>NW_027531143.1:8963980-8975826 GCF_008692635.1 Crocuta crocuta | reverse complement strand
ACTCCCTCTCTCAAAAATGAACAAACTTTAAAAACAAAATTTCAATTTATTAAGAGAAGATGACCAAACTGTGGTCAGTTTGGAAATTTATAGATAACTTCTGGTTTTTTACTCCCTAGAGAATTATAAAATTATCCAACAGATGCTATTGAATTCAAAAAAGAAGTTCAAGAAAACGGTGAAAAAATAATGAATGGAGTGATTGCTGGTTTGATTGCACTGTTTTTTACATTACACAATTTGTAAAGTTTTATTCCTTTAAAAACATATGCCCTTGTCAGAGATTTAGATCCTTAGGAAAATTATATTTGAAAAACATATGTATCCCATTTGTCTTAAATAGTGTTTATAGTAGAAAATCTGTCTGGTGCTGTAATATGTCATGTATGCTATATGTACTTTTTCTTGGGTTTACCACAAAATTATTTGGCCGTGTTTTTGAGGAAATCACAGTATTTTAAGATACAGTTACAGCCACAAGTCAAATTATGCCAATGCTGACCTCAGACACTGTTCTAGAAAAGTGTCTTATGTATAAACGCTCCCCTATGTTCTGTTTATTATAAGTAAAATCATCTTCAAATAGCTTTGACATTAAATAGGGGCAAACGTGTTAGCATGAGATATTACGCATCACAAGAAACTTGTATTTCAATTTAGATTATTAATATTCCATGTGAAGAATGGTTACTTATTACTGCTTTAATAGCAGTAAGAGGAAAATACCTTTTTCTTTCCACCTTCTGATGTGGAAAACATTAGGTGTATGGAATATAAGTATGGCCATTTTTTCCTGGTAATTTGTTAAATTGTGTATACTGTTATTATTTATGAAGTTGATATTCAAACACAGATGCAGAACTAAAGCATTCCAGACCACCATAAAGACGGTGGCAGAAATCTGTATGTCTGAAAGAACATAACAGAAGTCTTAGAAATACTGAAATCTAAAAAAGTACCTGTATCTAAGAAACTTTTGGGTGTGCATATGTCACAGACTGGTATTTCCAAATTGCTGCTGACTTCAGAGCTCTTTAGAAGTGTGGGTTCATGTTTTATTTGGGTACGCTATGTGGATCCTATGTCATTTCATTTACTATCATTAGTATTAATATTATTAGATGTACTTTATTATAATCATCACTCCCTTTTAATTAATCTGATTATTCTTTCTCTGTGTTAAATGAGCTCAGTTCCTTAGATTTTAGGTAGATAGAAGTAGGTAGATAGCAGTCTTACAAACATGGAAAATGATTGAGTTTGAAGTAATTTTTACAATGTAATTTATAGAAAACTAGTAATACGTTTAAGGTAATTCCGTAACTTTTATGGAATATTTTACACAGGTTTTTAAAGTCTCTGAAATTAAGACCAGAAGCTGATAAAATGAATTACTTCACTTTCTGTACTATGTATGTAGGAAACACTTTGACAGTCAAAATAGGCATAGAAAACTTCAAAATCCCAGTTTAGGCCTTTCGAAATATTAATCAACACGAGCTTCTTTGTACTACTGAGTCAGTTTCTAACTTATGTACCAAAGCTGCATGTTGTTATAGTTTAGCAAAATATTACTATCTCTCTCTCTCATATATAGAAATGACATGTTTTATATATATATGTATATATATATAGAACAGAAACATAGAATATATATAGAAACAGAAACATATACAGAAATATATATATGACAGAAACATGTTTTATATATATATATATATNACACTGTTGCTATCAATCACACCCGCTCATTCTGCTGGCCAAGTCATCACTTCTTTTCCTGAGTAATCTCTAAGTATGGAATTAAGTTGTTACGAACCAGCTTCCTTAGTGAGATATGTATATTTTTAATGAAATGATAGACTTACAAGTAAGAGATATCTTCTCCTAGATAGTATAAATGTTATATTAATGCTATTGAAAATGGACCCATTTCAAAATAACATATTATTTTGGTTGTTCAAGAGTTACTCAGTATTTAGCCTTGTACTGCTATTTTTAAATTTAATGTTTGGGGTAAGTGTTATTTCACTTTAAATCCTACTTCCCAGAAAATGTCCCTCCAAATAAAATATTGTCTTTATTCAGTGTTTACAGGTTGAATTGAAATTTATAACACAGTGAGTTTTTGTTTTTTCAACCAGAAAAAGTAAGAAAACTTATTTTGCTGGAAATTTGGTATACTTTAGGGCCAGACTATATAAAAGTAGTTATATTAACAAATTTGTTTGTCCTTTGGTCTTACATTGTTGGCATGTGAGAAAGTTTTTTTTCTTCCCTGTATTATAAGCTATTTTTGATTTCAAGATCCTAGTAAAAGGTACTTACTAATAATCATTAGAATTATTTTTAAAGACCTCATGTAATCAGTTACACATTAGTCAATATTTGGATACTCATACTTTTGGATATTGAGATATTATAGTTGTTACCTCTTTCTTTCCTTCCTCTTACAATCCCTACATATTACAAATAAAAAATGTTAGATCAAAATTTTTATTGTCAGTTATAATAGAGGACAGCTATGGGCTTGAAGTGCTGTCCATCCATTCATTTTGCTCTCTGTGGGTATAACTTGAATTCATCTCAAGTTCTTTCGGAAGAGATCTCCGAAGGTAGTACCATAGTCTACAAGGTAGTAGACAATCTTTATTGGTCAAGACTCCTTTAAATACCATAGTACTACCATTCTATTTAATATGCTTTGCTGTTTATTTGAAAAGCTTCTTGGAACATATCTGATGAGCCAGATTCTTTAAAAGCATCAGTTGTTCACTCATTTATAATAGAAAAGAAGAATGCTGTTAAAGAAAAAAAGGGAAGGCAGGGAGAAGTTTCATATATATTTGTCAACATCAGATTTTATATGTATTACTCGATTGTAAGCAGCTTCCTTTTTAATTCAGAGTTTTCAAACTTCGTTCTGTAGTGCCACAGTCAGGAATTGTATAGTTGCTTTAAAAAAAGCATTTTACATGGCTCCCACACCAATTTAATCAGCAGTCTCTTTGTTGTACTAAGTTGGTTATGCAAATTTATATGACTCCACAGAGCTCAAATATTTATGCTAGAACCAACTTGTCGGGATTGAAGATAAACGAAATTGGAGCTAGAATTTACTCTCAACAACGCCTAGAAAATTGTTGTGAAAATATAGAGGCTTTTCAAAGGAGTTTTTCAGGCCTGATTGGAATAGACTATAAATAATCAAACCATATTACATTACATTTTGACAAAGAAAAAGTGTACTTAGTTTTCTTCCTAAGAAAAATCAAAATATAACCTTAGAATAGCAGACAAAATAACACCCTTCAGCTACCTGGACTTCAGAGAGATGTTTACTTTTCTAACTATAGAAGGGAGCGTCTCCTCCCCTTTTCTCATACATCATTTTGTTAGGAGAGTCCATTTAAAGAAAACTGTATTTTAGCTTCTAACTCTAGTGTTAGATTTCAGAATATAAAATCCTTCTGTTAGACATGTTATTAGTTTCTATCCTTAGCCCAAGATAGTCTTAAATACGTATTGCACAATAGTGTCTCAGATATGTACATTTTATCAAGAATTTGGAGACAGTATTTTCTCTAAGGAAAAAGTTGTAGTTAATTTGATCATAGAGAAAGTACTACTGCTGCTACAGCATTCTGAAAAATTGTTAATTTTTAGGTGATTCTCTTTTAGGAAAATGTTTTCTTCTGATTTTTACTTACTGGTTGTGGTCTATAGTGACTTTATTTGGCTAACTATAGCTTGACAAGATGTATGGAAGAGGCAGAACTTTGAATTAAACCCACCATTCGGGTTGAGCTAGGTACAGAGAAAAGAGACACTCAAAGAGCTCTAGCTGGTAATTCGGGGTAAGTCCAGGCAGAGCTTGATTTCACAGAGATATAACGCTAACAGGTGAAAATTCAGGCAGACAGTTATTTTCAGGGCAGATAGCATAAGGGAAAACTCAGTCTTATAGGTTATCAAAGTCAGAAATGTGAGTGCAAATATGGGCACGAGGGCTGGCTTGGATTCAGGGACCGTGTTCTTGGTTTGGGAAAATGGCAAGCATAAGGTGGGGTCCTTATGATCGAGGGATAGAACATGTATATCAAAACTACTTTGTGGACACAAGAATAAGGGAGTTTCGAATTCCCAGATTAAAGTACAAGATGATAACCAGTCTTTAACATCAATAAAACAGATGGGGTACCTGAGTGGCTCAGTTAGTTGGTTAAGTATCCGACTCTTGATTTAGGCTCGGGTCATGATCTCATGGTCGTGGTATTGAGCCCTGCATTGGGCACTGCACTGACAGCATAGAGCCTACTTGGAATTCTCTCTTTCCTTCTCTCTCTGCCCCTCACCCCACTCATGCTCACATGTGTGCTCCCTCCCTCTCTCTCTCTTTCTCTCTCTCTCTCTCTCTCTTTTCTCTCTCAAAATAAACTTAAAAAATTTAAATTATTTTTTAATTTTATTTTTGAGCAAGAGACAGAGAGTGAGTGGGGGAGGGGTGGGAGAGAGAGGGAGGCACAGAATCCAAAGCAGCCTCCAGGCTCTAAGCTGTCAGCACAGACTCAAACCCACTGTGAGATCATGACCTGAGCCAAAGTCGAATGCTTAATCAACTGAGCCACCCAGGTGCCCCTTAAAATAAATAAGTAAACTTTTAAAAAAGGAACAACAAAACAGATGAACATATGGAAAGAGAGGAAAGAGAAGAGAGGGAAACAAACCACAAGAGACTCTTAATGATAGAGAAAAAAACATGAGCTAACAATGGGAGGTCAGTGGGGGATGGAGAAGATGGGGGATGGGTACTAAGGAGGGCACTTGTGATGAGCACTGGGTGTTGTATGTAAGTGATGGATCACTGAATTCTACTTCTGAGACCAATATTACACTGTATGTTAACTAAAATTTAAATTAAAAATATAGTGGGAAAAAAATAAAGCAGGAACTTGAATCTGAGAATCGAGGCCCAGATTATCCTAGGATAACAATAAGCCTGATGCTTGATGCTCAGTCTCTGAAAATTGGGCTAGAACTGCTTAAATTCCTACCAAAGTTTAAAATTAGTTTTAGCCAACAAGACATGATTGACCCTTGAAATGTAGATCACGTTGTCCTAACTGTGATGAAAAGAAAGGTAAAAAGTAATGGGAAGAGACTGTATCTTCACAGAGTACTTAACACTGTAGCCCTTTCCTATAGTAATTGTGCTTTATTTCTGAGGGATTTAAAAATATCATGATTTTATGGCAATATGTATTCATGTGTATAATGTGTAGAATTAACTACCAGGTTTTATTTTAGTGTTTCTAATCCTAGACAAGTTAGTTGATCTCTTATCATTTTTAGTCTTAGAAAAAGTTGAATTTCTGTTTTTGCTGGAAATGCCTATTTAGTGTATATGTCTTTATGATAATTCTTTTTGTCTTTACTTTAGACTAAATATGTTGTTTCTAAACCATTGTTTTCTGAAAAGAACACAGTATGTTCATAGTTAACTGTGGCCTTTAACAGAAAAACTTCACATTGCTTATATTTTTTAAATTCCATAAGTGTAGTCATTAGTATTTTATGGTTTTTTTGGTTATCATATTTTCTTAATTATTTTATACGCAGTATTTTTCAAATTTCTTTGTAGAACTAGGGAAATAATCAATTTACTAGACTCTGTAAGCTATAAGTTTTCTACTGTTTTAAGATATTTAGATACACTACCAAGTTTAGTACCTATACTCTAAAATATTAACACTAAACATATATTCAGGCACACTAACTCTAGTATAGTTCTTGGTGCTTGATAACTACCATGTTTGTTAACAATACCACTGTTAGACCCAGGCAAGAGAGAGACTTGATCTGGGCTCTGAATTTTTGGGGACCCTGTATATCACAAACAAAGAAAGTAAATGTATTAAAAACAAAACAAAAGAAAACAAAAAAAAAAAATCCCACAAAAAACAAAAAAGTAAAGAAACAAACAAAACGAAACATATGAGTGCCCCCTGTCACTTAGGACCCAGCAGTTCACATTGGTACAATATGACCTATCATCCTAGACCATCACTTTTGTTACTATGCATTATCTATTGCTATATAACATGTTACTCCAAGTTAATGGTTTAAAACAATAGTAAATACATATTATTTTTTAGAGATTCTATGGGCTGGGAATTTTGGAATGCTTTATTTGAGTGGATCTAGCTTAGGGTTTCCCATGAGGTTACAGTCAATATTTGGGCCTAGACTACTGTCATCTGAAGGCTTCTCTGAAGCTGGGGGATCTGCTTTAAAGGTGGCTCACTCACAGCCACATTGGTGCTCGGTGCTCATGGAAGGTCTCATTTCCTCTCCATAGGGGCCTCTCCACATGGCAACTTGAGTTTCTTTAGAACATGGCTGTTGGCTTGCACCAGACTAAAGTGATCCATAAGAGCAAGGTGGAAGGTAGAGTGCCTTTTATGGCCTAACCTCAGAAGCCACACCGTACATCTATATACTGTTGGTCACCTGGGCTGGCAATAATTCAAACTAGGAGGGTGCTATACAAAGGCATTAATATCAGGAAATGAGAATCATGTTGGTCCATCTTTGAGGCTGTTTAGTGTCCTCAGGCCTAAGAGAAATTCTTCTCCATTTCTGTGGCCTATAATCTCATGTGTGAATGCCATGAAATTTGTAGGTGGTACACTGCCAAATTTAGAGACAGAAAATGTTCAAGACTGTGGAGAGGATTTGAGCAGGCAGTCAGCACCTTGGTAAGAGGAAAGATGAATTAATTAACTTAGCTAATTCTCCTTTCAGTTTGAATGCAGTAGAATATTGTATAATGAAGTACTGTTTCCTGATAATGCTGACTTCTATTTTCTTCTTTCTCTTTATGTTATGATATATGGTTTCAGAGGTAATAAAATTAGTGCAACATTTGCAACAGCTACACTTAGAGACTGAAATATTTTAAATTATTAAGCAATTCATATTCTTAAATTTGATTTTCATAACTAGACACAAAATCCATTAAGCATAATAAAAATTCTTTAGGAAGTAGATGAATATGAAATGCTAGAAAGTTTTTAAAATATAGATATTTTAATTTAATTTAATTAGATTAAATTTTAAAATGTTAAGTGAATATAAAATTTTAATTTAACTAATATTGATAGTAATTATAATTTGCAGTAGAATATAAAAAAACCCCAAAATCTTCAGAGATGTAATCTACTTAAGTTTTTAAAAATCTAGAAACAATGTAAATAGTCTTGTATTGAACATTACCACTTAGTAAAATTTGCAAATGGGATTTTACACATTCTTTATTTAAAAATTTAATGACCGATTTTATTAGTTTTCTATTGCTCATAATAAACACCACAAACTTAGTGGCTTAAAACAACACCCATTTATTTTCTCACATTTCTTCAGGGTAGGGAGTCCAGGTACTGCTTCACTCAGTCTTCTTCTCAGGGTCACAAGGCTGTAATCGAAGTAGATGTCAGCTGCCTGCAAGGTCATCTGGAGACGTGACTTGGGAAGAGTTCACTCCCAGCCTCATTATGGTTGTGAAAAGACTTTATTTTTTTGAGACTGTGCAATTGAACGCCCTGGCTTTATGCTGGCTCTAGGGTATAGGCCACCTTTAGGTCCTATGGAGTCCACAGCTCCTAGAGTTCACTCGCAGTTCCCTGCCATGTGGGCATCTCCAACACAGCTGCTTACTCTGTCAAGCTCACAGGGGAAGTTTTTAGTTCCAAGCTGCTAAAATGGAGTCTCATATAGTATAAACATAATCGAGTCAGTGACATCCCATCACCTCTGCTATATTCTGTTTGTTAAGAGTAAGCAAATCATAGCCCCACCCACACTCAAAGGGTGGGTATCACAGAAAGCACTAGAATCACTGGATATCACCTTAAAGTCTGTCCACTATATTGATCAAACAGTGGAAATAAGCAAGAAAATTTTTCACAACTTGAGAGCAAATGAAATTCCTGATCAATGTCATATTCTTTAAAATTTTATGACTGATCAAAACAATGAAAATGTAAAAAAGAGAATTATACACAACACAAAGGAACAGTGCAACTCTGGCTTGCCCATTAGTAGACAGTTATTACATTGATAAAATTGGCAAATGAGAAAAGGAAGGCAAAAACTCAAGCTTTCCTATGGACAATAATCGTGGAAAATGGGTATTAAATCCTTTGGCAGTGTGAATGCATTTCTAGGAAAGCACAATTTGATTTAAATTAATGGCTATAATTTTCCACTAGGTAAATATGAGAGAAAACTTAGTATTGTATTTTATAAAAAATTCTTTCCAGTGGAGAAAGAAACTGTAGAAACTATCTTTTGTATTCTAAGTTCAAAGTGTTTTGTCACTATTGTTCCATGTTTTACTACTAGTCTTTTGAGATAGGTTTCTTTTTAATTAAAAAAAAAATATTTCTTATTTCAGAGAAAGAGAGAGACAGCATGAGAAGGGGAGGGTCAGAGAGAAAGGAAGATAGATATAGAATCTGAAACAAGCTCCAGGCTCTGAGCTAGCTGTCAGCACAGAGCCCAATGCGAGGCTCGAACCCAGGAACCGTGAGATCATGACCTGAGCTGAAGTCAGACGCTTAACTGGCTGAGCCACCGAGGCGCCCCTTAAGATAGGTTTTTGACAATGAAGATTTGTGGCTGCAAACATTTAGGCTCCTAATTAAAGGAATACAAAACCTCTCCTGGATTAAAAAAAAATCATGCTTGTAACTGATAAATTCCATGCAAAATACAACTGATAAACAAAAAACAATGACCTGTTTGACAACATAAAACATCAGCATGATGTTTTTTTAAATAAAATATATATCCAGTACATAGCCAAATATCATGATGTTTTTGCGGTATTAACTGTGCTATATTTAATTAACCAGGAAAGTGTGTCTAGATTTAAGAGGAATTATTTCTGAAATTGATGACACAATGGTCAACATGTATGAAGGACTAAAAATAATAAAACGAATTATCTCTGTCTATACTGGAGAAGTAGGAATGAAATGAAATGTTTAATGGGTAGTGAAGTGAGAGGAGAAATAGTACATAAAAATTTTAAAAGTAGATATTATTCTGTTTAATTAAATTGTTTCAGGGGCAAAGTCAAGTTGAACACCTAATATTTATTATACATCTTGTTGAACTACCAGAAGAATAGGTAAGAAACTAATAAGTAATTTATTATTTATTATGTTAGTGCAGGTTTTGTCGTAAGTGAAGAATTGATCACAGTTCTCCCCTTTCCCCTCCTAGAGGGGAAAAATCACTAGTTTTATGGAAGGCTGAACTGGGGAGCAGCTCCTCCTACTGGATGAGGTTGGGTCCAGTCAGTCCTAGATAACACACATCTAGGCAATCCTGAGTGAGTCCACAGTGATGTTTTCAGTAGTCCCTCTCTGCTCCTTGTTCAGACTGATTATATCTTTATTTTTTTATGAAAAATTGTTGAGATCTAATTCACATACCATTATATTCACCTTTTTAAAATGTACAATTCAGTGCTTGTTTTACTGCCAGAGTTGTGTAGCTGTCGCACTAATCTTAGAATGTTTCTTCACCCAGAGAGAAACCCTGTACACGTTAGCAGTCACTGCCCAATTCTCCCTGCACCACCAGCCCTAGGCAGCCACTAATCTCTTTTCTATGTCTGTGGATTTGCCTGTTCTGGACACTTTACATTAATGGAATCATGCAAAATGTACCCCAGTCTTTATTATTTCATTGGGCTTTCTGAAAAACCTACTTATGATCTATCTAAAATATCAATCATCTCTTCTGTTTCAGATTTATTACAGAATTTTTCCTCTGCTTTTTCCATTACCTGTACATCATAAATACTGTGAAATATCCTGATTAGCTCATATGGAATAGTATGATGTATTGCAGATATGTGAGCTTGTTGACAACAGAATCTGACTTCCAAGGACAATGAAAGCAAAATGCCTGCCTGAACTTTGACTGACTTTGAAGGGGTTATGGCTACAATATGTTTGACTATGCAGATGGTCTTTGCATTATCCTCTGGTTATAGAAGAAGAGAAACTGCTTCTAGTATGAATTAACTATGTTTTAGAAACATCATACTTTTTCTTCCATTGCTAAACCTCTTTTAAATTTTGCGCATTAATGTGTGTACTAGTGAACCAGTGATTTTTGGCAATCTATTAAATATACATTTAATAACTGGCTTGCCCAATAAAGAGATTATAAGACTTTAATAATGTACTTTAATTTTTGTTAGTCTTATAAAGAAATTTTAAAAATGAATGTTATTAAAATGTTGATAATAATAAATTTTACAAATCATTTTGCAAAGTAGCCTTTAAAAGAGCTTTCAAGTTGATAAATTTAGTGGCAAATCTTTAGAGAAAAATTTTGGTATTAAAGTAAAAGTAACTGCATGATTGAGTTATTTTACAAAAGACTATGTAATAAGGAAGTACTACTTTACTATCCTTCATAGTTTTACAGTGTAGAATCCTTCCTCAGGCATTGGGGAAGCTTGATTTTCAGCGGCAGCACATTTTATGGTTGCATTATTTATGTGCATTATGGCTTTCCCCAATACCATAGTACTGAAATGATATTTTTTTACCTGCTAATCATATCTTTAAATGATGAGCTAAAGTATTCAGTATAGAAGGAAAAACATGACTCTGCATTCAGACTGCATTCAAATCTCAGTCCCACTCATCCCTGGCGAGTACAAGTGATGTAAGTCCTTTGTGCTCTGGTTTTCGCAAATGCAAAATGAGGCTATTAATATTCATAAATTCGATGTGTTATGAAGATAAAATGAAGTAGTGTGTATATAATAAACTGTGTAAAGTCCTTAGCACATGGTAATTGTTCTATGTACTTGCTTAAATCACATTAGCCATTTCATTCTTTGTGATGTGGGTGTAGGAAAAGCACGAAATAGTGGAGATAACTAATAGATTGGTCAGGCAGAAATCTTTGCTGTGTTCCCTCTCATTCAGTCATTCTTTATATAATGATGAACAACTGTATATTTTCTCCAGTTTAGTTTTCTGTATATATTATGTGGCATCTAAAATAATTTTGTAAAACATAGAATTATTGTACTTAACAAAATCAATGAAGTATTCTGCAAAACAAATATAAGTTTTGTTGCACTACAATTCAAAAGTTAGGAAATAGGTATTTCCTATTAGTAAATTCCTTAACAGAAAACACACATACACAAATGAATTCTTTATGTATGCTGGCTTTAAAGGCATTTCTTCTTTTTTCCCTGGGCCAGGGTTTTCCAGGTGACTTTGGAGACAGAGGTCCTGCTGGCCCCGATGGCAGTCCTGTGAGTACCTCGTGATGGTCCAGCCTGGCAATCGGATGTCACTCAGATGTCACAGCACCTGCACTTGCCATCCTCATCATGACATTCAAACAAGCATTGTTGGCCAGGCAGCTTTGATACCTCTGTGCACGTTCCAGTTTGTAATTTTTCAATGTGGGAAATAAGACAAAAACGTTATGAGTAAATTCTGTCTTGAGAGATAATCATCAAAATTAATTATTGTTTAAATAAAATATTAGAAAAATATGAACATAATACATATTTTGGGGGTGAGGAGAAGCCTTTCATGTACATGAAGGTACTAACAAGCCTCATGTAAAAATTGTGCTCTCAGTGACTGCTCTTTTTGACTCAAGCCTGTCATTGATCTACCTGACTTTTAAGTATCTATTTATAGAGAAATCTCCTTTGGGATTATTCAGCTATTTTTTTTCCAGATTAGGGACTTACCATTCTAGAATTAGTTTAATTATATTATCGAAGAATGGTGATG
>NW_027531143.1:8955759-8963929 GCF_008692635.1 Crocuta crocuta | reverse complement strand
ACGGACTGTTGTTTTTTGATGCTAGGTAGAAAAATCTAAACTTTTTTGATTCCAAAGAGTATCTAACAGCTACCTCCCAATCTATTCCATGAACATGCTCTTCTAATAAGATTTTAAGGTGAATTAGAGTCCACCACTAAATCCATATAGCGTTAATTGGGAATAGTTCCTATGTGTAGGTATTTATACTTAAAGTATTTGAAAATATTTATTTTTAATTTATGTTTCTAAATTATGACTTTATTAGCTTATTCAGTTAATTTGGTCGAAGTTTTATTTGTTGTAAGGCTTGGCAGATAAGAGTAGAACTGATTTCCAAAGAAATTGCTAAAAACTTGAGTGATATTTTAAGTAGAATGTTTACCATCTTTTTCTTGCCCCTGATTCTGGGGAGCATTTCGTTACAAGAGTAACAAAATAAGCATTATTGGGGGCACCTACGTGGCTCGGTCATTTAACTGTCTGATTCTCGGGTTCAGCACAGGTCAGGATCTCACAGTTTTGTGTGTTCACGCCCTATGTCAGGCTCTGTGGTGACAGCACGGAGCCTGCTTGGGATTCTCTCTCTTGTTTTCTCTCTGCCCCTCCCCCACTCTCAGTCTCTGTCCCTCTCAGAATGAATGAATGAATAAATAAATAGAATATAAAATAAACATTATTTACTTTTTTTTCAATGTTCACTTACTTTTGAGAGAGAGAGACAGAGACACAGCATGAGTGAGGGAGGGACAGAGAGAGAGGGAGACACAATCCAAAGCAGGCTCCAGGCTCCGAGTTGTCAGCACAGAGCCCGACGCAGGGCTTGAACTCACAAACTGAGAGACTATGACCTAAGCCAGAGTTGGACACCCAACTAACTAAGTCACCCAAGCACCCTTACTTTTTCCTTTAATACCACTTATGTACTTGTGTATAACTACCGTGAAACCATCTTATTTATTTGTCAGTTCATTCAATATACATGAAGTTTGTTAGGGTGGACTTATGCCATAAATTAAATGTTTCTTTTTGAAATTTGCTCTTTATTTAAATATAATACTTCTTGAAGAACATTTTCAGGCTTTACTTAATATCTTTAAAATAGAAGAATAAACTAAGTATTTTAGTTTTTTCATTCATAATTCTCTATATTTTATACTGTGCCTTAATTTCAAAACAGAACTTGGAAAAGTGAGGCCTGTTCCTATACTTTGTATCATGTAAATGATATAACACTGACATGGGGTGGGTTAGGGATTATCATAAGGACTGTCATGACCAGTCCAAAAGGCCATCACAAATCAACTGGAAAAATTAATATTGATTTAAAATTTCGTTTTATTATATTTATAATTCACAGTATTGGGAATTTCTTATATTTGTGAGAAAATTTTCAAAACCTTTCATGCATTATGACAGTTTTCATTATGATCTTTACAACAGTGAGAGCAAATGTTATTATTCCTGTTTTGTAAATGAGAAAACTGAAGTGTAGAAAATTTAAATTTTGTACTTCACGAGTGGAGACTGTTTTAAACTATCTGAAAATGTTCTTCTATATGCTGACCACCTATCCTTTTATACAATATACAGAATGGTTATATCTATAATGCTGATTGCTTATGGGCTTTACTTCCTTTATTAGACACATAAAAGACATAGAACAATCTGTATCCTGGGCTAGGTCATAGTCCTGGCATCCAAAAGCATGGAGCCAAGGACATTTTTAAAGAACATAAACTTCCACCAGAGATTTGCACTTCTTAGGAGGATGCAGAAGGGTAGGGAAGAATCATAAGTTAGGTGTAGAAGAGGGTAAAATTTGATATTTTTTTCCTAAAATTTTTGTCTTTAGAAAATAACTCTTCATAGTCTGGAATCACATTTAACCAACTTTGCACATTTCTTTTACATAGGGACTTGTAGGTAGCATTGGCCCTCCAGGATTTCCTGGGCTTAGAGTGAGTATCAAGTATTATCATTCTTATAAAATATTGTGCTTATAGTTGTTAGATGCATTTTAAGATCTTTAGAAAAATGAGATGTTTTGGTGTCATTGTTGGATGTGAGACTTGTGCAAATCTATTTCCCCACCTAATAATGCAAACTAGACCAGTAGTATGAATCCAAAACTTAAACTTTATGATAACCTAAAATAACAAATTTCTACAGATTTCTGTATACATGTGTATTTATGTCTGTCTCAATAGGTAACTTAAGACTCAGTTTCTTCAAAAGTATGACATACAACAGCCACTTCTCTCCTTTGGAATAGTCTTTTGTACCATCTGGTCTGGATAGATCCAGATAGATCCAGATAGTATGATAGATATCATACTATACCATACCATAGAACATGGTAACTATAGACTTTAATTTTAGAATAAAATTGAATAAATGGTTAGGAAACATCCCGAACAAAAGGTAGTAGTTGTACTTTATTAATGCTGCTAAACATATTAATGCCCAATTTATTTTTTACACTAAAAATATAAGTGTATTACTTGCCCACTTAATCAGTTTAAGTTAGTGAATTTAACTGAGTTTCACTGGAGTTTCTGATATAGGCAAAGTACAGTTTAGTAAAAGCAATTCTTTGGAGGCCAAAACAATGTACTCCACATGGTTACCTGATAAATTTTATCCACTGAAGCAAACAGACTACTATTAGACTGCTACTTCTGCTGTCTTCATAAATATATTTCTGTCAGTCAAGCTTATGGTTCATGACAGGGATATAAATGACAGATATTTTATATAAATTTAGAACCATGCACTTTAACAGTCAGACATAATTTTATGAAATGTAAGGAGCCTAATGAAAACAGAATCTTAAAAGTAAACTATGTATATCCATATAAACATAGGAAATAACCTTGAGCAGAGGTAAGATTTTCCCTAAAAATTTATTTAGAGCTTGCTTTAACACATGAAGTAGGTAATTAAGACTCCAGAGTTTTATGCCATAAATTACAGCCACAATTTTTTTTAGCTTGAACTTGAACACAGGTCTTCTGACTAATCTACATTTAAATTTTTTCCTGCCAACTTAACTGCCCCAAGGCAAAAGGTGACAACTTGACCAAAGGAATATATCAGGAATTCAGTTATTGGAACTATGGTAAAAATCAGCATAATAAGTTTTAACTTGCCTTTGGGGCTGGCAACAATATAGAATTAAGAGTCAGAGAACCTGAGTGAGTCTAAGACATTTAAACTTTTCTTTTACTTGATAATATTAGTATAACAATAATAAAATCAGCAATAACATCTCACTTTTTTTTAGTATTTCTCATGTACTAGTCATAATGTTAGGTCATTTAATTCTCAGAACAAGCCAAGACTACTCAGTTTCTAAGTGTTAGGCCCAGATTTGAAGCCAGGTGATCTAAATCCAGAGTCCAGAATCCCTACCTGTGTGCTACACCGCCTCCTTAAAACTTATATCACCTTAAAATGAGTGCCATGTATCTTAAGAGATTTCATTAGGCTTCATGAGAAGCTCTATGTGAAGGTGGAACCCAAAGGACTAATTTTTTTCCCTCACAACTTAGAATAGGATCAAACCTGTAGGTGGTAGTCATTGGCCTTACCGATGGGGAGAGAAAGGAAGCTGGGAAGGGAGTTGGATTCCAAAGATACCCTTTCTGCATTCTTCATTTAACCTATCAGTTGGTTAGCTCAGAAGTTTCTGCTATTACGCTGAAGTTTAAGGCCAAAATTCTTAGCATGTCTAGACTATCTTGATTCTCATCTGCATCTTGGGAACATACTTTGTACACTAGCAAAGCTGTTTATTCTCAGATGCCGTGTAGCCTTGCTATGATACGGCCTTTGTCCTTATTTGTCTACCTGAAACACTTTCCACCTAACACTTAACTCTTACTCATTTTTCAGTGCCAGGACTTAGCACAATTCCAGCACATCATAGTGCTTAGTAAAAATAACTGTTTTTTGTTTTTGTTTTGTCCTTTCTCTTTCTCAATTTACCCTTTGGTAGATGGGAAGAGATCCTACAGAAGGGAAAATGGCTGATGATCCTAACAGTCCTGTTTGTAATCCTTATCTCTACATTGATATGGATAGTACTTTATGCTTTTCAAAGTACCTTCACGCACATGTATCATTTGTTTCTTAATGAGTTGTAAAGTAGATAAAGCAGGTATTGCTACCTCCATTTTATATTTATTAATTTTTTTAATCAACACAATGTGATCACCTACTATGTATCAAATGCTAAACTAGATTTTTGCTAGGCCTAAAAATACAAACAAGCTTTCTATTTTTAGCAACATTATATATAATCTAGTGGCATAGAAGGTAAAATAAGCAATATCATACAATGTGATCACTGCCATCATGGACTAAAAACCACAGAGAAAGGAGCAATTTATGTTCTCTTGAGAGAGGAGTCTTCACAACAGAGATGTGTTTTAACTGTATCTTGAAGTTTGTGCGTGAGTGGAATGGAGTAGAAACAGGAAAAGGGCTCTTTAGGCAGAAGAATCCTTAAATGCACAAAAGAAGTGAAAAAATGCAATGTTTGGGAAATGCGAAGAGGAGTAGGAGGATTGTAGCCTAAGAAGTATGGGGAGATAGGAGTGGAATGGAAGGAGCTGAGGTTTGGAGATCATTGGAACAGATGAGATAGAACCTTTATATTTCAGAGTCAACAGTTGGTCTGCTCATCCACATCTGCTTGTTCCCATTTGGGAAGTATAGTTTCTGCTGAGAGATGATACAGCTTTCTCTAAGTGATATTTTCCATGCAACTGGTTGTCATTGTCATTTGCTTTCTTAATTAGTGACAGTGATTATTACCTGCGAGTGTGGGTGGGTGTGGTTGCAGTCTTCCCTACCTTGTGCTCACTCACATGAGTTCTAATCGGCTAGAGGCTGCTGGTTTTATATGAAGAACCCATCCTTAAGCTCTATTTCTTTGACTCACTTTGGCTTGAAAGTTCTGTGGGAGGCTCTTCTCCCTTTGGACGCTAAATCTCAGATAGCTATGCCGCCACACATGGAAGTATTTCTCCCGTCTGTTCTGTCTTCTCATGGAAAAGGAGTGTGGTCGGCAGAGAGTGCTGAAGGCCGTCAGATTATCCTTGTGGCACTAAAAACTGCCCTTAGCCCATCACGGGTTGCTTTTAGAAAGCCATAGTTTTTCCGGACTAGGTTTTTCCACACAACTTGTAACATACCACAAAATGTTTGAGGTTTCTTAGAGGTTTCTACACCATTTTACTTTTTCATCCTCTATTTTGCTAAGTCTTCTAAAACATGTATGTACTTTGATATTTCTCAACACTTATTATTTTGTGATATTTATTTTAGAGGCACTAAAAAGTAAGATAGTAGATTGTGCATACAAAGTACATTCATCTGAAGATACTAGACTATGTACAGTGATATATTTACTGAAACACAGTTAATAATACTATCACCTATAGAAAAAAACAACAGGATGACAAAGAAGTGTTTGTTTATTTGCATACAAGATATTTTTCTATACCTACATAGATTATTGCTGCATAATTTCTAAACAGAAATGTTTATTGTATTTTTTGAAACTCTCCTAATTTTTAAAGCTATGAACTTTGCATAAACTAGCCACTGTAATTATAAGAACAGTTGTTTCCTACTGACAGAATTTGTCAGGGATGTATTAATATTGCATATCTGTTTATTAAGTTGGAAAGTATTACTCTTTGCTTCTCGCAATCTCATATATTTCAGGATGAAACATGTTGGAAATAATTTATCTTAGTTATATTTCACAGACTTTAGAACTCACTCAAAAATAAAGATGTCATATTTTCCATTCTGAAATTTGTATTATATGAATGTAGACTATTAGAAATGATCTTTTATGTTGGGTGATAGAGCTCTAGAAACTGCTGTTTCTATTTATTTTTTACTGAAATATAATTAACATAGAGTGTGATATTAGTTTCAAGTGTACAATATAATGAATCAACAATTCTATACATTACTCAGTGCTCATCATAAATGTACTCTTAATTCCTTTTTATCTGTTTCAGCCATTCCCCCCACCCACCTCCCCTCTAGCAACCACCAGTATGTTATCTGTATTTGAGGCTTTTTTTGTTTGTCTCTTTTTTCTTTGTTTGCTCATTTGTTTTGTTTTTTAGATCCCACATATTAGTGAAATCATATGGCATTTGACTTTCTTTATTTTACTTAGGATTTTACCCTATAGCCCCATCCATATTGTTGCAAGTGGCAAGATCTCAATCTTTTTAGTGGATGAGTAATATTCCATTATATATCCATTCTTTAATTTTCCATTCTTTATCCATTCATCTAAGGATGTACACTTCAGTTGCTTCCATATCTTGGTTCTTGTAAATAATGTTGCAATAAACATAGGGTACATATATGTTTTTGAATTAATGTCTTCCTTTTCTTTGGATAAATACTGGTCGTGGAATTCTAGATCATATGGTAATTCCACTTTTAATTTTTTGAGGAACCTCCATACTCTTTTGCCCAGTAGCTGTACCCATTTGCATTTCTGTCACTGTGCACAAGGGTTCCTTTTTCTCTACCTCCCCACCACAACTTGTTATTTCTTGTCTTTTTTATTCTGTCTATTCTGAAAGGTTTTCCAGAATTAATTCCATACTTTATTTTAAAACTGTTGTGTTTTATTTATTACAGTGAAACTGGAAAATAAAAAAAATCAATAAAACATGCTTCTGCTTTCATAGAATGGTCAGACTAGAAAGATGGGCAAAATAAGTATAGTGCAGCATACTCACTATTGCAGTAGAAGGCCATTTCAATATTGGTAACAATATCATCAAAGACGTGGCACCTGTGAAAAGAGACAGCAGAGAGCATGTTCAGAGAATGGAAAATAGTCCATTGTGGTTAGAATGTGGGCTTTGGAGGATGGAGAAGTAAAGGAGAAGTATGGACAGATGGAAATAGACAAGACTGGAAGAGTTGGTGGGAACCTGGTAGCGAGGGTCTGGGATGCTTTCCTAAGAAATGTGACTTATAACCAAAAGGGGCAACATTTTTAGCACTGTCATACATATACCTTTAACAGTTCCTTAACATTTGGAAACCATAAAAGGGAGGTTTAAAGCAACTTGTTCTTTGAAGATGAAGGTTGATACAGAAACCAGGCACAGGGAGGTAGGAAGTGAAAGAAGGAAAATGAAGGTGTCATTGACAGAAAAGTTGTCCGTGATCCCTAAGCCATTTTTTCAACTTTTACTTTCAAATACCCTTATGGTGGCTACTAGACTTTGTCTTCTGAGATGACATATTGGAGGAAGTTTTCTAAGTCTCTTACCTACAGGAGATGACAGTGATAATTACGTTTTTGAGAAATCTTGCATTGGAGCACTAAACTGAGAACCTTGACACTGATGACTGTGTTTTTTTTTTCATCTTTGTTTCCCCAACACTGCTACAGTGTCTGTGTACGTGTTATGCCCAACGAATGTTAAATGATGAATGAGAGAAGCCTCATTCAGTACTCAGTTTATCCTTGAGATTATGGTAAATTTTACCATGCTGCAAATTTGAGATCACGAAATAAAATCATTAGAATGCCTGGAACATAGTAACTGCCCAATAAATATTTCCTGAATAAAAGGGTGAAATAAGAATATATGATGATCAAATGAAGTATTTATCAAACACATCCTGAGAACATGGCACTAAAATAGTTCCCTTATCTTCAAGATATTAGTTAGTTGGAGAACTATTTCAAGATGAACGTTACGGACTTTTAGGCATTGTAGGGGCTAAAGGAAAGGGGGGATCCTTGTGGACTAGACCAGTGTGAATAGGCTTCAGGGAGTAGGATGACCTCACTAAGGTTTCAAAGATTGGTGTGCTTTATCCATGCAGAGAGAAAAAAAATTGTGGAAGAAGAGGGCACGTGTGGGAACTTAGTGAAATGAACTATTCTGGGTTAATTAATTAAGTTTACTGTATTCTCTTTCTAATCCTAGTGGTTGCTTAATGATGCCTTTCTTTCTTACTGCTTTTCAGGGCAGTGCTGGCCCTGTTGGACTAGTCGGACCTTCTGGATCCCCTGGCCCAATGGTATGTCTAAAACTGCATCATGGGCATTTCCCTTTAATTTCTCTGTGATGTCACAAAATATCTTTTTTTTTTTTTTTTTTTTTTTAGGGTTTTTCTGAGAATAAGG
>NW_027531143.1:8920406-8955752 GCF_008692635.1 Crocuta crocuta | reverse complement strand
TAGGGTCTTTCCGGGAATAAGGGCCAACCTGGAATCAAAGGTGATAAGGTGATTTAAATATTTACATTATCATAGAGATGATTTCTTATCACATTTATTTTTTTTTCTTTGCAGTCGACACAACTTATAAAATGTTTTTGTTTTTATATATGGGATCAAATCTGTACTGTCAGTTATACAATTCTTCCCAGAAGTAGGAAAAATAAAGAAGTTATTCTTCCATTTCTTATAATATTGCCATGTTTGTGTCGCTTAAGTGTCTTTGTGTGAAATTGTGCCCTCTAGGGTGAGCAAGGCATGGCAGGAGAGCCAGGAGAACCAGGGTATCCTGGAGACAAGGTAATTTTCTTTTACCATTAAGTTTATAGAAGTCCAAAAAAGTATGCGAAAAAGTATAAATTCTTTAAAAAGAAAGGAATAATCATTATTGTAACTGTGTAGTTTATTAGGATATGATATCAATATGGTTTTACGTGTCTTATTTCTCAATTTTTTTAAGATTAATTCCATGAATTTTTTAAGTTGTTCATAAATAGAGGCATATCTGCCATTTGTGGTAAAGGAGCTCATATATTTCCTCTAATATTCTCTTCTTTTAGGGAGCTGTTGGTGCTCCTGGACCCCCAGGGATGAGAGGAAAGCCAGGACCTTCAGTAGGTTTGAACTTTTGCTTTGTTCTTTATGAGTAACGAAGTGCACGGCATGGCAGGGGTCTTGACGATTGATACTATTAATAAAATATAAGAAGTAAGATATAAGCCTACCAGTCTGGCATTTTTTTTCTCTTCAGGTTTTAGGGTACAGCTAATCCTTGAAGTTTTCAGCTCACATTCCACAGAGTATTGGACCTCATTTTCCCATTTCCCCCACCCCCCATCCCAGGTCAAGCCAAATTTCTGTGAGCCCTAAAGATCTTGGTTGATGTATCATGGATAGTATTTAAGTAAACCTTGGATATTTAAGACAGAAAATATAAAACACCTTAAACACAATTTTAATTTATCCAAAGATCTTTCATTCCAATGTATTTCATTTAAAGAAGATTGTGAAGAAAAGATAGTATGTCACACTCTGTGGGCACAAATATTCTAGTTCTTTGCCTCTTTTAAACTTTGGGCATCAATTAGTTGAAAAGAAAAGATACTTTACATTGTAGTTTACCTGAAACCCAACAAAGTATACAACTAAAATTACTGAGCAATTAAAACCATTTAAATAATGGTTAAAACATTAGTTAAAAGTATGTTTCTGTATATTAAAATCATAAAACTTATTATAGCTAAGATTTACTGAATGTTTACAAAGTGCCAGCCACTATTCTAAAGTCTATACCTCTAATTTAATCTCTACATAAAGCATATAAAGTTGGTACAATTATTATTCTTATCTTACAGATTAGGGAAACTGAGATACAAAGCTGAATAACTTGCCCATGTTTCTGTAGTTAGTTGGTGGCTACCTGGAAAAATCACCTATGTCAGAGCTCACGCACTTAGCTTCTGTGCCGCACTATTTTAGAATTTAACATTCTAAGATTGTTTTAGGATTTTAATATTGTTTACAACTCTATGAAGATGAAGGTGATTGTAGATAGAAAAAATTAGATGGAAAATTATAATTTATTAATAGAACATTAAAATGTGCATTTAAAAAGATTTTTGTTTTCCTGAGCAAACCATCCTTTTCCCGTCCATCTCTACCCTCCCATGTCATGCTCATTTATTTTTTGTCAGATGGAAATAGCATTAAATTACAGTACTTCATCTACCTGACTTCTAACAGTGCAGGCATTTCATATACATCTCTCAGGAATTCCTTGTTCCACAGAAAAGTTTTCAGCATCCGTCTGTCTAATGACACGCTGGTGGTGAGCTTTGCTCTCCCTAGTTCTTTTGCCCCAGATTCAAAGTAAACCTGGTCAGTCATGTACTAGACTTGTGCTCAGGAGTTGAGCTTAAAAGTTCCAAAGTGCATAAATAAGGAACATGAGAATAGCTCTTTTCAACAGAGCTATTTTGTTTCAACAAAAAGCCTCTGTTTCTCAAGGATGATTCTAAACCACGTAATGGAAACTTACAGTATCTGCAATGGCTGGCAAAGTAAGACCCTAACTTCTTATATTTTCCTTGTTCATTCTGTGAGGGTTTTCTGACTTTTGATCATAATAAAAGAAGCTGGGACAACACATTTTCTAAGGAAAATACTAAGTAATAAATGATACCAATATTCTGTTATGCTTTACATACTATTATAAAGTAAACATTTTTAAAGTCTCCCTCCTTACTTTTTGATACAGTTCATACTGATAACATGTTTATTGCTGGGCAGGGAGGAATATGCTGGTCTGAGAAACAGAGACTTAAAACTTAGTTCCAGCCCTGACTTGCTATGACCCAGGGCATTTAACCACTGTGATATCCAGTTTCTTGTTTGAACTGAGAGACTATATCATATTTAAGGTTGCTTGCAAATCTGTGACTCTTTAGTTTCCTCTCTCAGGGATAGTGTTTACAAGTATATCTCTAGTCTAAGTTAAAGAAAAGGCAGAGAGCCTGTCTCACCTTTAAATCCTTGTCTTAAAACCCTTAATATTTTTTTTCCTGAAATAAATCACCAGACCAACCTTAATGTGTTTTTTTAGGGCAGTGATGCAGGGAGCATAGCATGATAAGAGTGAGGCTTTTTACTTGCTCATTTTGTACCTTTCTATATTATTCTGGTTAAAAACACATTTTTTAATGTCAGCAGGGATTACTTTGATAGGAAACACTTGACCATTTTTTGATTGTTTTATCAAATAAATCCTTGAAAAATTATACATCAGACTGAGATAGGATAGAACCCTATGAATTAGTATTTCTAAGAATCTTTAGTTTCTCACTTTATCACTTGTTTATACCTTATTAATAGACAAAAACTGCAGAAGTTTGACCTGGAAACCCTTCCCAGATATGGAAGGAGACATCCGTTGAATGAAAAATTGCTTGCCCTGAATCTGTTATATTAAAAAGAAAGTATACAAGCTAGTGCCTATCTAAATCATTTGTTTACTAGCATGAAAAGACTGCCATGGTCATGAGGATGGCTTTTTCATTTTATATCTCCTACTTTTGGTTTTCTGTTATCTAAGATACAGTGGCATTAGTGATTTTTTTCCCCAAATGAATCTAAGTTGTAACATGAAAGAATATTTACAAGCTAAAAGAAAGAGTGTCCTGATCTGGAAGGCTTTTTACCTTTTGGAATAGGGAAGCTTTTGCTGTACAAGCACTTTAAAACCAGAGAAAACTACCAATCAGAAGTTAAGAAGTATTCTTTTCTTAAAGCAAAGACAATTATTATGTCCTTTCCATATTTTTAACTAGAAGTTGCTGTCAATTATAGAGGTGTACGTAATCATCACTCCCTCGTCTAGAACTTACTTGAAACCTCAATTTTTATAGAAGAGACTTGACATTTAAGGAGACTTCCAGTTTAAGTTTCATCAAAAAAATGAAGATTTATTCTGAGGAATGAATGAAATTATCCCCAAGTGTATGTTTTTAAATATCTGGTTGTTGATTAAGGTTCCTGAAAACAAAGGCCTAGTAGGTGTGCCGTTTCCCTCAAAGCTTTTAACTTCAGCTTCTGGTTCGTTTTTTGCCACCAGAGGTCTCCAGTGAGAGCTCCATCTTTATCTCTAAGAGTGGTACTTGCCATTTTAATAATGTCAGCCTCCTCTACATACTGATTATGATGGATGATGATTTTTCCTATTTAGGAGAGCTTAAATGAAGTTTTATGTAATACTATTAATTTTCTCTCGATCTGAATGCAGTGGTTTTATTGTGTACTGTTTTATGTCCAGATACCCAGATATCTAACTAAGCACTGTATGAGAATGGATTTAGTGCTTAGGGAAACTGTGCTTTACTTCTTGAGATGTGAATAAGTGCATATTATATCTTGTGATTTTATGTAATATGAGTCCTATTCAGTCAAATTTGAAACTTGAATAGAAATTTAATGTGACTGAAATAATGAATTCAACAGTTTCTCTTAGGAAAACAAGGCTATCAGACTACTAACCCCACCCACCCCACGTTCTGTACTTCCACCTCTTGAGAACATTGCCAGCTCTCTCTAGTCTCAGGCTTTATGATCAATCTCTCCTGTGAATCTCCTCCCTGGCCCTGATTTTACTTTGTTATCCAAATGTCAGACAATGGCTTCAGAGATATTGAAAACAAATCATCAGCATTTTAATATAATGATCAAAACAATCTAGGAATTATAGGTATCATCCAGGAGAGGTAAAGGACATGAAGGCAATAATTAATGGTTATAGAATTGGTTAACATTTAATGAGTACTTTCTATGTGCCAGGCACTGTGCTAAGAACTTTACATGTATTGGCTGTAATCCTCACAATGACTCTAACAATGTTAATACTGTTAGCATTATTGTTCCTATTTTATTAGTGAGGAAACTGAGGCTAATAGAGATTAAGCAACAAGGATTTAAATTCACATAATTCTTGATTGCTAAATCGGGCCCCTTATAGCATCAAAGGAGAGGAATTTTCAGGGATAGTCCCAGGACTCTGGTTATTTATGAAAGTCACTCCTCACCTAAAGTCCCTTGCCTTGTTGAGCCAAACTTTATTATCTTATCCCTGGGTAACACACACGTACACACACAGAATTTTCTTCTTGATTTGAGCACTCAGTAATTTGTTTGTATCTCCAGCACTTAGGAGTAAATATATATGACATCCATACACATGTTTTAAAAATAAGTTTTCCACAGTGGTGATGGTTACAAATTAAATCTTTCTAGATGGTAGTTACAACTTTGTTTGACATAATATATTGAGTGTTGTTTACTAAAAAGTCATTATAATTTTGTGTGTCATAATACATGGAGTTCTGTTTGCTTACCACATGCCTGTCTCCGTTTAAAATTGTATTTTTTTAGGTTAATGCTTATACTCTGATTCTCACCCCCATTTTAGGGCCAAATAGGTGACCCAGGACCCCAAGGACCAAGTGGCCCTCCAGGACCAGAGGTAAAATGTTGGTTGGAAGATAATAAATTTAAAACAAAGTTGAAAAAAATTAAACTTGATTGTAAAGCATGTTTTTACATAATAGGCTTAAGAAAGACTCTCTTTAAAGTTTACATCTTTGTAAATGGTTTGTATTAAATTTTTTTCTATGTCAGAAAGTATGCACCAGTGATCCCAAGGAACTAGAAAGGTATTAGCCACATTATAGCCCTTATTAGATCACAGCTGATTTATTTGTTCTGCACAATCACTATTAATACCACATACTTGGGGTTTGAAATCAAATTTCAGGATAAACTCCACTGAATTTTTAATACAAAATGCTTCCAATTTTTGCTATATGCATATATCATTTGGACCTCATATTCTAAAATAAATACAAGTCTATAGTACATATATCAAATTTACTCATTTATTCTTTGAAGTTTTGACTTTAGCTAAATACTTGATCTGGAGTGTTTTTTTTTTCCTGCAAGTTCATATAGACCACAAGTTCTTAGATGAAACATTTGAGTTTTTTAAAAATCATTTTATGAGTCACATATATATACCACATGGAGATAAAGCTTCTGGAAGCTCACTCTAATTCAGAAATATAAGCCAAAAATACATATATACACATATACATATACATACACATCTAATTCAGAGTCATGGATGCAATGATAAAGCTGAGAAAATGAATTTGGCTTCAGAATAAATAAATCAGAGTAATAAGTGTCAGAGACGTAGGCAGAATTTCTAGAAATAGCATTCTACTGATGCTTTCTCCCTCTCTATAAACCATAAAATTGACTTCTTACCCTGCAGCTGTCTTTCAGGGTTGGGTGATTTCTTCAGCAAATCCCTATTACTACTTATTGTCTAATTTAAAAACACATTGAATATTGGTAGTTCAAAAATCTCAAAATCTGCATTGTACCTAGTTTTAATAATAGGGACATAGTAGGAGATAAAATATAGCAATAATCCAGTCATAATTCTGAAAAGAAAGAAATTGTTTTGAGTAATTGAAGTGATTATTCACAGATAATTAAAATAGTAATTAACATGTTAATGTAACTTTATCTCTTTCATGAACCTGTGTGCTATTAATAATTTTTCCTGAAAACTTTCCTGGAATGAATTCTATTTATCTGTCTTCTCATGCTGAGGATACAGACAGAATTTATCTTTTACTAGCCTTAAAGATGATTTATTGTGAACATGGGTTCTTTTTTTTTTTTAATTTTTAAATGTTTATTTTTGAGAGAGAGAGAGAAAGCATGAGCAGGGGAAAGGCAGAGGGATACAGAATATGAAGCAGGCTCCAGGCTCTGAACTGTAAGCACAAAGCTTGACACAGGGCTTGAAATCACAAACTGTGAGATCATAACCAGAGCTGAAGTCAGATGCTTAACCTACTGAGGCACCCAAGCACCCCTTTTTTAATATTTTTAAATGTTCATTCATTTTGGAGAGAAAGAGACACAGAGTGTAAGCAAGGAGGGCCAGAGAGAGAGAAACACACACACAGAATCTGAAACAGGCTCTGAACCATTGATACAGAGCCCAAAGTGAGGCTTGATCTCACAAACCATGAGATCATGACCTGAGCTGAAGTTGAACACTTAACTGACTGGGTCACCCAGGCGCCCCTGAACATGGATTCTTCTATTGTAACATTAGTTACAGATAGTTTTCATGCTAACAAGGACTGTGTCACTGCCTTATAATCAGCATGGTTTGGGATCATTTTCTTCTTTTCTCCTAAAGCTAGGTTAAAGGATGCATGGGGCATGTTTTCACTTATTACTTCAAAAGATGCTTCTTTTTTTTTTTTTTTTTTTCTGTTGCCTTTGAGATTTAATGATTTGCAATCATCATTCAAAACATTCTGTCATTGTCTTGATTTCTACACTACTAATACAAAGTCCTGAGCTCTGACCTTGTCAGACTAAACCCATTCCTCCTGCTTCCCTGCATTAAATGTTTTCATAGAGCCAGAGATGTAACCTGTATTCTCATAATTGGTTCAAGGTTGTTTTGTGAAAGGGGACTAATCTAAAGATCATACATTTTTTAATCATAAGACTATAATGTATAGGCAGTTATATATGAGGCAACAGTTTTATCCAAATCCTTCTCAACATTAGGCTTTTGATAGAATTGCAGGTCCAGGAATTTATAATGGGATTTTTTAAAATATTTTATTTATTTTTGAGAGAGAGATAGAGACAGGATGAGCAGGGGAGGATCAGAGAGAGAGGGAGACACAGAATCTGGAAACAGGCTCCAGGCTCTGAGCTAGCTGTCAGCACAGAGACCAATGCGGGGCTCGAACCCACGAACCATGAGATCATGACCTGAGCTGAAGGCGGACGCTCAACCGACTGAGCTACCCAGGTGCCCCTATAATAGTATTTTTAATATTGTATCAAGCCTGAAAAGTTTCTACCTGCACAGTAGATGACTTTTCTCAGATAAGGGGTTTTATATGTAGTGCTAAATTTAGACTCTTTCCTATAGGCAATAATCAAAGATTTTATGCAAGGGTAGTGAAATAATCAGACTTGTGTTCTCAACAGATTCATGGTTGTGGGAGTACAAAGGTAAAAGAGAAAGAGAGAAAGAGAGGTGAGAAAACTAATTAAAGGCTATATAGGAGGATAAGGCAAGAGCAGGCTATATATAATGAGAGGCTGTTAAAATAGAGAAGAAAGGATGGCTTAGGATATACAATTCATAGCACTTGAACCACTCAGTTCTGTTCATTTAGTTTGTATAACAGAGGAATAAGAGACCATTTTAATGTTTCTTGCTCGAAAAGTTGGATAGAAAGTGGGATCACCATTCTAAAAAGATTTTTTTAAATGTTTATTTTTGAAAGAGACAGAGAGCACAAGTTGGGGAGGGGCAGAGAGAGAGGGAGGCACAAAATCTGAAGCAGGCTCCAGGCTCTGAGCTCTCAGCACAGAGCCTGATGCAGGGCTTGAACCCATGAACTGTGAGATCATGACCCAAGCCCAAGTCAGACGCTTACCTGACTAAGCCACCTAGGTGCCCGTAGGATTACCAGTCTGAAAATAGAGAGTAAAAAGGGAGAAGGAGGAAGATATTCAGAGGAGTAGAGATAATGCTTTGGTTTTGAGATCATTAGAGCTGCAGAGCCTGTTGGACATATTGGAAATTAGTCTCATAAGTGTATAGAAAACTACAGGCCTGAAACTCAGAAGAGAATAGGACTAGAGGTAACTCTTTGTTGTCATCCACATGCAGGTATTAGATGAAACAACTGTTAGCAGATGAAATCATTTAGGGAGAGTGTATGAAACAAGGTTTGAAAATAACCACACCTGGCCATTCACCCCAATGGCTACATTCTCTATCTACAGTGCAATTAAATTTTGAATTAACAACTTAAAGGCAGTCAGATAAACTTTGGTAACTTAAAAACATACAGAGAAGAAAAAAATCACTGTGGAAATAAAAAATATTTAGAACTGGGTAAGAACCAATCACTGTAAAAACTTGAGTGTTGCATCCAAATTCACATTTCTCTAAAAAGCAAGGAAGGTCAAGAATAAATGCGTTATGCACAGCATAAGTGTAAAGATTTGTTTCAAAAGGAGAAAGACATTGAAAGTTGAAAGAGGTCAAATAGGATAGATTCTGTTTTCTTCACATGTAGGAGATTTAAGAACTAAGAACTAAGAGGACTGGGTGCATGAAGAAAGAGGGCACTTGAGAAGATTTGTGAAGAGTAAGTGAGGAAGTAACTAGAGTTTATAGAATAATTTCTGAGCTGTACTAAGAACTCAGCTGAGATTGAAAAACCATCTTTCCAAAGTATAGCCACAGAGTCCCATATGTTTTATTGGAACTGCTTTATAAATTTGAGTCTAAAACTTCCTCCTGGCTAAAACGGTGAAACATGTTCAGTTATGTGAATCTCTTCTTCTTTAGATTAAAAAAAATTAATTGTTCACAAGAAGGGCAACAATTCATGGTATTTTGTGACTTCTGTCTTTCGGTAAAGACTGATATCATAAAGCCAAAGTACAATTCATTATAAGTAATTCTGTTAGGGACCAAAATGATGACAGCTAGGTTTATACTTTGTGATAGCTTTTGTTGTTAATCATTGGGTTTAAGTATCTGAAAAGCAGCGTGCTTTTGGAATGAATATCTTCTAAATGAGAATTGGGATTAGCTTGAGTAATTTAGGCAGATTACTTGGAGGTGTTTTTTTTATTTTGAATCTTGGTATATATATATATATATCTATATCGATATAGATATAGATAGATATACTTAATTGTATCTTTTTCTAAGTGGGTTATCAATTGTCCCAGAACCATTTGTTAAGCGTTTGATCTTTGCTTTAGTGATTTTAAAATGCTACCTCTATAGAATATGAACTCTTGATAGGAGTTCTCAGAGATGTTCAGTGTATCACCTGAGTTCCATGTGTATTCTTTTCTGCCCTTTTTGTGAATAGCAGTCTTGTCTCTTTGTTTTTCAGAGTCAATTAACCATACCAATATGGTGACTTCTCTTTGTTTGCTCATACCTCATCATAAAATGTCCAAAGTACCCCGTTGGCAGCCATAAGTTTATTTTAGTGGGATATTTGCTGTGTCTCCTGTCAAGAGAGAGCCCCTTTGGGTAACAAGATATCTAACCCTGAAAAGTCCAAGGTTGTGGGAAAGAAATTACAAAATATAGATGTCTCTGGGCATGATGGTAAATAGGATGACATCCACTTCTATTCCTTGGTTTCCAAAGTCATGTATCCTTCCTATTACGGACAGAAGCACCATATACAGGTCTCTGACTTAAAAATACTCTGTATCCCAAAGGGCGGTACTCCTTTTATATTGTTTCCTTTAAGTTGACACTTCAATTATAACTTTAGAAGGCAGTTCCAATGTTTTGTAAGACTGGCTACCTGTAGATGGTGCAGATTATGTGAAGGCCAATGAATCAGTGAAGGCCCACCTTGTGGCCGCCTTTGATACAGAGAGGGTATCTTATTCAAATATCATACTCTGTTGGGTTCCATTCCTGTGGATTACGCATTCTGTAATTTTCTAGATACTGGGCTAGTTGAGGCTCTAAAGGAAGGAAAAGTAAACTCTTATAAAATATTTTTCTCTCTGTGAAGATGAACTACAGATAACTTTCAGATTGGAAGGGCCCCACTTGAATGCAGACTATTTATTTTTTTAACTTTCCTTTGATTATGAAGGAAAAGAATGCATTTGCCAAATCAGTGATTACATACCAAATATAGAAGACATTAGTAATCTGCTTTAGTAGTAATACCGTGTCTGCCAAAGTAGCTGCATCTGGGACTGTGGTAGTCTTTAGTCTTTCTCCACAATCCAGCTGATTTTTGTAGGCACCTGTCTGGTGAATTAAACAAGGCATGGGTAGAGACCACCATGTATATATATTTTAGATTTTTAATGGAGGCAGTAATCTCTGACATTCTCTCTACACAATATGATTGGCAGTCATATACATGTGAATGACTGTCTGATCTTTAGAGCCCAAAGGTCTACCTAACTATAGGAATATCTCTTCCTTTTAGGCTTTTGTTTAGACAGTCCGATTGTAATTATTCCTTTTCAACAGGTCTTCTTGAGCTGTCCATTATATGTTCACTAAAATAATACTGAGGAAAATTAGATTTGGTCTTGATTTCAAGGAGTTTATATCCAAGAAATCAATATTCAATTCAAATTCAATTTCAATTCAAATTCAAGTCAAGTCAAAACGTCCACTGTCTCTGTATGTCTTTTTTCCTGGACATCAAGATTAGTTAGTTTTGATAAAATCAAAAATTAAAAAGAAATTATTTTTAAATAATCAGTATAGTAATAAAATAATCTAAAATCAGTTTATTCCTCAGAGAAAATTATAAAATAGCCAAAAACTTAATTCCTATGACCTCTGGTCTCTCCTATGTTCTTTCCCTTGAGCATGAGATCTTGTCCATCTCAAATAACCAGTGTCTCTTCTCCTTTCCATAATTTACCCTTCCCATCAAAGCTTGTTTTTTAAAGAAAGACCTGATAAATATATTTCACTCCAAGCAGTAAATGGTTAGCAGAACAGCTAACTTCAACATAATTTCCTTTCAAGGATATTTACATTTTAACACGAAACAGAAACCTGGAACTAATGTAATGAGTCTTGAACAGTAGAATTTGGGGTGTCATTTAGTGACCAGGAAAATTGTGTGGATGAATAATTTGATACTCCTCAAACTAATCATACCATACAAGTTGTCATCTGTACTACCAATACGACAGGACAAGACTGGCCAATATTTCCTGCTAGCACAATATTTGTTCCTACTTCAGAAGCTCAGGTCTTTATAAAAGTCAGTGAAAGCAAAGCACTCTTAAGTTTTTGTTGTAAATGCTAAGTTACTTGCCACTGACATTGAAGAGGCTGTTCATCATTAAAAATCATCTGGACAAATGTCACTTCAAACCGCTTCAAAGGTTTTTGGTTTTTTTCTCCTTAATGTTGTGCTTATTCTAGGCAAATTATTAAAGTGCTGTGACAGAGAAGTATATATATCTGCGTTTACCTCTTCACAGAATTGTAAATATTAGAGATGTCCCAAGATAAAACATCATGTAAGTTAAAGCATAAGGTTAAATTTTTTTCTATGCTAGTTCTTTGTTTGCTTTTAACAAAAAACATATGGAGAATGCTGCACAGGAATCTTCTCTCTGTAGGCATAGCAGTATCAGTTTTGAGCACTAACCCTATGTTTCCTCCCGGTTCTGGGAGCAAACTACCTTCAAATGTGGTAGCATGATATTTAGAATGTTTGTTGATTCAGCTGTTAACCTCCATGGACTACTGAGATTGCCAGAGAGTTTAATTTTGGATGATGTTCTTGGTAAGTGGGGCCAATTGTTTTACTACAAAAATGAGCTGAGACCACTAATCACAGAGATATTAGAAGTGGCCAACGAGTAGGTCCTCTTTTTCCACCAGGGCCATCTTCCCTAGAGACAAATACTGAAGTTTATTTGGAGAGCTTGCTCACATTAAGTCATGCTTTTAAATGTCCATTTTAGCACCTCAGTGGACTTAGCTTGAATAAGCCAGCCTATGGCCAGTTGAGTAGATCTTAGTCCAGATGAATTCCCTTTACTTAAACCAGTTATTTCTTTGTTATCTTTTACCACTTGGGTTTGGTTGAGTAATTTGATGTTTTTGGCTGTTATTCAAGAACTTGTGCTGAAAGAAATCATGTGATTAAATCAGTTGAATTAGTCAATAACAAATCATTTCTCATGCTCCTACTGTGTACAAAGCCATGCATAGTAAACACCATAGGGTGCACACAAAAATAATATGTTGTGCATAATTTGGGTCAATTTACAGTCTATTTGGGATAAATAAGATATATACAAATACTGTTAGATAATAGTAAAGGCATCATGTAAAAATTAAATAAGTAGCATTATAGTTCACTGTTACTAGAGAGAGATTAACATGAGATGGAAAGATTAGGAAAAGGTTCATGGAAAAGATGGATCCTGAATTAGATTATTGATGAGTAAATGGCAGGAAAGGGGGAGGACATTCCAGGAATGGCAAATCACATAAGCAGAATCTAGGTAATATGCATAGTGGATTTACAGAATAATGAATGAAACTGGCTAGCTGATACAGATTCCTTGGGTTCGTATACAGTAATAGATAAGGTTGTAAAACTAGATTGGTGCCAAATTGCATAAGACCTTTGATTCAAAGTAGTATCAAGGCAGAGACTTCTAGTAACTAGATAGTCAAGCCTAATATCACAGTTCTTGTATTGCATATGAAACCTGCCTCTTCATCTCTCAAGTAAGCCAGCCAAAGTTTTGTTGATTTTCCTGGTTTCTGCCAGTAATGGTCACAAATTTCTGTCCTTACCTACTCAGTGTAGGTGGGAGTCTCCATAACTGTTGTCTGAAAAGGGACAGAATCTTCTGCCTACCCAGGTTGAATCTTAGTACAATTAGTTTCTGTTACTAATAGTATTTAGTACTGTTGTTACATTGAGGTGGACCTTAGGCTATTCACTAGGCTGATTAGGAAATATTTCTGCCCCAAGGAGAATTAGCAACAACAAAGGCATCTGTCTTTGAAAATACTTCTAGTTCCCAGTACTTGGCCTACTCCCATCTCCTATTGTTTCTCCTCTTAGCAGGCAAGAGAGTGGAGGCCCATTTATTACCTTTCAGCTATACAATTCGGTTAAGTTGCTCACTGCCTATTTCCAGGGACTTTCCTCAAATCCCATTAATCATCTGGTAAGGCCCTCAAACTTCCTCTTCTAGAAAGCTGTGTCTCCATTTGTATCCCCTTCTCATTATCAGAACTGTCGAAGACTGTGAAGGATCTGAAATTTTATCCTATTTCCAAGCCAACAAATTAGCCTGACAGTTTCACAAATTCTATTAGAAGACATGAAACTCACGGGACATAGACATAGACAAAGGGCAGTTTATTATTCTTAGCAATAGCAATGTCCAGAGTACCAGTATTTTTGCTCTGGTAAAAGAGGGCTAGATGACATTTGCATATGCAGTGGTTATATTATGTAAGAGGAACATTGAATTTAGAGACACTGAATCTTTTATAATGGTCAGTTATTTTAAAAAATAATGTATTCCAGAAAGATTATTATTATATAGAAACTTATATTCCTGCTTTTTGCTACAGAAGGAGATACTATGACCATCTTTGTTATACAAAAACCCCTGAAACAAATAGAATGGAACAATGAATAATTAACATCTCATTTATATAATGTGCAAAAAGGCACAGGGTCTCCATGGAGAATTGTCTCCTAGCAGCATGTTAAGTTAAATGTTAGAGGTATAAAGATGGGTAAGATACATTTATTTTCCTCTATAAGCTCTCATTTTATTGGAATAAAGAAAACAAACCCTTAGTTACAATATAGTGTGATTTGTACTAAATAGCCATATTAACAGAGTTCTGTAGGAATATAAAGGAACAAGGTACTGATTCTGGCCAAGGGAAACTATGAAAACCTTCCCAGATCATGTTATATTTGAGTTGGCAACCAATTCTATGATGAAGGAACCTAGGGCAGTGAGTTAAAGAAGACTTCCAAGAAGTATGGCTGCTGGAGCAAAGACTTGAAGAAATAGTTCCAACTTATCAATGGAAACAGAGGGCAAGGGTATTCCATCATAGATAGAAAAGGGAGCTATGTGTATTTTTAAAACTACAAATAATTCAGTGTTTTAGTCAAGTCTATTTATATTAATAATGGCAAAACCTAACTCAAATATTTTCTTAAGTTTATTTATTATTTGAGAGCGAATGAGAGTGAGTGGGGAAGGGGCAGAAAGAGGGTGAGATAGAGAATCCCAAGCAGGCTCCACACTGTCAGTGTATGTAATTCAGGGCTCGAACTCATGAACGATGAGATGATGACCTGAGCTGAAGTGAGACATTTAACTGACTATGCCCCCCAGGCGCCCCCCTAACTCAAACAGTTTCAAGCAAAACTCAGGATTGGATAATGTAAACGGGAAATCTAGCAATACCTATGCCCAGAGGTTTAGCCAAATACAGGAGTCTGATGAATATAATCAAGACACTCTCCATCTATTAGCTTTATTCACAGGAATACATTGTGGGAAAGATGGCCCTTGGCAACTTCAGGCTTATATTTCCCTCAGAGTTAGCTATCTTAGCAAAAAGAAAGCACTCTTCTTTCTTTATAGTTCCAGCAAATATTCTAAAGTAGATTCCAGCCAATCTGGCTTGGATTACAGGATCATCTTTAAATCAATCACAGTACTCATAGGGATGGAATACTGTAATTGGCAAGATTTGGGCTATTTAGTCACCCCTGGAAACTGGGATGGGAACCAGAAACACATGGACTACAAATTGGGGAAGAGTCATTTCCTAAAGAGGCAGTAGGCAGATAAAAAAAGAAGATGCCCTTTCCATGTTACATCTTTGGTGCCCAGTATCCACATATACCATTGCACCCACTTGTACAGTTTTTAAAATGCCTCTAGTAATATAGTACAACCACCTACACAGCTGAAAATATACTCTCCGTTCTCCAAAAGAAGATAACCCAATATATTGATCAAGTTATGCTTACAACTCCAAGGCCCCATTTCTGGAGTAAAGTGCCTTCTTTTCAGTGAGGCCTAAATATAGGTCTGAGTCTCAAATAATCAGTATGATTTTAGAAAGAAACAAAGTAGCCACAATATTCATTCCATTTGGAGACACAATAGAAGAGGAAACAAAATAGAGTGGCCCAGGCCCATAGCTGTGCATTTAGAACAAAAGTAGGAAGTTGATATATAGCAATTCTAATAACAATATAAATCAGCTTTTTAAATTACCTAACTCCCCACTCCTTGCCACAAACATACACACACTGAAAAAAAGGAGAATCTTAGATAAAGAGTCTCCAGAATATACATTCTATGGTACCAGAGAATATTTTTGTTCTCTAGTGTGTGTTCAATACCAAGAACAATGGCTGATATATAGTAACATGTTGAATGAATAAATTGATATTCTTTAATTAAGAAAGACACTTATAAGAATTCTACATGAGTCAAATATATAGAAATTGAGTACCTAAAATGATACTCATCCATAGGTAAGTATCAAATCATAGTCATGTTACTACCTCCAAAATAGTTTGAAATCTGAGTTTACCTGATTTTGATCTGGGGGACAAGTTTTCTAAGGGTCTTCAAATAGTTGCAGACTGCTGTCTACCAAAGAGCAGTGATTATCTAAAACACCCAGTACCAATTACCTTTTTGTTTTATAGTTTTATTGAGCTATAATTCAGATATAACAAATTATATTTATTTAAATTGTACAATTTGATAATTTCTGACATATGTATAACTCATGAAAACATCACCACAATCAAGATAGTGAACACATCCATCAAAACCCAAAATTTCTTTGTTCACCTTTGTGAGTTTTCCTTTCTGTTTCCCATGATCCTCCCTTCCCCTGACCTGCTTTTTGTCACCACAGGTTACCCAAACCTAAGGATCAAACAATGGTCAGAATAGTTTATCTTAAAATATAAATTTGGTATGCTTTTGTGTGGATTTCAGTAAAATAAAAATGGACTTTGCAATTGACTTTGTAGGTTAAGAATGACTTCAAACATACTGCTAATATTTAAACAAAGTCTTACTAAACAAGTCATTCAGAGAGTATATGTTATGTTGTAAGGAATTTTCATTGTTGTTTCTGGATTTTCTCTGCTGAGTTTTTAGGATACGAAATATATATGGAATTCAGCTGTGCTATATTTACTACTCAAAAATATAGAATTGCGAAAAGGAAAATATATGAAGAGCAATAATCATTTGCAAAGACTTTCAATGATATCATAATGAAAAGAGTCTGTTTTTGACGACTTTTTAATTCTAAAACAGCAAAAGAGAGTGAAAGAAAGCCCGGTACCTAGATGAATTTCTTATTTTGCCTTTTTTTCCCCAGAAGTTCATATTTTCTGTTTGCGGTTTTCCAAGAAGACAGAACAGTTCCTTAATTTGCAGTTACATGCTGCCTTGTGCTAATGTTTAGTTTCTATAGTTTACTGGGAAAGTGAATTTATTACTTCTGCCCTGTCAAATATTTTTTTTGGCATTAACTTTTGCATGGATTATTCTCACTCAGCAAAGATCATTTTAATCTTTTTTTTTTTTTTACTTTTTTACTTGGACTCACCATATTACTGACATGACATGTACATCCACAAATGCTAAAGAATAAAACCTTATGATTGTTTTTTGGATCCATATCTCAAATGAAATTCTCTCCCTGTAGAACCCCTCTGCCTCTGGCCGCATTCTTTCTTGCTTGCATATGTAAAATTATAATCCTATCTATAGAAGCTATGATAGTTGGGGTTTGCAGGGCAGTTTTTTTGTTTTTTTAACAAAGAATAACTGAAATTGAAAAATTAAAACTATCATTCAAACAATTAATTTTTAATGTAGACATCAATTTAAGTATCAATTGAATCTTTATTGAATGTATTGTATGCTGACACCAGACTAGGCTTTGAATAACTCTGCCCTTTGGGAATCCATAACTTATGTGTTTCCCTATCTTGAATGATTTATTAATTTCATCTTGTTTTAATATGACTGTTTTTCTAAAACATATTCATTTCTACTTTGTTCAGACATAAACTATTAGGAAGGTAAAATAAAGCCAACTGTATTGTGTTATTGTATATTTAAAGCACAATGGGTATAAAAATCAATGAAAATTTGAAAATTTTATGAAAGTTAAGTGACCTAAGTGATTCTATTCTCTATAACAAGAGTTTCTTAAAGCTACCTTATAAAATATCAGGGAAGTATAAACCTCTCAAAACATATACTTTATTTTCAACCAGTTATTATAATTGAATATGATATTACTTCCAAAACAATCCAAAATCTGATCTTCACTGATTTTATCTGGGGACAAGTTCAACGAATAAATTCTATTTTCACTCTATAGGTCTTCAAATCATTATAGACTGTTACCTGACAAAACACAATGATTACCTAGAACCCCTAAAACCAATTACTTTTTTTGTTGTTACAGCTTTATTGAGGTATATTTGACATAAGTAAGCTGCATATATTTAAATTGCATGACTTCATCATATTTTTTGTGTATGTATAACCTGTGAAAGCATCACAAAGAACAAGGTAGCAAACATGTCTGTACAACTCAACAATTTCCTTATTTACATTTTGTAATCCCTCTCTCTAACCTTCCTGCCCCTACCTTTTCTAAGATACCAGTGATCTGCTTTTTGTCACTATAGATAAATTTGCATTTTTCTAAAGTTTATGTATAAATGAACTCATATGGTGTATACTTTCTTTTGGTCTGGCTTCTTTTACTTAGCGTAACATATTTGAGTTTCATCCAGGGTGTTTCATTTTCTGATATACCATAATTCGCTTACCCATTGGATTTATTTATTTGTGGATTGTTTATCCATTTACCATTTTAAATCATTTTTAACTGGAAAGACTATATATTTCAGTAGAAAACAGAGACTTAATAACTCTTATCAAAGAAATACTGAAGTGCTCAGTGTATGCCATAGATCATGATGTATTAGGACACTTTAGCTTCTTAACTTCTAACTACTGCCAAAATAAAAATGACCATATTTTATGATTTCCCAGGATACTAATGGAATCTGCTAGTACTTTAGTTCCCAGGTTTGCTTTTAAAAATTGCATGTGAATTTGTCTCCAGCTTTTAGTGATTAGAGAGTAATAAAACATTGGTTTTATTGGAGAGAATGCTGAGTCACTCTTCTCAGTGCAGTAAACAGATGTGAGAGGTCTGAAAATAGAAGACATGTTTTACTTATTATTTTTAAAGCCAATTCAGTTTTCTGCTTTTTGATAAAAGTTTGTGATTACACTATTTCTATCAAGATAGTCCACAAAATTGATATATAAAAATTAGTTATGTTTCTGTACACTAATAATGAGTTATGAGAAAGGGAAAATTAAGAAAACAATCCCATTTATACTTACATCAAATGCAACTACAAGCCTCGGTCTCCTCCCAAAAGTTTTTCCTTTATGATTTATCACTCAAGTATGTGTCTTTTAAAACTATAGTTAAAGCTGATTTATGGCCATGTCATTCCCCTTATGGCCTTTGCATTTCCCCTACCCCTTTACAATTTAGCTGTTGGAGATCCCCAGTCATGTGACCTGGGTGGTCACACACAGAGACCTGCCCATATTCAGTTTTGCTTATTTGTTTTTGGTGAAACTATAGGTGATACTGTGTTCTTTTTTTTTTTTAATTTTTTTTTTAATGTTTTATTTATTTCTGAGAGAGAGACAGCATGAGCAGGGGAGGGTCAGAGAGAGAGGGAGACACAGAATCTGAAACAAGCTCCAGGCTCTGAGCTAACTTTCAGCACAGAGCCCGACGTGGGGCTCGATCCCACTAACCATGAGATCATGACCTGAGCTGAAGTCAGATGCTTAACCGACTAAGCCACCTAGGCTCCCTGATACTGTGTTCTTTTATCAGAAATCACATGTCTAGTTATCTCTCTTTTTAATGATGTGAGTAACAGTTGATGACTCAAATACCCAGATATATTAGATCCTTAGGGTATCGCAAAATGGAGATATTTTTGCTGTGTTATATCTTTTTTATTTGTCAGCTGAATACATCCCCTAGTCTACTGTTTGGCTAGTAGTGGCACAGTATACATGGGAAAAGCAGAATAAATGCTTGATTCTTGACCTTTCTTTATCAGTTTTCAAAATAATGAGTTGACTTCCTTTCATCCTTTAAAAGAGGGCAGTTAATTAATTGTACCATCATGAAGTTATGAATTTAAGTGTATTTGATATGTTTCAATCCATTGCAATTATTATCCTTGTTGAAGTTCATATTATTCCATATCTGCCCAGTGGGATCCTCTTAAAGGCTTCCCAATGCTCTTAACATAACTCTAGATTTGATACCTTTATAGTATATTTGCTTTCTGGAATGACAAGATCATTTAGACTCATCTGGAGGATGGACAGGAACTATGAATTATCCACATGGATGCTCTGAACCAATGGTTGTAAACCAGTACCCAGGGGCCAAAAGGAGCCATCAAGCATATTGTCTTTTCTTCCCCCAAAAGAAACAAGTCAGTGACTCAACAATGACAACAACAAAAACAAAATAACTTTTTTTAGCACTTACTATGTGCCAGGTTGTTGAGAATATAATAGTTGCTGAGAATATATGAGTTCATAAGACATAAAACTGCCTTTAAGGAGTTTACAATCTCCTTAAAGTCAAAGCACTACACTATAAGCCAAAAACACTACATTAACTGACCTTATAGGACTCTAGGATGGTGTGAGAGTTCTTAGAAGGGTCCTAACACTGTCAGTTTTATATTCCAGTGTTAAACAACTGCCCAATAATTAACCTTTAATACTGACTTTTTGAGCAGTATAAATTACTTTAATTGGGCATGAAAGAATGGAAAGGAAATTTTGAAAAGCTTACTAGAGTTAAGTAATGGCTATTGAGTAAACTCTCTATGTTTTTATGTTCCCTAGGGTTTTCCAGGAGATATTGGGATTCCTGGACAAAATGGCCCTGAAGGATCTAAGGTAAAAATTAAAAAAATTATATACACAGTTTTTAATCTCAAATCTCAGCTAATGGGTAAAAGAAGACTTTAAGAATATCGGAATATTTCTGGATATTTTTGAGCTGTCTCAGGTGCATTTGATAAACTTTACATCTTATTTCAAGATAATCAGGAAGTAGTTTTCATGTTTGGTTGTTCTTTTGGTCTTCTGTTATATTTCATTGATCTGTATGTCAGTTTTATGCAAGTACCATACTATTTTGATTATCATAACTTTGTAGTATGGTTTGAAATCAGAGAATTTATTTATTTTTATTTATTTAAATCCAAGTTAGTTAAATATAGTGTAATAATGATTCTAGGAGTAAAATTGAATGATTCATCACTTACATATAACACCCAATGTTCATCCCAACAAGTGCCCATCACCTATTTAGCCCATCCCCCCACCCAACTCCCCCTCCAGCAACTCTCAGTTTGTTCTCTGTATTTAAGAGTCTCTCATGGTTTGCCTCCAACAGGGATCGTTTGCCTCCAACGGGTATGCTAAATGAAATAAGTCAGTCAGAGAAAGACACTGTACAATTTCACTCACATGTGGAATTTAAGAAACAAAACAGATGAACATAGGGGAAGAGAAGGAAAAATAAGATAAAAAGACAGGGAAATGAGGGAGGTTAGTATCTCCAGCTTTATTCTTCTTTCTCAAGATAGTTTGGATATTCAGCCTCTTCTGTGGTTCCATCAAATTATAGGATTCTTTCTTCTAGTTCTGTGAAATATGCCATTCATCATATATTGGTATTTTGATGGGGATTGCAGTGAATCTGTAGATTGCTTTGAGTAGCATGGAAGTTTTAACAATATTAAGTCTTCCAATCCATGAGCAGAAAAATCTTTTCTATTATATAGATTGTCTTTACTTTCTTTCAACAATGTCTTATAGTTTTCAGAGTACAGGTCATTTACTTCCTTGGTTAAATACATTCCTAGGTATTTTATTCTTTTTTATGCAATTATATATGCTTGTGTTTTGTTAATTTCTCTGATAGCTTGTCAGTAGTTTATATAAATGCAATAGATTTCTGTACCTTAATATTGTATCCTGTGATTTATTGAATCCATTTATTAGCTCCAATAGATTTTTGGTAGCATCTGTAGGGTTTGCTATATATAGTATCATGTCATATTCAAATAGTGACAGTTTTACTTCTTCCTTTCCATTGTGGATATATTTATTTCTTTTTCTTACCTGACCTGACCAGGGTTTCTAATACTGTTTTGAGTAAAAGTGGTATGAATGGGCATTTATGCCTTATTCCTGATCTTAAAGGACATCTTTCAGCTTTTTACCACTGAGTATGATGTTAGCTGTGGGTTTGTCATATATGGCCTTTGTTATATTGAGGTATGTTCCTTCTATACTCACTTTGTTGAGAGTTTTTATCATAAATAGATGCTGAATTTTGTTAAATGCTTTTTCTACATCCATCGAGATGATCAGTCTTTGTTTTGGTGATCTAGTGTATTACATGAATTCATTTATGGATGTTAACCATCCTTGCATTCCTTGAATAAATTCTACTGATCATGGTGTATGATTCTTTTAATGTGTTGTTGAATTCAGTTTGCTAATATTTTGTTGAGGATTTTTGCATCTCTATTCATTAGTGTTACTGGCCTATAAATTTCTCTTTGGTGTTGCTTCTGTCTGGTTTTGGTATCAGAGAACTACAGGCCTTGTAAAATAAGTTTGGAACTGTTCCTTCCTCTTTATTATTTTGGAATAATTTGAGAAGTGTAGGTACTAACTTTTATTTAAATGTTTTGGTCAAATTCACTGCGTAGCCATTTAGTCCTAGACATTTGTTACTTGGGGAGCTTTTAAATTATTGATTTAATTTTGTCACTTGTAATTCAGTCTATTCACATTTTTGTGTTTATTGGAAGGTTGTGTGTTCCTAGGAATACGTACTTCTTCTAAGTTTTCCAATTTGTTGCCGTAGAATTGTGGTAGTCTCTTATGATCCTTTGTATTTTGTATTGTCAGTTGTAATGTATCCTTTTTTATTCTGATTTTATTTGGGCCCTCACTTCTTTCTTAAATAGTTTTACTAGAGGTTTTTTTTTTTTTAGCCTTTCAAAGAACTAGCTTTTAGTTTCATTGATCTTTTTTATTGTTTTCTCTGTTTTATTTATTTCCACTTTGATCTTTAATATTTCTTTCCTTCTGTTAACTTTGGGTTTTTTTTTTTGTTTTTTTTTGGTTTTTTTTTGGTTTATTTTCTAGTTCTGTTAGTATAAAGATAGATTGTTTATTTGGGATTTTTCTTGTTTCTCAAGGTAGGCCTATATTGCTATGGACTTCCCTCTCGGAACCACTTTTGCTGTATTCCATAGATTTTGGAAAGTTAATTTCTGTTTTCATTTCTCTCAAGATATTTTTTTAGGGGCGCCTGGGTGGCTTAGTCGGTTAAGCGTCTGACTTTCCGACTTTCGCTTAGGTCATCATCTTGCGGTTTGTGGGTTCGAGCCCCGCATCGGGCTCTGTGCTGACTGCCAGCTCGGAGCCTGGAGCCTGTTTCAGTCTGTGACTCCCTCTCTCTCTGACCCTCCCCTGCTCACGCTGTCTCTCTCTCCTAGAAATAAATAAAACATTAAAAAAATAAAGATATTTTTTTATTTCCTCTTTGGTTAATTTGTTAACCCACTGGTGGTCTAGTAGCATGTTGTTTAGTCTCTATGTGTTTGTGTTTTTTCTAGTTTTCTTGTAATTGATTTCTAGTTTTATGTTATAGTCTGAAAAGAGGTTTGGCATGATTTAAATCTTCCCAAATTTATGAAACTTATTTTTTAGTCTAATAAGTGACTTGTCCTGGAGAATGTTTCACATGCACTTGAAAAGAATGTGTAGTCCACATTCGACATTCCATTTTTCGGATAAAATGTTCTATATATATCTATTTAGTTCATCTGGTCTAATGTGTCTTGTAAGGCCAGTGTTTCCTTATTAATTTTTTGTCTGAGCGATCTATCCATTGACGTGAGTGGTGTATTAAAGTTTCCTGCTATTATTGCATTACTGTCAATTTCTCCCTTTATGTCAGTTAATATTTGCTTTATAAATTTAGGTGCTCCTATGTTGAGTGAATAAATATTTATGAATGTTATATACTTTTCTTGGATTGACCCTTTTATTACTATGTAATTTTATTTACTATGCCATTCTTTTGTTACAGTCTTTGTTTTATTTTTTAAACTTTTTTAAATGTTTATTTTTGAGAGAGAGAGAGAAAAAAAAAGCACGAGTGGGAGGGGGGCAATAAGGGGGAGACAGAAGATGCAATGTAGGTTCGGCACTGTGAGCACAGAGCCAACACAGGACTCTAATTAACAAACCATGAGATCAGGACCTGAGCTAAAATCAAGACTTGGCCACTTAAACGGCTGAGCTACCCAGGTATACCTACAGTCTTTGTTTTAAAGTCTGTTCTGTCTTATATAGGTATTACTATTCCAGTTTTCTTTTCATTTGCATTTGCTTTCCTTTCATGTTCAATCCATGTGCATCTTTATACCTAAAGTGAATCTCTTATAGGCAGCACATAGATGAGTCGTTCATTTATCCATTCAGCTACTCTATGTCTTTTGATTGGAATATTTAGTCTGTTTAAATTGAAAGTAATTACTGATTGGTATGCACTTGTTGCCTATTGTTAATTGTTTTCTGACTGTTTTGTAGTTGTTCTCTGTTCCTTTCTCTTGCTCTCTTCCCCTGTGTTTTTATGACTTTATTTAGTATTGAGCTTAGATTCCTTCTTACTGTCTTGTATATCTAGTACAGGGTTTTGCTTCTTGGTTAACATGAGGCTCATATTTAACATCATATACGTATATATCTAATGGTCTATTTTAAGTTGATAGCAACTTAAATTTTTTCAAATTCTGAAAGTCTACATTTTTACTCCCACATTTTATTTTTTTGATGTCACATTTTACGTCTCTTTATATTGTGTGTCCCTTAACTGACTATTATGGTTATTTTTACTACTTTTGTCTTTTAATCTTCATAGTAGTTTTATAATAATCTCCTACCTTGCTGAATATTTACTTTACCAGTGAGATTTATACTTTCATGTGTTTTCTTGGCTTTTAATTAATGCTCTTTCTTTTCATCTTAAAGAGACACTCTTAACACTTCTTGTGCACTTCTTGTGAGGCTACTTTGGTAGTGATGAACTTCTTTAGCTTCTGCTGGTCTAGAAAACTCTCTCTCCTTCAATTCTGAATGATAATCTTACCAGCAGAGTATTCTTGGTTGGTTTTTTGCCTTTCAGCAGTTTGGATGTATTGTGCCTCTTCCTTCTGGCCTGCAAAGCTTCTGCTGAAAACTCTACTGATAGTCTTAGGGGAGTTTCCTTGTCTATCACAAGCTGTGTTTCTCTTACTGCTGTTGCAGTTCTGTCAACTAGATGTGTAACGATGAGAGAAAAGACAGACGACTTCTAAAGAAATTAGAAGTTTGTTTTTAAATTTGTGATTTCCTAACCTTCCAAGCTTTATTTGGAACCTTCAAGGGTATTTAGACCCGTACAAGGTTAAAGTAGCTAAAGGGGCCCAGCTCACGTTCCTTCATGGGGCTGAAGTGCCAGGGCACTTGCAGTGCTGCTCACAGCCTCATCTTTACAACATGAAAGAAGATAGAGAACATGGGAGGGGGACTTCCACATGGCTCTGTTCTCCTCCTCCTTTCCCTACCTCATTCAGTAGCAATTAGGTACTCAAAACAAACAAATAAGAAATATAGAGAGTAGGGTGAGGAGGGATAAAGACAGAGATCGTGTAAAGCATATGATTTAATTGCCTTCTTAAAATGTATATGATTAGAGAGGAAAAATATTTGGGGAAAATGAAAACCTTTGTGTTAAAAATGATTATTGTCTCAAGATTAAAAACAGTATATTTTAAAGGGTTGACTAGTGTGACTATATGTTTTGGTAAAATGATCTAGAAGAGATAAAAAATTTGAATCTCAAGTTTTATTATATTTAGTAATGTGGATATATTTTTGACTACTTATAACTATTAATTATAGTTATTCATTCATTAATAAAATATTTTTATTCATTAATAAAATATGTTTATCTAACCATATATGAGGTAATTTAAAAAAGCCCTACTTTACTTTGTAAGCAGCTAATCAAGCTTCTTGAGGACTGAAGCTATAGCTAGAATATCAGTCTTTAATTCAAATTTAATTTAATAATTTGATAAATATGTCCAAAATAGCCCAAACTGACCATGATCTGTTTTAAGTGTACATATTTGTAAAGGATATTATATTTGTGACAGGTGTTAAAAACTACCACTGAGTCTTAAATGCATCAAATGAGATTTTGTTGGGTGTGGTTTTATTAAAAAATTTCCTAGATATTTACCATGCATTTTAGATTAATCAAGATCAATAGAACATTCAAACTTTATAATCCTCCTATAATTTTTTCAAGATAATGCAAAAAATGCAAAGTACATGCTCTTGACAATAAATTTTGAGATGCAACCATAGAATTTATTTTCTTTTAGGGAATAAAGATTTCTTTTAAATTAAGAAATTTCAAAGTATAAAGACAATTCCAAATATTTTTCTTTTCTCAGTTATTATTTAACAAAATAACATAGGTACAATTGTTGGCCTCTAAGAAAATTGTATAAAAAGTTATCTTGTTTCCTGCAAAAGGAATGATCTGTCCATTTCAAAAGGATGTTATGAATAGCTTTATTTGTTAGTACTATAGTGTCAAGTACTATAGTAAATGTCTTACACATATCTCATTTAATCTTCACAACAGCATTATAAACTAGGTATTATCTCCCTTTTATAGATGGTTAAGTTATTGCTGTCACGTAACTATCAAGTGACTTTGCCAGGGCAAAAAACCAGTTCTTAACCACTTAGCTTTGGGACGAAATTGTGGAAAACATTCAATACCATGCTAAAGTGTTTCTACTTTATTCATGGGCATCATGAAACAATCAAAGATATTTAAGTAGTAAAGTGTCCTAGGTTTATATGTTTTAAAAATATATCATTCAGCATGGAGGATGGTTTAAATAGGAGGGAAACTGAAGGCAAGGAGATGAACTCAAAAAATCTAGAAAATAATTATAAAGATTGGGAATAGAGCATTCAGTCAGCAAATATTTATTGACTGACTCTTATATGAGCCATTGTGGTAGGTCCTAGACTGTCCACAAAGATGGAAAGTATTGATCCTTACTTTCAAAAGACTTATAATCTAGAGAAAGATATGAAAGAAAATTTTATAATAACCATATGAATAATATTCAATTTGTAATACTGTGCAAGTAATGGAATAGGGAACTGTGCAGAGAAGGTAGCGCTTGAGCTGACATGATGAATGAATAGGATTTGCATCCAGACAAGGAAGATGTATGGCCTTCAGGAAAGGGAAAGTTGTGAGAGGATGAAAGTGCAGTATGTGGAACACACTTACACTAAAAGTTATTCATTGTATATGAAATTCAAACTTAACTGGGCATCCTGTATTTTATCTGGCAACCCTATTGGCCACCTACAAACTTTCCATATATACAGCAGTGTTTCTCCCTTTTTTCTGTCTCTATAGAAGAAATATTCTTCCTCTTTCTCTGTATTCAAGTTCCACACACGTTTTGCAGCAAAGCCTCTTCTCAACTACTGCCATCAGTTAGCGCCTTTACACTGATCTCTGCCTTGAATCAAAATTTCCTCTTTGCCCTTAAAACTATTTTCACTGCCAGTGTTGTAGCTCAGGCCCTTTTTACTTTCGACCAACATTGGTAATAATCCTTCATTGTTCTTCCAGCCTCCAATCTGGCATTTTTTCAAATCTGCTTCTAAGCAAATGATGGAATGATGTTTGTAAAGTATAGATCTTATCATGTCAGCCTGTGCGTATTCCTTTGGTGATCTCCACAGCTTCTAGGTTAAGGCTTGTATTTCTTTTACATTTTATACGAGGTTCTTTATGACCTACCCTGTCTCTATAACTCTATTGTCTATAGTCATATAGACATATATAGTCATATAGTGGTGGTAGTATCACTCTTCCAAAAGCATTATTGCAGCTAAACTGTTTAGAGTATCAAACTGTCAAACTGTGCCATACTTGTTCATATCTCAAAGCTTCCAGTGTTATGTTCTTCTTGTTTAGATTTTTCTCTATCTTCCTGTACCCTGTTTCATCTAGCTAACATTTACACATCACATACTACATTGTCCAGGAAGTTTTCCATTTCTTACAAGTCTGATTGAGATATCTGTTCTCTGTATTCCTGAAAAAAATCTATTAAGCACTTACCTTCATATATTACAACCGTGATTTGTTTATCCCTCTATCAGACTGTAAGCTCTTGAGAGAAGAGCCTAATTGATTTTATGAACATCACAATAACTATAATAAGATCCATAGCATATAATAAGAATGCGGTAGAGACTGGTTGAATGGATGATTGATTGAATGATTGTGTTTAAAAACTGTTCTGGAAATAGAAACAGTACAACTTGGAACGTATTAAATGAAAGAGAATTCAAAGATAAAGCTGAGACTATGACTTGGGTTACTGACGTCATTGATTTAAATAGGAAACTTAGGAGGAACAGGTTTAGAGGATGAGGAATACAAGAACTTTCATTCTGGGTATATATACTTTGAAGTACTTCTTTGACATCAAGGTAGAAATAATCAATAAATAGCATTAAACCCAGCTTAAAAATAGAAATAGTAGCATGAGGTGATGTTGAAAGAGAAAGGTAGTATAGAAAATGGAATTGATAACTTCTCTAATGTTTAACCCTTTACCTGCTACATAACTGAACTTGATGCATATATAAACACATTCACTTATCCGTTTACTCAATATTTCATTTATTTAACATCTGTTGAATTTCATTTATGCTTTTGACCAAAGAGTAAATGTGAGATTATAAAGATTTCTTTATTTAAAAAATTTTAACATTTATTTTTGAGAGACAGAGCATGAGTAGGGGAGTGCCATAGAGAGGGGAGACACAGAATCTGAAACAGGCTCCAGGCTCTGAGCTGTCAGCACAGAGCCCGACATAGGGCTCGAACCAACAAACCGCAAGACCATGATCTGAGCTGAAGTCAGCCACCCAGGGGCCTCAAGTTTATAAAAATATCTAAACCATGGTTCCTCCCCTGGATGAAGTAACAGTTTAATGAGAGATACCATAAAAATAGCACAAAATATTGTAAGAAACGCTGTATTAAAGAGTTGGTGAAGTGCTATGAGAGCCTAGGTAAATGAGAAACAGATTCTGCCTTAGGAAATTGAGAATTACTTTGAAAGTAAATGATAATGGAACTTAATGTTTTCAAGTGTGCATTTCATATAGGTGAAGAACCAGGTAGCTTTCTAAATTCTTTTCAGTTTGGAAGTTTTATTTCTCTCGAAGTTTTATCAAGAAAAATGTCAGAGAACTGAAGAAAACCAGCTGACGTCTTGAGTATTACTATGGTGATCTTTAAAATTTCCTTCTCATTACTTCTTTTAGTCTTCGAATTACATTGTTTAAAAGTGGGACCAAAACAAAAACAAACAAAAAAAAAAAACAAACCTTGAAAACCAGACATTTTAATGAATATCAATGATTGAATTTCCAGTGAGTAGTAATTACTTTGTGGATTACTTTATCTAAATGTATTCAATAAACATGAACTTGAAGCCTCATCAGCAACAACGTCACTAGACTGACTGATTGTTTATAAATTACTGAATTTTAAAATAACATTTCAGAAGAGATGATTTTATCAAAAGAAGCAGAAAATTTTAAAATAAGAAGGGCTTTGTTTTGTAGGATAAGAAGGGTCTGCTTATGTTTTTCTTCTTGGTGCTTCCTATTTTTATTGAAGTTGTTTCCAGAAACAGAAGGAAAGAACAGAATCAAACATATTGACCCTATTAGCATAATATTGAGTTCTGTACACAGTATCCTGGAAGCATCTTGAAACTTCCTTTATTTTAATGTACACATCTTGTTTGAAAACTAGGGACAATATAAATTACTAAAACTCTGTTGAGGCTATTCAAGGTGGTCACCAAGACAATTATGTGCACTCTATGTGAAATACATGGTTACCCTATTCGTAAGCCAGTTGGGTTCTTTCCAGAGCAGTTTGGCACAGCTCTAAAGAAGCCTTTTATTTTCTCTTCATTTTCTGCCAGTTGACTAAAAACCTCAAACTAAGATTGGAAACTTGTGTCGATTATGGTTCTATTCATTATGGGTATGTGTATGTATGTATATGTGTACATGGATACAAAACATACTTTCGTGAGCCTTTTTAAGAGCCACCCGATTTGGCCATCTGCTTTCAAGCATCCCATAACATTAGAAAAACCACATCCTTTGCTGCTTACTTCAGAAAGTAAGTACCCAATAAATATTCTCTGTTCTCCAGTAAACAGAAGAATAATTTATTTATTGCTATAATGATTCATGTTGTTACTTTGGCTATGGAATTAGGGATGGTAAAATAGGCTGTTATTTTCTGTTGTATGACATTTCTGATAAGTTTTTAGAGGAAGCCTACTATTTGTGAAATTATATTACAGAATATATGGAAATAACTTTCACACTGAATTGTTAAAACCTGTCATGTGATCATCTGTATAGAGGTGAGCTAACTTGGTAAGAGAAAAGTGCATACCTCTAAATAGTCTTCTAATATCACCTTGGCTCAGCCCTGAGCGCATTTCATACGCTAAATCAAGGTTTCTTATATTTACCATTTTATTCTCCAGACATCATTTAGTTAGCTGAAAAAAAATTATGAGTTCGTACAATGGGTAATGTATTGTGTTAAGAAATTACTTGAAAACAAGATTAAAACATGGTTTTCTGTCTGTTAGGCACTTGTAATTTTCTGGAAGTGTGAGATTTCCACATATGAAAAGTTAAAAAAGCATAGCACATAAGTGAACAAAAAGGAGCTCAGGGCCAGGAAGAGTCAAGGAATGAGAGTCTTTATACAAATATAATACAAATACAATAATGAACATAGAGATGGAGGGCAAAAGTAAACCTATCAGTCTTAAAAAAAAAAAAAGTTAGGTGTCAGATTGTGACATATCTTAAATATAAAGCTGAGAAGTTTAAATGGTAATAAGCCCAAAGAAGATTTTTTGTTGTAGTGATAAAAACATAACATAAAACTACTCTCTTAAAATTTTTAGTGTACAGTACAATAATGTTAACTATATGCATATTGTTATACAGCAAATCTCTAGACCATTTTTATCCTGCATGACCGAAAGTCTATGCCTGTTGAACAGCAACTTTGAATATCGACCTCCAACCTATGGCCACCATCATTCTACTTTTTGCTTTTATGACTCTCACTACTTTAGATACCTCATATATGTAGAATTATATGGTATTTGTTCTACGATGGGCTTATTTCACTTACCATAAGCTCTTCAAGTCTCATCCAGGACGTAGCATATGTTAGAATTTACTTCTTTTTAAAAGTCCACTGTCCAGTAATCCAAATATCCACATTTTCTTTATGCATTCATCCACTGGTGTGCATCTAAGTTGTTTCCACCTGTAGACTTTTGTGTAATGCTTCATTGAGCATGGGGATGCATTTATCTCTTTGAGATTCTGTTTTCAATTCTTTTAGATAAATACCCAGGAGTGGTGTGGCTGGATCATATGGTAGTTCTATTTTTAATTTTTGGAGGTGCTCCACACAGTTTTCCATAGTGGCTGCACTATTTTTCTACATTCCCACCAACAGTGCACACAGGTATTAATTTCTCTACATCCTTGTCAACACTTATTTCCTTTTTGTTTATTTATAATAGTCACTCTAACAGTTATGAGGTGATATCTCTTTGTGGCTTTGATTTGCATTCCCCTAATGATTAGTGACATTGAGCATTTTACATATACTTGATCATTTGTGTATTTTATTTGGAGAAATTTGTGTTACTGTCCTTTGGCCATTATTTTATTTGGCTTATTTGGTTTTTGCTGTTGGGTTGTAGGAGTTCATTAGATATGTTAGATATTATGTTAGGTATTAAATACTTATCAGATTTATGGCTTACACATGTTTTCTCCCATTCTGTAAGTTGGCTGTTTCCTGTGTTGTTTTTTTTCTGTGTAGAAGGATTTACTAGTCTATTTTTGCTTTTGTTGCCTTTGCTTTTGTGTCAAATCCAAAAAGTCATTACCAAGACCAATGTAATAGAGCTTTCTGCCTATGTTTTCTTCAAGGACTTTTGTGGTTTCAAGCCTCATGTTTAAGTCTTTAATCCATTTTGATTTGATTTGTATGTATGATGTAATTTAAGGATCCAATTTAATTCCTTTCCATATCTAGCCTTCCTAACACAGTTTGTTAAAGAGAATACCTTTTCCCCCATTGTAGTACTAGCACTCTTGTCAAAGACTATTTGACCATATATGTGTGGTTTTACTTCTGGGTATTCTATTCTGTTTCATTGGTCTATATATGTCTTTATGCCAGTACCGAGCTATTTTGATTATTATAGCATTTTAATATATTTTGAAGTCAAGAAATTGAGACATCTGGCTTTCTTCTTGCTCAAGATTGTTTTGGCTATTTAGGGTCCTTTGTGGCTCCATATGAATGATAGAACTGTTTTTTCTATATCTGCAAAAAATGCCATTGAGTTCTTGCCAGGGATTGCATTGAATCTGTAGATTGCTTTTCGTAGTATGAATGTTTTAACAGTGTTAAGTCTTCCAGTCCATGAACATGATATATCTTGACACTGTTTGTGTCATCTTTAATTTCTGTCAGCAATGTCTTATAATTTTCAGTGTATAAATCTTTTACCTCCCTAGTTAGATTTATTCATTAATATTTTATTGTTTTTGATGCTGTGGTAAATGGGATCATTTTCTTAATTTCCTTTTTGAGTTGTTTGCTAATGTATAGAAATGTAACTTATTTTTGTATGTTGATTTTGTATTCTGCAACTATGTTGAATTCATTTATTCTAACAATATGTCGGTAACATCCTTAGCATTTTTTACATACAAGATCATGTCGTCTGTAAACAGAAATTTTACTTTTTTCTTCCCTACATTGGTGCATTTTTTTCTCTTTCTTGGCTAATTACTCTATCTAGGACTTCTAGTACTATTTTGGATAGTATATCATATAGATTTTCACATATAAACAATTCATATATCTCAGGGATAAATCTCATTTGGTTATGATGTATGACCCTTTAATGGTCTATTGAATTCATTTTGCTAGTTTTTTTTAAAGGATTTTTACACCTATATTCATTGGAGAATTCGGCCTGTAATTTTCTTTTCTTGTAGTGTCTTTGTCTGCTTTGGTATCAGGGTAATGCTGGCCTCTCCTTTGTCTTCAACTTTTTGAAAGAGTTTGAAGGGATTTACATTAATTCTTTTTAAAATGTTTTATAGAATTCCCCAGTCAAGTCATTTGGTTCTATGCTTTTCCTGGCTGGGATATATTTTATTACTGATTCAATCTCCTTGCTACTCAGAGATCTATTGGATTTTGTATTTCTTCATGATTTAGTTTCTAGGATATGTTCCTAGGAATTTTATGTATGTCTTTTAGGTTATACCGTCAAAATGTTGGTATATAATTGTTCATACTAGCATCTTATAATCCTCTTTCATTTTTTATTTTATTTGAGTATTGTTTCTCTTTTTGTTAGTCTAGCTAAAGGTTTGTCAATGTTGATGTTTTCATCAACAAAAGTTTAATTTTTATCAAGTTTTATTTTTTTCTATTGTTTTCCTATTCTCTATTCACTTATTTCTGTTCTAATCTTTATTATGTCCTTCTGTCTCTTAAACTTGGGCTTAGTCTGTTCTTTTTTTTTTCCAGTTTCTTGAGGTGTAAAGTTAGGTGGCTTATATGAGATCTTTCTTTTTTAATGTAGGTGTTTCCCATTTTAAATTTCTCTCCTAGGAGGTCCATGGATAGCTTAGTCACTTAAGTGTCTGACTCTTGATTTCAGCTCAGGCTATGTATGATCTCACAATGGTGAGGTTGAACCCCGAGTCTGGCTCTGAGCTAAGCATGGATTAGCGCTCGCTCTCTCTCTCTCTCTCTCTCTGCCTCTCCCTACTTGCATGTGTGCTCTTGGACGCTCTCTCTTTCTTTCAAGGAAACAAATAAACTTTAAAAATGAATGAATGAATGAATGAATAGTAAAAGTACCTCTTTAGTACTGCTTTTAAACATCCCATAAGTTTTGGTATATTGTGTTTTTATTTCTATTTGTTCCAAGGTATTTTCTAATATCCCTTTTGGTTTCTTCCTTGATCCATTGGTTCTTCAAGAGTGTGGTATTTAATTTTCTCCTATTTGTGACTTTTTCAGCTTTCCTTCTGCTATTGATTTCTACTTTCATACCATTAAGGTCAGAAAGGATAGTTGGTATAATTTAAATTGTATTATATGTGTTAAGACTTGTTTTGTGACCTAATAAGTGATCTGTGTGATATATACTGGCAAATATTCCATATTTGCTTGAAAAGAAAATGCATTCTTTGCTTTGTATGGAATGTTCTTTATCTATTGGGACCATTTAGACCTTATTGATGTTCTGTCTGGTCATTCTATCAATTATTGAAAATAGGGCACTGGAATCTCTTGCACTGATTGTGTTGCTATTTCATCCTTCAGTTCTGTCAATGATTGCTTCATGTGTTTGGATATCTGGTATTGGGTACTTATTTATTTATAATTGTTATATCTTCCTGTGAATTAACCCTTTTGTCATTAATTAATATCTTTTTTCTCTTATGAAAATTTTTGACTTAAAGTCTATTTTGTTTCATGTAAGTGTGGCCACACCTGCTTTCTTTTGGTTATCATTTGCATAAGATATCTTTTTCCATGTTTCACTTTCGTTTTATATATGTTGTTAAATCTAAAGTGTATCTCTTGTAGATATCATATAATTGGATTTTTAAAAAATCCATTCAGGCACTCTAAGTCTTTTGATTGCAGACTTTAACCCATTTATATTTAGTGTAATTACTGGGGTGCCTGGGTAACTCAGTTGGTTAAGCATCTGACTCTTGATTTCAGCTCAGCTCATGATCTCACGGTTGTGAGACTGAGCCCCATGGCTGGGTTCTGTGCTAAGTGTGGAACCTGCTTGGGATTTTCCCTCTTCCTCGGCCCCTCCCCCACTTGCACATGCTCACTCTCAATATAAATAAATTTTAAAATTTCAAAAAATAATTACTAATAAAAAACCTTACCATTGTCATTTTGTTAATTGTAATTGTTTTGTGTCCTGTAGCTTCTTTCTTCCTCTTTTCTTCTCTTGCTGTCTTCCATTGTGTTTTGTTGAATTTTTGCTGTGACATGCTTCAATTCCTTTCTCGTTTTCTTTTGTGTAACTTTTATAGATACTTTGTCATTCCCTTGGGACTTATATATAATTTCTTATCATTACAGCAATCTATTTTACGCTGATAACAACTTAACTTCAGTTGCATGCAAAACTCTACTTTTTCACTCTGTAGATTTTGAGAGTAAAATGATGAAAGAGTTGTTTTTAGAAGAGCAATAATAGCAAATTTAAATATGAATGTAGTGAATATATGGGGTAGATAAGTACAATATCAATTTAAAGACTATTGCAAACACTAATCAATGTGCAATGTGTAAGAAGAAAACTAATACTTATTGGGTCCCTGTTATATTCAAGGCACCCTTTTATTTATTGCAACAACCTTATTGTGATGATGGTAATATGATTCTACAGATAAGGAAACTCAGGTAGCCCTAGTAATCTTCAGAGCTGAAATTCAAATCCAGACTTGACGTCAGAGTCTCTATATTTTAAGTTAATAAAAGAATTTGTTTAAGATGATAAATATGAGACATGTGCACAATTTAAGCAATGATAATTTTTAAAAAACTATTAATGTTAAGAATGAGAAACAATGAAATCTGGCCATGTGTAGCAACATGGATGGACCTTGAGGGTGTTATGCTGAGCGAAATAAGTCAGGCAGAGAAGGACAAATATCATATGTTTGCACGTATAGGAGGATTAGGAGGAACTTGAC
>NW_027531143.1:8911327-8919583 GCF_008692635.1 Crocuta crocuta | reverse complement strand
GGCTTAGTCGGTTAAGCGTATGGCTTTCGCTCAGGTCATGATCTCGCGGTTCGTGGGTTCGAGCCCCGCATCAGGCTCTGTGCTGACTGACAGCTCAGAGCCTGGAGCCTGTTTGAGAGTCTGTGTCTCCCTCTCTCTCTGACCCTCCCCTGCTCACGCTGTCTCTCTCTCTCTCTCCTAGAAATAAATAAAAATATTAAAAAAAAAAAGAATTAGACCATTATAAGCTTCTCGAGTATCTCTCACTTCCCTTCTTGCATTTACAGATAACCACTCTCTTGTGTTTGCCATACTTTCACCATCTATATATACACTCACAAAATGTGTCGTTTTGCTCGTTTTGGAAACCCATATAAATAGAATCACACTGCATTAAGTCTTCAGTGATTTGCCCCTGCCACTCAGTCTTTTCTTTCCCACATTTTCTAGGTTGATGCATGTAAATACAGCTTATTTATTTTTACTGCTAAATAGTGTACCACTATGTAGATATACTGCAATTTTGTCATTGATACAACTGTTGATAGACATTTATAGCCTTATTTCTTTCTTGAGATTACTTTTCACAAATCTTCCATGTGTGCTTGTAAAGACTTTGTAAACTCCAGCTTGGGACTTCGGTGTTATACATATGGCCATTAGATCAAATTTGGTCATTCTGCTATTTCAGTCTTCTCTATTCCTACCTATTTTTATCTGCCAGATCTACTAATTTCTGAGAGATGTGTTAAAATGTCCCTGTCTAATATTAGAGTACTCAATTTATCTTTATCTATCAATTTTACTTCATGTATGTGAAATTTATTAGTTGCATAAAAATTGAAAGGTTTTCATCTCTTCCTGATGAACAGAACCTTTTATCATTATTTTGTGACCCTCTTAACTGCAATAATCTGTTTTACCTTAAAGTCTATCATATGTAACACTAATATGATTATTTCAGCTATTTTTGGGCTGGTGAATCTCTTGGATATCTTTTTCTACTTTTCTGAAATTTATATACCCCCATATTTTTGTTTTAGTTGTGTTTCTTATAAACAGCATATAACTAGTTTCTTTTTAAAATTCTGCCTTTATAATTTTTTTAAGATTGTAAATTGGTTTTGGAAGAGAAAGAAAAAAAAAGAACCTGGGTTTATCTGCTTCCCTGAGAGAGTTATTTTTTGTTTCTTGGTCAGTAGTACCACCTATGCAGGGTAAATAGCTGCAGTGAGAGAATAAGGGAACTTAGTTTTCTTTTATCGCTCACCCATCAGCTAGTTACACCCTGACTATGGAGCTGCGTCTGTTTCTTACACATACACACTAATCTAAACTTGTATATTCATCAATGTCTTTTGAGGACCAGGGGTTGCTAATAAATTCTTGGTGTCTGCTTATTCTATGCTCTGTTTTTATTAGCCTGTCATAACTCAGCAAAAAATTATTTGCAAACACTACAAAATTTCTGACCCTCCCAGGAAAGATTTTCGTCTTTCATCTAAGTTCCCATTATACTTTACTTCTACTTCAATATGTACTAATTTTTATTTTAAAGTGCCATCATCAGTAATAAATTAGGAACCAATTGAAATAAGAACTGTGTTTTATTCATATTTGTATACTCAGGGTCTAATGTTCTACTGGTCCTTACACATAGTAACAAATTAATAAATATTGGATGAAAAATGAATGAACAATGAATTAAATAATTAAGTATTTTCTGTCCTGTGTTGGAACTTAAATATCATAGCATTCTGATTCCATACCTTCAGTCGGTCTAAATACTTAAAACCTATGGCTTAGAGATCTAGAAGAATATTTTATATATTAAGGATGAGAAGTCATTGTATCAGTTACAGTTCGTTCCGTTGTAAATAATGAAAATGGAACTTAAACATGATTATATAAATATGAGAAAAGTTTAAGAATTCAAACAGCTAAATCCAGGACCCCAAACAATTATCATTAGAATCCAATTACTCCTACTCTCTTCATTTGTTAATTTATGGATTTCATTCTCAGGCTCTCTTTCCTTCATGGTTTCCCACTGTTTAGGTTTACATCATCCTTAATGCTATTCCCAATTGTTCCAAAGTAGTCCAGAATTTCCTTTAGTTAGAGTGGGTTTCTGGCTTATTACTTAACCAATCCCTGTTTTGGGGGGTATACAATATGCTGGCTGACCTAGGTACATGTCACATGTCCACCCTCGAATTTAGTCAGGGATAGACTCACTCCCTTCAAATTGTGTGGGCTGAGTGGGGAGAAAGTGTTTCCCTAAGTAAAATTAGGCTGCTTTTGCCTTTAAAAAAAAGTGAATATATGTTGGACTTGCATAAAACAACATATATCCATGTCAGTAATCTAATCCATCTCTTCCAGTGAAAAATAAGATAGCTGCACAAAAATATTAAATTGTAGCCTGGGGTCATGCAGTTTCTCAAATGGTGCTATGTACTTAATAAGCCTATGATAATAGATTATAGACTTTTAAACTGACCAAGAGTTTTTCATTTTTTTATTGTGTTGCAATTTCGCAAAGGTAGAGCAAGGCATAATGGGAATACAAGATTTTTTGTGCAGTTTGTGACTTTGCTGCATTTCAGAACTAATGATTAAACCCACCTGGATAGATTTGCTATTTGGCATAGTTATTTACTACATTTAAAAATTAGATAAAATCTTTTAATGGTTATAAAATCACTAAAAGCAATAATGCAGAAGGTAGTTTTTAAAAGAGATTTTCTTAAAACTTTGCTGACACATTGTATAGTTAGGGGAACAGAACTTAATAAGAAAAATGTCATCATGTTAAATAGATACTCTAGGGTGTTTTCTGAAGTAGAAAGATTTTTTAAGTGCTGAATTTTTATTCAGAGCATTTGATTTTTAATAGCATGCATTTTGATTAGCAAAGATTTCTTTTAATCATGAAATTGCTAATCACATTCAGATTGTTACTTTCTTCTACAAATTCCCCTCTTTTTACCAGGTTGTATTAAGAAGGGAAATAAGCTGAGAAAGGTTTAGTGCAAATAATGTATTCTAGATTCTGCTAGTCTCTTAATGGACATTAAAACAGCATATATCCCTTCCATCTGTTTTTAGACTTTGTGGATGCTCTATTATGTATATATTGTACTATTATCAAATTAACAGTTGGACCCATTGCTTCATTTTTTTTTAAATTTTAATGTTTTTTATTTTATTTTTGAGAGAAAGAGAGAGACAGAGCATGAGTAGGGGAAAGGCAGAGAGAGAAGGAGACACAGAATCCAAACCAGTCTCCAAGCTCCGAGCTGTCAGCACAGAGCCCAATGCAGGGTTCAAACCTGCGAACCGCGAGATCATGACCTGAGCTGAAGTCAGACGCTCAACCAACTGAGACACCCAGACGCCCCAGGACCCACTGTTTTAAATTTAGAAGTACTTTTTCTGAGTGTCTGGTCGTATCTGATTGAAGAGAAGCATACTGAGCAGATTATTTGAATGCTAACATACTTTTTAAAAATAAGTTTATCCTACATTTCCCAATTTTTTGGATGCTCTATACTTTTTGGTCACCTACCCTCTGACCCAATTTGGTAACTTCATAATAGGAAAAGAATGGTACCAAATTGTATTGCTCATATCCAAATTAATGCTGGTTGAAAAATATTAATTGAGCTAAAGTTTTTCTTGCTTGCGCCTATGTTTCTTTATAGGGAGTCCTTGGAAATAGGGGATCTCCAGGACCTCCTGGTCTCAAAGGACCTCAGGTATGGAAAAAACAAATATCCCAGTCAGCAATTGTTTTCGTCCAAATTTTCCCTTTTTATTTTCCTAGGAACTTATTTTTTGCTTAAAGAAAACATTGCTTTAGTGTGGACTATTTTTGTCATAGAGGATTTTTTAGGTTACCATTTTATACTGGCAGTGATGGAATGGGAATTGGAATCATTGTCAGTGTTGTGTATTCATTAAGTAATTTATGTCAGTGATCTCCATGGAATGTCTAAAGGATCTGAGCTAGGATCTCACTCATATGTACTTGAATATATATTTACTATTTGTGTCTATTTTCTATTTGTGACCCAAGAAATTTTATTTTAATTGAATTATGAATTGAGAAAAATGTTTGTTGATTCAATAAATAAAGTAGAATATATGAAGCTAGATAGCTCTGTGTATGGTATTCAGATATGGTAATGTCAATTTTTTATTTAAAGGTGAAAAGTCAGTATATTTAGAAAATATGCCAATAAATATAATAAAAACATTTGTTGCTTTTTAATTTTCTTGAAGAATAATGTATAAAAATTATTTTTTGATGTTCCGTTATTCTCTATCTGTTCACACGTTAAAAAAATTTTTTTAGGGGCTCCTGGGTGGCTTAGTCGGTTAAGCATCCGACTTTCCCTTAGGTCATGATCTCGCGGTTCGTGGGTTCGAGCCCCGCGTCGGGCTCTGTGCTGACTGCCAGCTCAGAGCCTGGAGCCTGTTTCAATCTGTGACTCCCTCTCTCTCTGACCCTCCCCTGCTCACACTGTCTCTCTCTCTCTCCTAGAAATAAATAAAACATTTAAAAAAAATTTTTTTTAATGTTTATTCGTTTTTGAGAGACAGAGAGAACAGAGCATGAAGGGCGGAAGGACAGAGAGAGAGGAAAACAGAATCCAAGACAGGCTCCAGGCGCTGCGCTGTCAGCGCAGAGACTGACGCAGGGATCAAACTCACTGTGAGATCATGGCTTGAGCTGAAATCAGACAGTCAACTGACTGAGCTACCCAGATGAACCTTCTTCATTCATACATTTTTTGATCCTTAGAAGAATACACAAGATTTTATATTTTATGACATTATAACTGATTTGATCCCAAGAATATTGGACCTGTAAGTTAATTAAAAGAAAACTGTAGATATTAAACTCCATTTGGGTAGGATCTGATATACCTTTATATCTCTGTGCCTTAAAACAAAACTAAGAATCAAAACTATATTTATTAAATGAGTGAAGTATTAAGATGTACCGAGAGCAAACCTGTTCCGTGCCAATAACATTTTAATATACCAATGCATATTAATTTCCATCTATTCAGAAATTAATTGAATGAGAGAGATACTGAGTTCAAGAAGGTAAAGGTTATCCTTAATTTATGATCTCAGTGATTCTTAATATTCTCTGCGGTTTTGATTTGCATTTTCCTGATGACCAGGGATGCTGAAAATCTTTTCATATGGCTGCTGGCCATCTGTACGTCCTCTTTGGAAAACTGTCTATTCAGGTCCTCTGCCCATTTGTTAACTGGATTCTTTTGGCTTTTGGTATGGAGTTGTATAAATTCTTTATATGTTTTGGATATTAGCCCATTGTCAGATACCCTGATTTTGTGATGTATACCCTGATCACTCTTACCCTTATTCATTCTCTATTTATTATCTACCAATTTAAAAACAGTCAAATAGCTCAGGCCCCCTTTTGGGTTGGGGGTGTTCTAACTGAAAAAATTAAAATGTTGTGGGATGATACGGTTCTAAAATACAAACCAACCACAGCCTTATTTTCATCACTTCTCACAGTGAGTTTCAGGCTTCAGAATAAACAGAATAAGTGTTTACATTAAAAAAATTTTTTTAATGATTTTATTTATTTATTTCTGAGAGACAAAGACAGCGTGAGCAGGGAGGATCAGAGAGAGAGGGAGACACAGAATTTGAAGCAGACTCCAGGCTTTGAGCTAGCCATGAGCACAGAGCCCAATGCTGGGTGGGCTCAAACCCACGAACTGTGTGATCATGACCTGAGCTGAAGTCAGATGTTTAACTGACTGAGCCACCCAGGCACCCCAGTGTTTACATTTTTAAATATTTACTTCAGGCCATGAAATTTTCTGATTTTTTTTTTAAGGGAGAAGAAGGACCAGTTGGACTCTTTGGAGAACTAGGACCAAGAGTAAGTATTATATAAATACTTTTCAAAAAATGCTTCTATGAATGTCTTTTAATAGCACCAAATTTTAAGTTATAACAAAGGACAAAAAAAATACCATAATTAAGTAATAAAGGCCTATAACTAGAATTTTCCAGGGATATTTTAAATGATATTATGCCTACTGCATATTTACTTGTTCTGACAGTGGTTTTATGGCCTTAGTAATTTAGGCTAATTACTTATGAAATTTCTCAAAATGTAATAGAAAGCTAAATGCCGGGGCGCCTGGGTGGCTTAGTTGGTTAGGCGTCCGACTTTCGCTTAGGTCATGATCTCGCGGCTAGTGGGTTCGAGCCCCGCGTCGGGCTCTGTGCTGACTGCCAGCTCAGAGCCTAGAGCCTGTTTCAGTCTGTGTCTCCCTCTCTCTGACCCTCCCCTGCTCACGCTGTCTCTCTGTCTCTCTCTTCTAGAAATAAATAAAAATATTTAAAAAAAAAAAAGCTAAATGCCTTAGCCATTTTAACGATAATATGAATTACCTATTTTCAAGTTCTGAAAATAAGTCTTTAAGCATTTGGGCATGCATAACCAAAGCCTACATTATCATGAGATAATTAAGGTGTGTATATCACACTTATTTTAAGGGGAATCATTAGACTCACATGAACTACATCTCATCCTTTTTTCTTGAGAACATCATAACATACAGGCTCTTAAAACATTTTTACATTTAAGGAGACAGTAATTCTTTCTTTTGCACCTTTACCTCACTAGCACATATACTGTACTATCCCACTGAAAGAAAAAGAAGAATTTTTATTTCATTTTTTGTGAGGTGAGTTATATAACAGAAGAACTGTTGTTATTTGAGCCCAGTATAATTGATCTCATTTAAAATTTACTTCTCTAGACATCAGAAGAGCCATGTTTGCCACTTATCTGCTCAATCTTAATATTTATTACTATTGTTGCTACCATTGGTTGAAGGTCAATTTAAGCCTAGTATTGCTCTATGTCACATGAATCATCTCTAATCCAGAAAACAACCTTGCAAGATATTGTCCAAATTTTTTAAAATATTAAAATAGGCTTAAATTTACTATTACATTCTCAAGTGCTACATGCTCAAGCTAAAGCTAATATGACAAAATTTAAATAGGACCAAAAGTGATGATGCCAGCACTGATGCTCTGAATTTCTTGAATTCAAAGAGATTATAAATGGGCTGATACAGATTCCAGTGAGATTCCTTCTGTAATGTAGATATGATGTATCACTATGTCTTAATTACTATAATGTCTGAGTGACTATTACATTATTAAAGATGAAAAAATATTCTTGCTAAGTCTTTTCCCAAAACAATGTGAATGAAGTATATTATTTAAAATTATTTTTGTAAATATCATAGACAAATCTAATAATTTAGACTCTTAATTATATTTCTTCTATATCTGCAAATTGATTAGAGAGCAATTGACATTGAACAATAATGGATTGATTTTTTTATTGTTTGCTGTATTTTGTGCTTGGTAGGAAATCACTAGACACTCTCAAGCAAGGCAGAGGTAAAAATTAGAACAACTTGTTTGGATAGAAGTCCTAAATATAATTTTAAATTTACTAAAGTTTTTGTATGTAGTCAAAATACAATGAAAGCTGGAGAATTGTTTGTTTTGTTTTAAGAAAGAACAATAGGAAAGTATTTGTTAAAGGATAGAAATAAAAAAATGCAAATCTATGATACCTGGTAGGTATTATAAATTAGTATTCTATGTAACAATTTTCTGCCCCCCCCACTTTTACATCAAATTTTATATAATCAGATACCAGTTGTTAAGTGCTAAGAAGAACCACATACTCGATTCATCTATCCAATATCTAGAATTTGACTTCCTCTCCTTCAGTGATCTTATTCTCTACTCTCTTTAGGTACTGACTGCTGTGGCCATAACCTTTGCCTTGTTATTACCAGTAATAACAGCCTCTCCTTATTTTCAGTTTCAAACTTCTCACTCACCAACCGTAATCTCCTTTCTTTCTAGCATCTTCTCTCTTGTAACTAATCTACCAGTCCCAATAAGAATTTTAATCCATTCATTCTATTGCCTTTCCATTATTCCTATTTCACATCCCATCCTTCCTCATCATGCTTAAAACACTAAATTACCCCTTTGATTGCATTCTGAATTCTATTTCCATACCCAGTTACTTTTAGTTTTTAATTATTTTACATTTCCTCTCTTCTCAACTCCATTCATTTCTCTGTCAATCTCGTTCTTAACCCATTACTTGCATCCTAGTTCCCTTAGAAGATTGACGTGTGCAGAAGGGAATTTTCACAAGTTTCTACTATTGCTTCTACC
>NW_027531143.1:8904272-8911132 GCF_008692635.1 Crocuta crocuta | reverse complement strand
CCGTATCTATGCCATTGGCTCTGCCTTCTCTCCTGTTATTGTGAATGAACAGGCCATTTTCTAGCTAAGGTCAAAATGACTTGTTTACTACATACCTTATTCCCTTGCCTACTGAAGAACATGATCCGGCTGTTTCCCACTTTCTCCTCTATCTTAATTTTGTTTTCTCTAATGGATCAGTTCCATCAGCGAATAAAGATGTTATTTCTTCCAGCTTAAAAATAAAAAACAAAACTTATATTGATCTCAGCTTTTCTTCCCAGTATTACCTTTTTCACCTTCCCTTTTCAGTAAAAAAATACTCAAAATTATTGTCAGGGCCCCTGGGTGGCTCAGTCTGTTAAGCATCCAACTCTTGGTTTCGGCTCAAGTCATTGTCTCACGGTCATGGTTTTGAGCCCCATGTTGGGTGCTGCACTTACAATGCAGAGCCTGCTTAAGATTGTCTCTCTTCCCCTCTCTACCCCTCCCCTGCACTCTCAGTCTCACTCTCTCTCTTTCTCTCTCTCTCTCAAAATAAATAAGCTTTAGAAAAATTATTGTTTATACATGCTCTATCCAGTTTTTCTCCTCATACTGTCTGCTAAATCCATTCTTGTCCCCACTACTCCAAAACAAATCATTTCATCAGTGACTTCTATATTGTGGAATTCAGTGGTCGGTTTTTAGTCTTCATTTACTCAGTAACCCTCAGAATTTGACAAGATCACACCCTACTCCTAGAAGCACTTTTTTCACTGCATGATCTTCCTCCTAATGCTCTGGTGGAAGTTTACATATTTTCCCCATTTCTTCAAATTCCAAAATTTTGGAGTCATTTGGTTTGTGGACTTATTCTCTTATCTGTTTACACTGGACCAGATAGGCTGGTCAAGTCTTATGGCTTTAAATATCATCAGTGCTGGTGAGTTCCACAATCATATGTTTAGATCAGAATTTTCTACCCTCAGAACCTCTGGACATGTAAAAGCACCACACAATCTCTGCACTTAGGTATCTGACAAGACTATCAAATGGCAGTTTCCAATAGTGAGCTCCCAATCTACCCTTCAAACCTTTCTTCTTAAAGTCTTCTCCATCTCATTTAGTCCCTTACTCAGATTAAAATCTTGAGTTTATTCTTGACTCTTCTCTTTCACATTTTACACATGGTCTGTGAGCAAATCCTCTAAGTGCTGCCTTTAAACTATATACACAGTTTTACCACTTCTCACAACTTTCTCTGTTAGTGCCCTGACCTATGCCACTGTCATCTTTCGCTCGGGTTATTTCAGTCCTCTTTGGACTGCCTGTTTCTGCCCTTGCATCAAAGTGATCTTGTTAAAACATAAACAGAGACACTTCTCTCCTCAGAGTTTTTTTAAGGCTTCCTGCCTCATTCAGAGTAAAAGGCGCAGCCCTGAATTATAACCTACCAGGCCCTACATGACCTGGCTTCCCATTCCCCATTCCTTTCTTTGATCTCATCTTCTTACTGGTCTTTTCCCCTCTTATGCTCCACCTTCATTGACTCTTCATGGTTTCTTCAATACACTAATTACATTCTTGCCTCAGGGCCTTTGCACATGCTCTTTTCCTCTGCTTGGAATACTCTTTCTTCATATAGCCATATAACTTGTCCCTTTAAGTCTTTACTCAACTGCCACCTTCTCAGGGAAGACTTATTAAAATTTTGAACAAAGTCCCCACAACAATTTACATCTCCTTCCCTTGCTTTGCTCTGTGTCCTTTCCATTTACCACTACCTAACAGACTATATATTTTACTTATTTTTTTCATATTATGTCATCCTCAGAATGTAAGCCCTATGTAGTCAGGTGTGCTCAGTGCACTCCTCAATTCCACAACCCTGGAACTGTGCAGGGCATATAGTAAACAGTTAAATACTGTGGAATGAATGGCTAATGGGTATAGTAAAATACACATATCAAATAATTTTGAAGTATTTCGTCTCATAGAATGGTCTGAATTTCATAAATGTTTGGAAATTTCTAAAATGAAAGATTAAACATATCTCTTTTTTTCTGTTCTCTTCTAGGGAAAACCAGGTCAAAAGGGGTATGCAGGTGAACCAGGACCAGAAGGCTTAAAGGTAAAGCAGCTGACTTATTACTAGTTGTAAAGTATAGTTTTAAAAAAGATAAAATTATGGCTTTCATAAAAATATAATACGAACACCTGTCAAAGATTTTACTCAACTTATTAATGAGGAAACCAGTAACATGCTTAAATAGTGTTTGAGAAGCCATATATCTTTATATCTGTATCAATATCTATATATCTGTATCTGTCTATAAATATTTATGTCTGTGACTGTATTTATATCTGTTCTTTATTTGAATAGATATGCAATTGAAATAAGAGATGTTAAAGTCTGTGGGTAGATACATGAGAATAAACCATAATTTTGGGGCCCCATCTGTTCATTTCACTAGACAGAAATCTACAAATATATATATATATAATATATATATAGTAATATATATAATANCCATCTATATATTATATAGATTTATAATTTATGTATATATAATATATAACTTATATACACATAATAGGTAATTTACATTGCATGAAGTCTGGACTCTTTAAGCAATTACAGTGATTCTAACTAAGTACATTCCCTAGATAGTCACTGGGGTGGCCTTCACCACTTTATGTCATTAAAAGGATGTGTCACCTACTTTTTTGCCTTCTTTCCAAGTTTTGAATGACTTTTAAACACGAACAAATATAAAGCAATGCAGTGGTTTTATATGTATAATACTAAGATCTATAGGAAACTAGTTCATAAGAACTGGGGATTTGTACAATTTTTTAAATGTTATTTATTCATTTTTGAGACAGAGAGAGAGAGAGAGTGCATGTGTGATTAGGGGAAGGGCAGAGAGAGAATCCCAAGCAGGCTCCATGCTCAGCATGGAGCTCGACCCTGGGCTCAGTCCCATGACAGTGAGATCACTACCTGAGCTGATATCAAGAGTCAGACACATAACTGACTGAGCAACCCAGGCACCCCAATTTACACAAATTTAAAACTTAAGGAAAAATTGAAAAGTCTTACAGCACTATAGCTAATTTCTTAAAATTAGAATTCATCATTTATTTATATTAAACTAGTTATTTTTGTGATACTAGAATCTAAGGAAAAGCCAAGCAAAATTTTTTAGGGTCAATTAATAAAGAAATATGAGCTGAAATATAATGTATCAGCTTGTCTGTCTGTGGCTGAAGTTATCCTGGGGGGATATGTGTACCTGACTTTCAAGTTATACACAAATATAGAAGCATGATATTTATAAACAGAAAGCTTATTTCTCCTTGACTGAGACTAATCCCTGTACCACCAGATAGCCCTAAAAATTCCACCTGGGAGCTACCATCTAGTTAAACTGGCAAGAAACTGAATCTTAATCATATTGACATCCAGCCTCCTTGCTCAGATCATGCCAGCATCTACGTGACTCTTTGTTACCAGGAGAGGAAGGAGTTTTTTTAATGTTCAGCTCCTTGTGTGTGTCCCTGAAATTTTAGTCTTGGTGGGTAATATAGCTATTGACCAGAACCTACCATTCCCTTGCGGGAAGCTGGCACTCCTGGTGGGAGCACTTGGGAGTTGGATGAGGGTCATACCACCTTTTACAGAACCCTAGGATCTCTGTTCTCTCCCTAGGCCTGGGGAAATATTCCTCTCTCTCTTGTTGCCCTCAAAGACAACTCACCTCCTATCTTCAGGCTCTCTGAAAACTAAAGCAGGAATGCAGGTAATCTGCAAGCAACATCTGCTTTCTACCTGTTAACACAAGCCTCCCCTAAGACTACAGAGCACAAACTGTCCGTCTCCCTTAGAATTTGAGGAGGGGTATTGGGTAACGAGGGGAAAATACAGGGAAGCTAATAATCTACATATTATTCTGCCACAAATATTTTATAAGACCCATCCAGTGAATTGTCAGTCAAAACTAGAATTTACAAACTACTTCAATACGCCAATGTTTACTGTTTATCTAAATGCATATAGAAATTGAAATGAAAATTTTTGTAGTCTTTAAAAAATTATTTCAAATTGACTGCCCATGTGAATATTAGGTTTCAGTGCTTAAAATCAGCGCTCTCCGATAGAGTATGTAAGATGAATAACAAATGTGAGCCACAATATAAAAGTAAAAAGAGACAAATGAGATTAATTTTAGTAATATATTTTATTTAATCCAAGATTGAAAATATTATTATTTCAACATGTGATCGGTATTAAAATTATTAACGAGATATATTATTTTTGGTACAAAGTGTTTGAAATCTAGTGTGTGTTTTATATTTATATTACTTTTTAGTTCACACTAGCCAATTTCAAATGTTTAATAGCTCTCTATATGTCATTAGCGTCTACAGTATTGTTTAGTGCAGTTTAACATTTTACTATGCCACACTGAATTATAATTACTAATTTTTAAACAGAAATTGATGGTTTGATTTCCTATTTCTATAAATAAGGCATACATTCTTGTGAGATTATATGTGGCATCCTGAATTTAATCTTCTACCTTTCATTAATCTGTGCGTTTGTTCAGCCTTCACTCATGCCATTCCTCAAAACCAGAAATGGACCTTTTTCATCACCTGTGAAGTATCACCTGTTCTTCAGGGTCCAACTCAAATACAGTTTTATGATCTATCATTTGAAATCATTGCTGTGCCTATACTATATTTTACTGAACATTGCCAGCAGGGTGTGGGAAGCACACTCTAGTTAGAAACACTAATGTTTCTGTGGTGAAATATAAGGATGTTCAGATTAATTAAAATAAACAAGACTATAAGTAGCCTCACTCAGATCAGATAAAGCTTTGCTACAAAATAAATTCAGGTTAGGTCAAGTTTGCCACCAAACAATTTGTGAAAAGCTTAGGGTTTTCAGAGTATTAGAGACTATAGACTGTAATTAAGGTTATGAATGAGCCTCCATCCCTTCCCCAGCGAAGCCAGTGCTAACTTTACCAGCCCTCAGCGTGCATGCCCCTATGAACTCCCTTACCGCTTAACCATGGCCTGTATCCTGCTCTGCACGGTGAGATCTTTTCTCCTGAAACAAATAGCACTCTCCTGTGGGCTTTATTTTTATTCTTCTTAATATGTTCCACAGCCCTTATCACTCTGCCCCTTACAGGGTACACCTCAACAAATATTTCATTTTAAAAATTTTATTTGTGAAAGTGTTTTAAAAGTTATTAAAAGTCATAAATCAAAGAATGTAATTTAAGAAAATAGGTAAATATTATTTGAACAAAAAGAGTGGAAAGACCACATTCCCCAGGAATACCATCACAGAGTTTTGAAGAACTAAGGTTGTCTTTGCCTTTTTTTTTTTTTTTTTAGGTTTTGACTAACTACATTAGAAATGAAAATGGAAGCAATGTCATCAGTGATCTTGTTTGCAAAATAATTATTTTTACAGCTTTAAATTATTTGTCAACAGGGAGAAGTAGGAGATCAAGGAAACATTGGAAAGACTGGTGAAACTGTAAGCTTATTTTATGCTCTTTTTTTTTTGTCATCTATAAGCATGTTAAAGAGTCACATTAACTACCACCTATGCTTATAAAACTCAGAATATAAAATTCATAGTTCCTACTAATTTAAACTCACTTGTGATATGACAGACAAAACTTTCTACATAAGAGAAATGAGGGGAAATGCAGTTACTGTTATTTTTGTCCAATATAAATTATATTTATAATCTCAGGAGCATTCTTGTCTCTAATCAGTCTTTAATTGTGGCTCAGATCATTTCAATCTAAATTTGACCTTAATATTTTTCATTAGTAAAAAGCTGCAACTTCTCAAACCATAAAATAGCTAATAAAGCTACTAAGTTTAAAAATACTTTTCTTTCTATTTGAAAGATTAAACTAAGAGGTAAAATACTGGAAAACATTTTATAATCTCTTTCCTCAAAAAAAATTTGACTTGTTTAAATTTACATTTTAATTTGTAGGAGGCTTTGTGTTATATTTGAATCAGTTATGTTAGCAGTAATTTTATTACTTGCGCTAGGAAAAACTAGCTAAAATATTTTCTAACAAGTGAACCTGTATAACATATAAAAACTGATAAATTAAATTGATGCAAGGCAAGTGAGTTTATTTACAAAGTGTGCTGGGTTGTCACAAAGCAGTGGTACCATTTAATAGGTTACGTGAGCAAATTCTATTCCATCTAACCTATCTTATGATTTAGATAAAATACAATTTTATTAAAAATTATTTTGCAATCTTAAACAATCATATTTTCTAGTCTTATGGTAAAACAGCAATACATTTCTGATATTCTTATATTTTGTTATTCTTTTTTTAAAAAAGTTTCTTTACTTTGAGAGAGAGAGAAGGAGGGAGGAGACAGAGAGAGAAAGAGAACATGCATAGGAAGGACAGAGAGAGGAGACGGAGAATCCCAGGCAGGCTCCTGGCTGTCAGTGCAGAGCCCTGTGTGGGGCTCAAAGTCGTGGATGGTGAGATCATGACCTGAGCTGAAACCAAGAGTCAGATGCTTAACCAACTGAGCCACTCAAGCACTGTGCTTGTTATTTTTAGTCACTGTTCTTAATAAAAATAAAGAGAGCAGCTCCATTTAATCTTAAAAGATCATTGCCATACCAATTAATCCTGAATCGCTACAAGGAGAATTTCTTGTTTTTGTTTTTACTGGAAAGGAAAATTTCAATGGAGTATTTATTTATATCAATTAGATGATTCAAGACTTCTTCTCAAATAATTGTAACTCATTTTCCTAAGGTCACACAAAGAAATTAAATTCTGCCATTTCTGAGTGATAAATTACTCAGAAATATATATATATTTGGC
>NW_027531143.1:8841235-8903903 GCF_008692635.1 Crocuta crocuta | reverse complement strand
AAGAGCATCTTTTCTTAATATAATATCTTCTATTAAACTTCTAAGTATTATTTACTTAGTAGTGTTGGACTAATTCCACATAGTATAAGAATCCATTGCTAGTGCTATCCAAAGAGGAAGTGGAATGCCTTGGAAGATAGTGGATTCCTGTTATTGGAGAGAAATTAACATTTATTGATCATTTGCTATGTGCCAGGCATAATAGTAAGTAATGTCTAACATTGTGGCATTTCATTCAGTTCTCAAACAATTTTAAAAGACACATTTTGTTACTCCATCTTTTGAAATGAGGAAAGTAAAGCACAGTAAGTAACCTGTTCAAAGTTACATAGCTAATAAATTGCTGAGCTGACCTCCAAACCTAGACCTCCAAACTCAAAATCTGAATCTCAAAATCCAAAGTATATTGAGGCATTGTTGACAAAGTTTTAAGATATTTAAAGTGTATTCGATGATTTGATACATACATACTGTGTGAAAGGATCCCCCCACCATCAAATCATTTAACACAGCTAGGGATGTTTCGTGTTAGTTTAATAGCCACTTGGCCTACAAGCTGTCAAAAGGTTTTAAGGGTCAAATATATTGTCAAACAAAAGGGCCTTTTCATGTTTGAGTCTCCATCTTTCTCATTAAAGATAGGAGATAAAGACTAAAAAAAAAAAAAAAAGGTTAGTGGCTCTATTGAGTTAAAAATATATGGATGCCTGAAGAGTATTTTATTTTTGCCTCTTGGTAATCCCTAGCTTTTATTTTATTTCCTTAATTTCAAAATATTAGAAATACAGTTCATCTAATCAAGAGTTATTTTAAAACAGAACTCACAAGAGACATGGGAAGATATGATCATACTTTCCAACATCAATCTTATAATTTTGAGGTATCTGAGGTTAGTGGTAATTGCATAGCTATTTTTTGCTTTTCCCAATCTTTTTGTACAGTCTTATAATTGCCTTTAATTGGACCTCCTCTCATTTTGTTTCTTTCTAGATCTGTACACATTAGAACACAGTTTATGATAGCATGCCAAGAGCAGTAGCCCCATCAATATTTCAGGTCTATGTACTTCTTACATTTATATACTGTAGGCAAATAGTTAATTGCTGTGAATGTGCCCTAAATACATCTGTAATTCCAAAAAGATGCCCCTTCCTCCTCTTCATTCTAGCATTCTATCTTTTATGAATAAATCTGGAATTATCCCACCTTAATTGACAGTCCTCTCTGTCTTTAACTTTCTAGGATGAAAGTATTTAAAGGGTACAAAAGAGAAAAGAATCTAGTTTTTCAGTACAGGTCAAGAGACCAGAATTAGGGCCAGTGGATAGACATTATAAGGGAATAGCTTTTTTTGTAGGCAAAAATATTTTAATAGAATTTCTAACACTTAGACTCTCCCATGGAGTGATGCAACACCTCATTCTTAGAAGGTTCGGATACCTTTCTTTAATCATTTATTCAGCAGATATTTGTATTTATATTCAATCACATTTATTGAACATATGATCCTTGCCTTCATGAAACTTAAAGTCCGTTGGAGGTTTAATGATATTAAATAAATAACAACTATATAAAGAAATACATAATGAGTGCTCGCTTCGGCAGCACATATACTAAAAGAAATACATAATGATAAACTGTGATACATTCTATAGAAGAAAAGTTTAAGAGGCTATGACATGGGTGCCAAATTTGGACCAGAAAATGAGAGAAGGCTGTTTTGAGGAAGTGACATGTGAGTTGTGACCGTAAAGCACGATAAGATCTAGCTAGGGAAGAGTAGGGAGAAAGAGCATTACTGGAATATGCAATATAACACATTTCCCACCTTTGGACTTACCTTGCTTTAGAGAAATAACTTGATTTCTCTAAGTATTGTTTTCTCAATAGTAAAAGGATGAAAAAACTACCTCGTGGAATTTCTTGTGAGGATTAAGAATAATAATGCACTTAAAGCACTTCTCACAGAGCCAATCACATAGTAAAAACTTGACAAATGTTAGCTGTAATGGTGGTGGAGGTGGTTATTGTTATATGTAATGGTCCTACATGAGAAAGCATGTAGCTGTTACAGGAACTGAAAAGAAGCCAATGTGGATAGACCTTGGTGAGCCAAGGGAAAAGCAAAGTTAAGGGCTATTAGTAAAGGAGGCAGGAGCCAAATCATTCAGGACCATGTTTATTACTTTGGACTTGATCCTGAAATAGATGGAAAATCATTGAAGTATTCTAAGTAAGCCAGTGACATGATTTAATTTGTGTTTTACAATCACTCTGGTTGCAATGGATTGGGAAGTTGGAACATGGTTATGAGGAGCAGAGGAGAAGAGGATAACCAGTTACAATGCTATTGTAGTAGCCCAAATGAGAAAGAAAGATACTTGGGCCAGCATGATGGCGGTGGATATAGGAGAAGTGGATGCACTTGAGATATATTTGAGGTGATAATTTGGAAATAGGCCGCAAAAAAAGGAAAGGACTCTAGTCAGTCCCCAGGATATCATAGGCCTCTGATAACTAAACTATTTATGATTTATCAGGAATATTCTAGAAGCATAAGAAATTGGTATATATGATGTCTAAGAATAGTTCTAATTCTAAGAATCTAGGACTCTTTTCTAAGAATGTAACTACTTCGTCTTACCTGCCAATTTGGCTTCTTTTCTCTGGCTCCCCTCCAGTTTCATTATGTCTTTCTGTCATTAGAGCATACAGAACTGGCCTAAGTATTTTAGAGGCTCCAGCTCCACAGCCTTCTTCACGAAGGGGATAATAACTTCTATTTCCTTTATTGCTGAGCTACTTAAAACCATGTAGGCTTTTTCCTGTAGCAGGAAACTGACATGTCAATGGAAAATGACATGTCATTTTCCCAGGATTCTTTTCTGGTTTGTTATTTTGAATATAAAATTTGATTTTTTTTTCATACAGTGACTACATTTTCACTTGTAACTTTACTGTCCACTTGAAGGAATTGTTAGGATTTTCCTATAGTCTGGCCATATTGATTTATCTCTTAAAATATAAACTACTTGACTTGGCATCATTTATTCCTTAATTTATCAATTTAGCAAGATTTCATAAGCAATCTACTGTGTCCTCTCTGTTCTTCTGTCTGTACTCTGGTAGTGTATAGTAAATGACTGATGAGCAGAAAGGAAGAGGAAGAGGAAAGGCCATGGATAATCCTCAAAATCAGATATTCTACTTTTCATTACAAAACCGTTAGAATCCTAGAGCTTCTGATAGCTGACTCTAAATTGGATTATAACATTCATTTAAGAGCAAATTGAAGTGGAGTCAGAGGAGGAGATGAAAGTAAAGAATTGTTTTTATTAAAGAATTATTATCTCATTTAATCTTGAAGCAACCCTAGTAAGATAAATCTTACTGACATTTTGTAAGTGAGGAAATTGAAATTTACTGAAGTTATATGTGTTCCAATTCATATTAGTTAGTAAGCAGTAAGTCTGGGTTTCATACCTGTATTTTCTACTTCCTGTTCCAAGGATTTTTAACTGCACCAAGCACTCATCAGTTATCCTGTCTTTAATTTTTATTTATTTTTTTATCAATTGGCCTGTTATCTTATTTTCTCTCTCTTATTTTTTAAATTTTTTATTTTACTAAATAAGAAACATTTTTAGTGTTTATTTATTTTTGAGAGGGAGTGGCAGAGTGTGGGCAGGGGAAGGTGAGAGAGAGAGACACACACAGAATCTGAAGCAGTGTCCAGGCTCTAAGCTGTCAGCATAAAGCTCGATGTGGGACTCAAACCAACGAACGGCGAGATCAGTCCTGAGCCGGCGTTGTACACTTAACTGACTGAGCCACCCAGTTGCCCCATTTATTATTTTATTTTATTTTATTTTATTCATTTCATTTTTTTAAGAGAGAGAACACAAGCAGGGGAGGGGCAAAGGGAGAGGGAGAGAGAGAATCTTAAGCAGCTCCACACCCAGTGCAGAGCCCATGTGGGACTCGATCTCATGACCCTGAGATCATGACCTGAGCTGAAATCAAGATTTGGACCCTTACCCTACTGAGCTATCCAGGGTGCTCCATCTTGTTCTCTCTTTATTTATTTAATTAATTAATTAATTTTAATTCCAGTGTAATTAACAGACAGTGGCATGTTAGCGTCAGGTATACAATATAGTGATTCAGCAGTTCTGTATGTTACTCAATACTAATCAAGATAAGTGTACTCCTTTCCTTTTTGCTTATTTCACCCATTCCCCCAGTGACCTCCCCTATTGTTCCCTATAGTTAAGAGTCTGTTTCTTGGTTTGTCTCTTTCTCCCCCCCCTTTATTCATTTGTTTTGTTTCTTCAGTTCCATATTGAGTAAAATCATATGGTATTTGTCTTTCTCTGACTAGCTTATTTCACTTAGTATTGTACTCTCTAACTCCATCCATGTTGTTGCAAATGGCAAGACTTCATTCTTTTTATGGCTTAATAATATTCCATTGTATACATACATACATACAATGGATACTATATATATATATACCACCTCTTCTTTATCCATTCATCTATTGGTAGCATGTGGGTAGCTTCCATAATTTGGCTATGTAGGGAATGCTGCAATAAACATGATGCATATATCTTTTCAAATTAGTGTTTTCGTAGTTTTTGGATAAATACTAGTGCGATTACTGGGTCATAGGGTAGTTCTATTTTTAACTTTTGAGGAACTTCCACACTGTCTTATACAGTGGCTGTACCAGCTTACAGTCTCAACAAGAGTACACAAGGGTTCCTTTTTTCTACATCCTCACCAACTCTTGTTTCTTGTGTTTTTTATTTTAGCCCTTCTTCCAAGTGTGAGGTGATGTCTCATTGTAGTTTTGATTTTGATTTGTATTTCCCTGACAATGAGTGATATTGAACATCTTTTCATGTGTCTGTTGAGCATCTGTATGTATTCTTTGGAGAAATGTCTGTTCATATCTTCTGCCCATTTTTTAATTGGATAATTTTTTTTTTTTTTTTTTGGTGTTGGGTTGTAGAAGTTCTTTATATGTTTTTGGACCCTTTATCAGATATGTCAATTGCCACTATCGTCTCCATTTCAGTAGGTTGTTGTTTAGATTTGTTGGTTGTTTCTTTGCTGTGTGGAAGTTTTTTATTTTGATATAGTCCCAACAGTTTATTTTTGCTTTTGTTTCCCTTGCCTCGGGAGACATATCTGGAAAAAAGTTGCTACAGCCGACATCAGAGAAATTACTGGCTATGTTCTCTTCTAGGACTTTTATGGCTTCAGGTCTCACACTTAGGTCGTTAATCCATTTTGAGTTTATTCTTGTATATGGTATAAGAAAGTGGTCCAGATTCATTCTTTTGCAAGTAACTGTCCTGTTTTCCCAATGCCATTTGTTGAAGAGACTGTCTTTTTCATACTGCATATTCTTGCCTCCTTTGTCAAAGATTAATTGACCATATAATTGTGGGTTCATTTCTGAGTTTTCTATTCTGTTCTATTGATCTGTGTGTCAATTTTTGTGCTAGTAGCATACTATTTTGATTGCTACTGCTTTGTAATATAACTTGATAGTGTTGAGGTAAAAAAACAAAAAAGATGCCTAGTATGACTTCAGTCTTTTTGAATTTGTTGACTTATTTTATGTGATCTATTCTGGAGAATATGTGATGTATTCTGGAGAATGTTCTCTATGTGATCTTGAAAAGAATGTGTACTCTGCTGTTTTAGGATGGAATGTTCTGAATACATCTGTTAAATCCATCTGGTCTAGTATATGGTTATCTCCCCCTCCCTCCAGGGCAGTGGTCACTTTGAAGTGACCCTGGCCCCTGAGAGAGCTCTTTGCACACTCCAGGCTTATGGCACTACTTCCAATGGGCTCTGGTGGAGGGTGTATTGGTGGGAACATGCTGCCTCTGCTGGGACTGTGCTGATATGGGGCACACAGTTTTAGCATAGTGCACGCCAGTCTGCTTGCAAAATGAGACCTGTTATGGCTGCTGGGACTGGGGCTGGCCTGGGTGAATCCACTAAGTGCACTGATCAGGAGACTCGGTGTTAGCAAGGTTTGCACTGGTCTTTAGGGGAGGGGAACTGCTGTGGGGGTAGTTGGGCCAAGGTAAAAAGGGCAGATCTGCTGAAGCCCAGTGGAGCAGGGCTTGGTGTAAGCAAGTTAGGTAGTATATTCTGGCACTATGCTGGTTCCCACAGAGGTGGTCCTGTATTTATGCTGAGGGGCAAGGGAGGGAAATGGTGCCTGCCAGCTCCTTTGTTCCTGGAGGAGTCTGCCAGTGATCCCTGTCCCACTTGGATACTCCCCTAAAGGAGTAAACTCCTCTCCCACCAATCTGTCCCAAGTGTTTTGCAAACTGCTGTTTCTAGGCTATATTTTGGGGGATGTTTGTCATGCTGTTTCTTTAAGTGTGGGAACTCCACTTCCTCCTGCTCTCTGGGCTCTCTCAGAGCTGAGCCCACTGATTTTTAAAATTCCAGGTTTTAAATCCTGCTGGCTGTAAGAACTCATGAAATTTGGCCCTTATCCCGTTCCTTATATTTTAAAGTTTATTTATTAATTTTGAGAGAGAGAGAGACAGCGCTAAAGCAAGTTGGGCAGGGGCGGATTGAGAGATGGAGAGAGAATCCCAATCAGGCTCCATGCTGTCCGCACAGAGCCCGAGGTCCCTAGATTAATCAGGACCTGAGCCAAGATCGAAACCCAGATGTTTAACCAACTGAGCTACCCAGGCACCCAGCCCCTTTCACTTTCAGAGTCCAATGTAATGGGAATTCATCTTCCTCCTGAGGACTTCCTGGTGTGATAGTCTGTTTCTCCCCCTTCTCTGTGCCTTCAGCTCCCTCCCGCTCTCTGTCTACTGCTGGTTTGTTCGTTCCCCACAGAGTCCCGGCCCCTCCTACCCTCCTCACTGTGGCCTCTTCCCTACCTTCAGCTGTGGAGTTTGATCTGCCAGTCTTTGGGTCCATTTCTGGGGTATTGACACTGATGTGAGTGTTATCTAATTGTATCCACGGGAGAAGGTGAGCTTCGGGTCCTCTTCCTCTGCCTACGCTAGGTGTCCTGTCTTTAAATGGAAACTTAGATTTGGAAATGAGCGAACTGAAATTTTAGTTTGTAATCTCTTAGGTCATGCTGGCAATTAAGTTTTAAGATATTGTCAAAAGTTATTAATTTCTGAGAAGTACTGAAATATAATTCAGTATGTATACACAATGGAATTAGGAAAGATTTTGAAGGGTCTGGAAGAAAATATTTTAGAACTGCTAATCACAAAACCTCATTTATTACAGTGGTTAGTTTTGTTGCTCTCTGGTAGCATTACCATGAAATTATTATCAAACTGGATACAAATTGATTTTATTTAATAAGTTCCATTTCTCTTTTCCTTAAAAGGAGAATGCTACCTTTAAATAGACTTACCTAAATCATAAAAAAATCATAATCATAAAAAAATGTATAACAGCTACAAAGCTGTTATAAGTCTCCTATATGGCAGGGAGAAGCAATTTTTTTTCAGAATAGAAAGTTGTACGAAATTTATATCCATCATACATGCAATCATGAGAAGAACGTTAACCTGAGTATAATAAAAAATAGCTACTATTTATTGAAAATCTGTGATCTGTCAGATACTTTGTGTATGTTATATCATTTAATCCTCACAAAGACTCTGAGAAATAAAAACTACTTCTATTTTATACAAAAGAAAATGTGCTTCAGAGAATTAAGAGATTTAGCACCCTGCTTCCTCTTAGCAATGAGATGAAGATTTCCAATTGTCTTTCTAAGGAATACATATTGTCTTGTTGTTACTGTATAAAGTTAGAGATTATGGACCCCCAAGCACCACCTTATGGTTTGAGGAAGTGTCTCGAAAACATAGATGTGCCAATATCATTATGTTTTAGGATCATGTATTTGACATTTATCATCTTTGAAATGTGTAAGTATCATACTTATTCAATTTAAGAAGCCAGAGTAAATTAATTTCACTATAGTATTAAGTCCATGAAGGTGTAGAAAATTAGAAAGAAACATAAATCAGTGAAATTGAAAGGGAATGCACACAGAGGGTGTGGACATATCAGTGCATATGAACAGAGAAAATATATGACATTACAATTCTAGGTAAATTTAAGAGAAGTGAATTAAAGATGGTGCTACCCAACCTACCATTCTCTGAAAGCAGGTGCAAATATCTCCAAGGTGACCTATTTGTAAATGAGATGCCAATAGTTTTTTAATGATCAACACAGAAGATTTCTCTAAGAAAACAGCAAATTTCTGGGAATAGTTGTTTACAAAAGTAGAAGGATTTCTGAGTCCTTTGGGCTATAAAATATACCATTTTTTAGACATTTATGACATCTTTTTGTAAAAAGTGAAGTAAATTACTAAGAAAATAACAAATACTATAATGAGGTGGCCCTACAGAACTTCTTTCTACACCTATATAAGTTAAAGTATATGGGAAAATGAAGATTACAGAAAATTGTTCATATCACCAAAGCAAATGTCAGAAGAGGTAGACCAAGGTTAAATCACATATAAGTGGTTATTAAGGAGAAACCAACAAAAATGAAAAAAATTGACATTATAAAAGGTAAAATTTTCGATCTATGGGGATAATGAATAATATACTTGATACTGTGCTGCAAGCTAAAAACACAGAACTTATTAAAAGCCAAGCCTATCTTAGAAATATAAAGGCTTATATACTTTGCTTTATATTAAGTATATATTTTTATTTTATCCTTACTAAGTACACATTCAGTGACTATTAAAAAGTAAAATATTCTGGGGAAAGGAATAAGTTCCAACATTTGTGGAGTAATATAGGGAACAAGGTATATATCATACATATGATATTAAAGAGTAATGAACCAGAGTACTCTTCTTGGGCTAATAAAATTTCCAGATTGCCCAAATCAAAATAGCAGTAAACTGTTTCAAAGTAATCAAATAAAAGAGAAATTAAAATGGAACTTTGTGCTTCCAAATATAAACAATAACATTAGTCTTTTTCATATGTAAGCATTTAGTGTGCTTACTGCGTGGGGTGCTAAGCCTATTAGCATTCTGACTAAGGAAACATAAACTTTATCACTTTACTCATTTTAGAATTGAAAGAAATAACTATTTTTTTTGTTCTCTTTGGTTCAGAATTTACTCCTAAGGATTTTTTTAAAATCACACTTGGCATAATTCTGTATTTGAGCTTGGGACATTAAGATTCAGAATCCAAATGGGTTTAAATATTATCCTATGATTTGACACTAAAAAACTTATTTCTTTCATTTATTTATTCTACCATTTAAAAGATACTTATTGAACACTTACCATGTGCTAGATATACAACCAAATAAGGCTTGATCCTTAAGTGATTTGTCATCTAGAAAATAAAGAATTATACACGTAGTTTCATCAAAACATGAGTCCTATTATAGAAGATCGCCCCTCCAAAGAAGCAAAAATTGTTTTGATGTCTACCATAAAGTTAATATGTTGATAGAGAACTCCAGCTTTGACTAAAAACATGTTACTGGTTTCTTAACTAGAAATACTACAATGTGGTAATCATAGTTTTTGAAGAAATGGCAGTTCTAAATTTCTATATAGAAGGGGTCTGGGGCCGGCACTTTGATTGGAAGGGAGTGCTAAGGGACTTCCCTTGAAGATACGTTTGCATAAATGCTACACTATTTTCATTTATTAGTAGTATAGTATTTTATTGAAATATTTACACATCATTAAAAATAGCAAAGATTTCTAATGATGTTTTTATGCACAATTTGCAAGATAGAATTTAGAAGATGTAGAATACATTTCTTGTTCATATCAAGGAAGAGGATGAACTGATGAAAGTACATGCAGGGATCAGGGTAAAGGTATTGCCTTAGGCTACCTGTAGGCACTCCTGCTTTTACAGAAGGCAAATGCAATTTTGACTCTGAGAGTAAGGCTAGTGAAAAATTCTTATGGTTCTGATTTTTTAAAAAATACGTAAGGTCTGCATAACCAATGTACTGAATTTGGAACCTAAGGAGCAACATTCGTTTTAGAACATGGGTCAACAAAATTTTCTGTAAAGGCCAGGTAGTATGTATTCTAGACTTTCAGGCCGTATCATCTCTATCGTAACTACTCAACTCAGCTACTGTTGTACAAAAACAGTCCTAGCGAATATGTAAATGAATGACTCTGGCTATGTTCTCAATAAAACTTTATTTACAAAAATGGGGGTGGGGGAGAAATAGACAGCAGGCAGGATTTGGCCTACAGACTGTAGTTTGCCTTTTCCTTTCATAAAAAGTTACACTGTACTTGGGATACACCATTTTTTCTAAATTAATCTGCCATATGTGCTTCTGCATCATTGCTCTTTATTATTAACAAAGAAAGCACTTAAGGCAAATGTAATTTCTTCAAATAAAGAACCAGATTAAACTAGTAGACATATTGTGTTGCTACCATACTTTGATTGTGTGTACCAAGCATTAACATAATGAATTAATTTGCATTTATATGTAGGCCACATGTACATCCAAAGTACTCAATTGCAATTTATCTTTTTTTTTTTCTTCCTTAACAAACACTTAAGAATATTACCAGGAAATAGTTTCCAAGAACAAAGAAATCCGCTTTATATATGCATAAATTCAATAGAAATATTGTTCAGAACATTATACGTTTCTTTTGAAGTTCTATTCTAAAAGTCAAAGGATTTCCATATATTGTTTTAGTGAGTTTTTCTTTCATTACTTTGGGGAAAGTTCTAGGGAATGTTATTAGACTTGTATTTCACATTAAATTGAGATACTTTGTATTTGCATTGTATCTTCTGCTTATGAAATGTCTTTTTTTCATCAATTTGACAAAACAGCCTGAGGGGGAACATCACAACATTTTTGTTCAAAAATATACATGTTTAATACTCTTGACCATAGGAAATATAATTAAGTGAAATCAGGATTTTATTTTAACCATAAATACAGCCAGCTATGTGTCTTATAAGAACCTTTTTGTAACTGTGTAACCTTTTTATTTCTTAAGTGCCAGATGGAAATATTGTAGCTGCTGAGGTACAAGGATTGTATGCTTGGTTTTTTGTAGATTGTTTTTCTGCTTAATGAGTTTTGGAAAAATTACCTGTCAAAATATGTTTCTCTTGTGTGTTGAGTGTGCCATTAAAAATAAAATCAATTAAGTCACTAAAATCTGGAAAGACCTAGATGATACAAATTCCTCCCACAATGCTGGAGGATAGGATATAGTAGATTATAAGGAGGGGAATAAATCCGTAGAAGCTTTAAGAATAGAGATTATAAAAATTTTTCAACCTGACTTTTAAGACTGCCTACAATATATCCCTCACCGATCTTTATAGTTGTTTTCCTCACACTTCCCAATTTGCTAGGCCAAACCAGTCCATTCAGTGTTCCTTAAAGGTAACCACTTATTTATACCTTTGTTTTGGATTGCTGCTGCCGCCTCTAAAGGTCTTCATTTCCCCACTCCTACTGTCTGCCTAGCATCAACTCTCAAGACCCTTCTTAAATCATCTGTTCTACTAGACAGTCTTTTCTGGTGTCCTTGAGTTATCTATACAGAAACCTGCCTCCTATAGCCGTGAACATATGCCTAATATATTTTACATCTACAATAAGTATATGTTGTATATGATGGAACTGAAATAAATTAAGAAGTGAAAGGTAGTTTTTCTGATTTATTTGCTACTGGCTGTATCTTAAGAGACTTTAGTATACTTAAGCAGAGTCTGAAAATATGACATATTCTCATGAGACAATCCAAATAAGGAAGGACATTTCAATGGGAACAGCTGCATGAGATTAAAACATATGGAGACACAAACTATCTGGAGTATTTGCAAAACTGTATTGGAAGCAGTTCAGAGTAGCTGGAGGGAGTTAAAGTAAGGCACAAGAGATCAAACCTCGCTTGGCTTTTATCACTTACCTGTAATATCCTTCCCATCCTTTCTGGTTCACAAATACCTGTTGGTCACCAGGTCAGCTCAAGCATCACTTCCTCTAAACCTTGATTGCTTTATCCTCTATACGTGCTTCTATCATCACTCATTGATTGCCCTTACTTATTTACATGTCTTTTTTTTTAAGTTTATTTATTTTGAAAGAGAGAGTGCACACACATGGGAGGGGCCCAGAGAGAGGCAGAGAGAGAGGGAGAGAGAGAGAGAATACCAAGCAGGCTCCACACTGTCTGCATAGAGCCTGATGTGGGGCTCTAACTCATGAACCATGAGATCATGATCTGAGCGGAAATCAAGAGTTGGATACTTAACCAGTTGAGCCACCCAGGCACCCCTATTTGTCTTTCCAGTATCAGATTAAGTCCTTGGGTCAGGGTTTGTGAAGCAAAATCTAAACATGAAGTGTAACTTATATTTGAGAAATAAATGAAGTGAATAATAGATGAAGGTAAATCTAAAAGCTTCCTCTGATCTTTAAAGTTTAAAGTTTTCTTTAAAGTTAAAAATTGTACCTCAGATTCATTGGATTCAAATCTGTTCTTATCACCCCTCCTCCCAAACCCATTACAACTCCTCTTCTCAACATTTTCCTTTTCTTTTTCTTAAGGTCTTTTACTTCTTTATATTATTAAAGTTCATTTAAAATGTCGAGTAATGGGGCGCCTGGGTGGCTTAGTCGGTTAAGCGTCCGACTTTCACTTAGGTCATGATCTCGCGGTTCGTGGGTTCGAGCCCCGCGTCAGGCTCTGTGCTGACTGCCAGCTCAGAGCCTGTACCCTGTTTCAGTCTGTGACTCCCTCTCTCCCTGACCCTACCCTGCTCACGCTGTCTCTCTCTCTCTCTCTCCTAGAAATAAATAAAAAACATTAAAAAAAATAATAAAATGTCGAGTAATAAAATGTTCTAATTATATCAGTTCATTTTGTCAGCTTTACTGAGATGTAATTGACAAATAACATTGTAAGATATTTAAAACGTAAAATGTTTAATATACGTACACATTGCAAAAGATTTCCCCCACAGAGTTAATTAACATATCCATCACCTTACTTTTTACCTTTTATGTCTATGTGAAAACTAGTTCTGCTCTTTTAGAAAATTTCAATTATATGATACATTGTTACCAACTATAGTCACAGTGATATACACTAGGTCCTCAGACCTTATTCAGTCTTATATAACTGTGATATATATACTGTGTCATAAATATATATATATATATATAATCTATTAATTTATGACACAGTAGCAACTCCTGGGGAAAAAATACAGACGGGATAGCTCCTCAACATCAGTCTTGGCTATAATTTTTTATTGTCACACACACGTCACTTATATACATATCATATATATACATATATCACATTTTTTCTTTATTCACTCATACATCAACAGACATTTATGTTGTTTCTATACACTGGCTTTTGTAAATAATTCTGTTACTAACATGAGAGTACAGATATCTCTTCAAGATAATAATTTATTTCCTCTGGATACATACCCAGAAGTAGAATTGCTAGGTCACATGGTAGTTGTAGTTTTAATTTCTTGAAGAATCTCCATGCTGTTGCCCAGAGTGGCTGTGCAAGTTTATATTCCCACCAACAGTGTAAAATAGTTCCCTTTTCTCTACATCCTTGTTGGCATTTATTATCTCTTGTCTTTTTAATAGTAGCCATTCTAACAGGGGGAGGTGGTAGGTGCCTCATTGTGGTTGCGATTTGCATTTCACTGATGACTAGTGCTGCTGAGCACCGTTATGAACTAGAGGCTAGTTGTAGATCTTCTTTGGCAAAATACCTGTTCAGATTCTTTACCCATTTTAAAATTGGGTTATTTCCTTTTACTATTGACTTGTATGAGTTACTTGTATGTTTTGAATATTAACCCTTTATCAGATATGTGATTAGCAAATATTTTCTCCCATTCTGCTTTTCATTTTGTTGGTGCTTTCTTTGCTATGCAGAAGCTTTTTAGTTTAATGTGGTCTTATTTTTTAATTTTTGCTTTTGCTGCCTTTGCTTTTGACGTGAAGTCTAAAAACTTATTGCCAAGACTAATGTTGAGGAGCTATCCCCTATATATTTTTTTCCCAGGAGTTGCTACTGTGTCATAATTAATAGATTATATATGCATGGGTTTATTTTTAGGCTCTCAATTCTGATCCATTGATCTGTGTGACTCTTTTTATTCCAATATATCATTATTATTATTATTATTATTGTTGTTATTGTTATCATTATCATTATTACAGCTTTTAATATAATTTGAAATCTAGGAAGTGTGCTACCACCAGCTTTGTTCTTTCTCAAGATTTCTTTGTCTATTTAGGGTCTTATGTGGGTCTATACAAATTTTAGGATTATTTTTTCTATTTCTATAAAGAATGCTGTTGGAATCTTGATAGGGATTGCATTCAATCTGTAGATTGCTTTAGGTAGTATGAACATTTTAACAATATTAGTTGTTAAAATCAGTATTAACTGATGTCATCCCATCAACAAGGGATATTTTAATTATGTCTTCTTTAGTTTCTTTCAACAATGTTCTTAGTTTTCAGTATATGGATCTTTTACATTCTTGCTTCAATTTATTCCTAAGTGTATTATTAATTTTGACCCTATGGTATATGATGACATCGTTTCACATATTTGTGGATTTTCAAGTTTTCCTCTTGTTGTTGAATTCTGTGGTAGAAGAGATATTTGCTATGATTTCAATCTTCTTAAATTTATTAAGACTTGTTTTCTTGTCCTAACCTATGATCTATCCTGGAAAATGGTCCATGTGTATGACCTAACCGAGAGATTGATCCACATGTATTATCTATTCTGTGTAGTCCATGTGTACTTGAGAAAAAGGGTGTTCTGGTGCTGCTGGATGGAATGTTCTGTATACATCTGTTAGGTCCATCTGATCTAACATATAATTTAAATTCAATATTTCCTTATTTATATTCAGACTGGATGATTTATCCATTGTTGAAGGTGAAGGATTGAAGTCCTCTGCCATTATTATATTTGTGCCTTCAGATCTGTTAATATTATATATTTAGATATGCTTATGTTGAATGCATAAATATTTACAAATATTATATTCTCTTGATCAAATTTCTTTATCATTACACAATGACCTTCTTTCTCTCTTGTTACAGTCTTTGGCTTAAAGTCTGTTTTATGTGATATAAGTGTAGCTACCTCTCTTTTCTGTTAGTTTCTGTTTGCATGGAATATCGGTTTCCATCCTTTCACTTTTACTACGTGTGTCCTTAAAGCTGAGATTAGTCTCTTCTAGGCAGTGGGTAGTTGCATCTTCTTTTTTTTTATCCATTCAGCTATTCTGTGTCTTTTGTTTGGAGAATTTAGTCCATTTACATTTAGAATAATTATCGATCATATGAAACTAGTGTTGCCATTTTGTTAATTCTTTCTTGATTGTTTTTTAATTCCTTTGTTCCTTTCTTCCTCTCTTGCTCTCTTCTTTAGTGATTTGATGATTTTCTGTAGTGGTATGATTTGATTTCTTTTTCTGTATCTTTTGGATATCTATAATAGCCTTTTGGCTTGTAAGGGGTTGCCATGAAGCTTAAAGAAAACATATTATTTCAGTCTATTTTTAGCTGATGGTAACTTAATTTTGAAATATACAAAGTCCCTCACCCCAAATTTTCTGCTTTTGATGTCATAATTTGCTTACATTTACATTGTGTAGCAATTAGCAAATTATTGTAGCCATAATTATATTTAATAATTTTTTAATTTTCATATTAGAATTATAAGTAATTTATTCACCACCAAAACCTTAAAGTATTCTGAATTTCACTACATATTTACCTTAAACATTGAGATTTATACTTTTTTATATGTTTTCCAGTTACTAATTAGCACCCTTTCATTTCAGCTTGAAGAACTGCCTTTTTAATATTTTATGTAAATCTAGTCTAGTGGGGAAGGACTTCATTAGCTTTTACTTGTCTGGAAAACTTTATCTCTTCTTCAGTTCTGAAAGAAAACTTTACCAGGTTGAGTATTATTTGTTGGCAATTTCTTCTTTTACCACTTTGAATAGATCACCCCCCTCCCTTCTGGCCTACAAAGTTTCTGCTGAAAAATCTTCTCATAGTGTTATTGAGGTTCCCCTGTATGCACAGCAAGTTGAATTTTTTCTTGCTGCTTTTAAGATTCTCTCCTTGTCTTTACCTTTTGATAATTTAATTATAAATATCCTGTTATGTTCTCTTTAGGTTAATCGTATTTGCAACTCTGTGGGCTTCCTGAGCTGTTTATTTCTCCAGGTTAGGAAAATTTTCAGGCATTATATTTTTTTTAAATAAACTTTCTACCTCTTTCTTTCTTATCCTTCTGAGGCTCTCTTGGTTCCTTTAGTGATGTCCCATAAGTCTGAAGTCTGTTAATACATCTTCACAGTTTTTTATTCTTTTTCTTTTTGTTTGTCTGAATGGACCTGTCTTTAAGTTCACTGATTTTCTTTCTTCCACATAATCTAGTCTTTTGTTTAGCCCCTTTAATGAATTTTTCAATTCAGTCATTGTGTTCTCTAGTTCTGTGATTTCTGTTTGGTACTTTTTAATATTTTCTCTTTATTGAAATTAACTTTGTTCATACATTGTTCTGACCTCACTGAGCATCTTTATGGCCACTATTTTGAACTCTCTATAAGGTAAATCATTTATCTCTATTTCATTAAGATCTGTTTCTGGAGATTTATCTTGTTCTTTTATTTGGAACACAATCCTTTGTTGTTGTTGTTGTTGTTTTCATTTTACTTTACTCTTTGTATTGGTTTTTGTGAATTAGATAAAACACCACCTCTCCCAGTCTTGAGAGAGTGATTTCCTCTTAGAGATGAGCCAACACCTGATCTGAGCACCTAGATGTCTTTCAAATTTGTGAGTGTCCGAGCCTCTTTCTTTTTCCTTAGTGGCTCTCAATAGTTGAAGGTACACTGAGACCTGTCAGTGTTCCACAGGGGAGGATCGCAGTCAGCACCTATAAGCAGGCTGATTCAAAGCTGGACCTTTGGTAGCAACTAAGTATGTAGTTAAGCCCTTTCCAGGGAGAAACTGGGAGATGTGAGTTTTTGCCTGTTCCTTTGTGATGGCTTGGGTATATTGCCATAGGGAAGTGATCCTATACTTGCTGAGAACTATATCTTTGTTTACTCCAGTCCTGTGGAACTTGTAAATGCAAGCTCTGTTGGCTGTTAAGGTAATCTGGGGACCTGTCCCTTGGGCAAGAGCTTCAAAAGCTGGGGTGCCAGATGCCTTCCAGGGAGATACTGGCAATTTGGTTTTATTATTGTAGTGGGCAGGAGGGAGAATGTGGGAAAGGTATCTGTTGGCTTTCCCAGTCTCTGGGGGAGGATTGCAGCCAGCCCTTAAATGCCTTTTAAATTAGAAGCCTGACACTCAGGTGGCAGCTTTTAAAACATGCAGCTAAACCCCTTCCAGGGAAAGAATAAAATATGGACATTTTTTTTGGCTGTTCCTAACAGACTGAGCCCTGGATGAATAGCGGGCTAAGAACTGCATCTTTGCTTGCTGAAGTGCCATGGACTTGTGAGTGTGAGCCCTATTGGCTCTCCAAGCCGTACAATCTGGAGACCCATCCCTTGGGTGGCAGCTGTAGAAACTGGAGTATAGTACAGATACAAATTCCGTTCAGAGAGATGCTAGTGACCTGGAACAGACCAGAGGGAAAAGGCAGGAGTGGTGTCCAATAGCTTTCCCAGTCTCTGAGGAGGATCACAGCTATCCCCTAGATGCCTTCTAGATTAGAAACTTGGCCCTCAGGTAGCAGCCTTTAAAGTATGCAGTAAGTCTCTTTCAGGAAAGACTGGGAGATAGATGATTTTGCCTGCTTTATCCACACTGAGATTTAGGGGAATAGCCACGGTGAATGTTCATGTATTCATTAAGAATTCCTTCCTCATTGGATGTGAGGGCGATCTGGCTGTGACATCTGTCACCCTTGATTGCCAAGGTTGATTCGGTTGATCAGGCTGGCTAAGCTGGTGTCCCTTTCCTCACTCACTGCCCCATGTGCTTCCCTTCTGAAGCTGTGCACTTGGTAGAAGAGGATAACCTTCCCTGATAGAGGAGGACCATACCAGTATACCAGTCAAGGGCATATGTATGAGTAGCTGTGCTCCTCTGCTAGAACTCCCAACAAACTCTCAAAAGTTGCTTCCTCATTTATTATAGTCTAATGGGTCTTGTGGACATGAGCCCTGTTGATTCCAAGAGCTAGGTTTTGGGGAGCCCATCCCTCTGGAGGGAGGGTTGGAAACTGGGGTGCCAGATGTGGGGTTCAAACCCTTTGCCCTTTAGGAAGAAGCTGGAAGATTGGGAGTACCCCCCTGTTTGTATTGTGCTGTGCCAGGAGTGGAGTTTATGGTGAGAGGATGTCTTAGCCTTTCCTACCTGTTTTGATGTGGGCATTTTTTTAATTTGCCACATATGTAGGAGCTACTCGGCTAATTTCTGGATCTCTTTCACAGGGAAATGCTCCATATGTATAGCTACACATTTGATGTATCTGTGGGAGGATGTGTGTTCGGGAGCTTACTATCTTGGTTGACTCTATTTGTTTCAGCGGTTTCCATAGTCAGCGCCACTACCCTTCAGCTACCCAGTGTTGAAAGCTCAGCATTTTGTTTGTACGCCCTCTCTTCTTTCACACTTAACCTTTAGTAAATGACTAACCTTGTAAGCTCTACATTTACATTATATCTTGTATTCATTGTTTATTCTACAGCCTTACTCCACTGACTTTCACTATTTCACAAATATTAATTGTATACCAATTATTTATTAAATATTCCACCAGATGCTGCTGATAAAAGATTAAAAAATGGTGCTTACTTTGATTCATTAGTGGGGAAACATGCAGAAAAGTTATAATACAACAATTCTATAACTACAAGAAAAGAGCACTGCATTCTATATGGGGGAACCAAGAGAAGGCTCTGAAGGGGAACCAGTGCTTGAGCAGGACATTGAATAATGTCAAAGAGTTTTCCAAGGAATAGAGCAGTGTCTTAGGCAGCACTCCAGCTAGCAGGTCAGACCTTTACAGAGGTTGATAATCATGAGAGAATCTAGCGTATGTTTAATTGTTGTAAGTTTCATATGGTGAGAAGGGAAGAGAGTAAAGAAAGAGTCTGAACAGGTCAACAATGATTAAATAATGAAGATCCCTGTAAACATGCCATCCATATTTTTTCCTGTGCGTGGTTCACATTTTATCTTACAGGAAGTAAGGATGTGCTGAATTTATACTAATATTGTAAATTAATCAGATTAGCCAGTTGGAAATGTCATGCTAGCTGTAAGATAAAGAAATAAATGGACACTAGTAAAGAAGTAATTGCAGTAGTGTTAGGGAGATGTGATAGCCAAGTACTTTACCTAGGACAGTGGCAAAAGGGGAAGTTATGAAAGATATTTAGGAGATAGAGTAAAATCTCCCTAAACTCATGGACTATATGTTATATACAGTGCCTGCTAGATAATATGTGTTAAATAAATATTTGTTCAAAGGTTAATTATTGCGGGGTGCCTGGGTGGCTCTGTTGGTTAAGTGTCCGACTTTATCTCTGCTCAGGTCATGATCTCATGGCTCATGAATTCAATTCCTGAATCGCCATTAGTGTAGAGCCTGCTTGGGATTCTGTCTCTCCTTTTCTCTGCCTCTCACCTGCTTGTGCACTTGAGCGCTCTCTCTCTCCTCTAAATATTAAGTAAACACTTTTAAAATGATTAATGATTGAAATGATTCTTCATTCTATTTTGAAATGCCCTACATTTCTACCTCTTAAGATCCGACTCATCTGTTTTTCTTTTCCTTATCTGCTCTTTAAAAGCCCATCTCAAATAGTACATATGAGAATTTTTTCCTAAAAACCTCAGTTGAAAATAAACTTTCATCCTGTTGAATATTATAAAATGTAGACTTTTATCATATTTAACCTTTTAATTTTTGTGTGTTAGATATCAACATATATCCCTTGGTTCTCTTTTTGATTGTTAGCATCTTGGGGGATGTTTATATTCCTATTTATATCCCTTATATTATCTAGCACAAGAATCCTTCACTTGCTGTATGTTTTGTAAATATTGGTTGAATGAAACAGTGAGTCAGGACCGTATACAACTATGACTATGAAAACAAAATACCTTAGGTCAGTATAATAAAGGGGTAAGAGTGAAATACTTACTGAAATAGTAAAAACTGAAATAGAAATGAAGACTCTGAAAAGATAAAAAGTTGTCAGAAGTGTGTCAGCATAGAATGTTAAGCAAAAGTTTCAGAAAATCCCATAAAGACTAAATAATTGTCAATCTTTATATTTTTAATGTTGTATCTCTCATTAAACAAGAAATTTTGACTACTTAGTATTGTAGCATATTGTGGAAATACAAAAAGATATCATTACCACCCCCTTAAGGATCACAGAGTCTCATAAAGTAACAAATTTATAATAGAAGAAACAGGATAGTAGTGAATGGTTTAAGTTTAGCTATCAAGAAAATGTGCAGTAAGTCATTTAATTTTTGAGGAACCTCCTACTATAGTGGCTGCACCAAATTATGTTCCCATCAGTAGTGCACAGGCTTACTTTTCTCTATATCCTCATCAACGCTTGTTATTTCTTATCTTTTTGATAACAGCCATTCTAACAGGTATAAGGTGAAATGTCATTGTAGTTTTGATTTGCATTTCCCTGATGCTGAGTGATGCTGAATATCTTTTTGTGTACCAGTTGGCCATCTGTATATCTTCTTGGGAAAAATATCGACTCTGATCCTCTGTCCTTTTAAATCAGATTGTCTGGGGTCTTTTTTGCTGTTCAGTTGTATTATTAATTCTTTATGTATTTTAGATATTAACCCCTTATCAGATATACAATTTTTAAATATTTCTCCCATTCAGTAGGTTGTCTTTTAATTTTGTTGAGATTTGCTTTGCTGTGCTGAAGCTTTTAGTTTAATGTAATCCCATTTGTTTATTTTGCTTTTGTTGCCTTTGCCTTTGGAGTCAAATCCAAAAACTCATCACCAAGACAGATGTCGAGCAATTGATATCTTAACCCTACAAAAAGTGATGAAAAAGGAATGAACTATTTCAAAAACATCAATTTATATCAATGGTCTGAGGAAAACATACTGGAATAAGTTTTTATAGCATACTTTTTAAATTGCATGACTATGAATTTCCTTCTGTCTGGAAATATCTTAGACGTAGCATGCATGCCTGTCAGGTTCCAGGAAACGTCTATGATGAAGAATTTCAAAAAAACTTTATATCATGTAGTATTGATATTAATGAAATTCTATTAAATACTTCTTTTTAAAATATGATATAAAATTTAGTGATTGTTAATCTGTATTAAAATTTTTATTTTTATTTATCTTTAATTTTTTTTACATTTTTTAAAATTTTTATTTTTGAGAGACAGAGCACAAATAGGGGAGAGGCAGAGAGAGAGGGAGACACAGAATCCAAAGCAGGCTCCAGGCTCTGAGCTGTCAGCACAGAGCCTGATGTGGGGCTCAAACTCACGAACCGTGAGATCGTGACCTGACCTGAAGTCGGACGCTCAACCAACTGAGCTACCCAGGCGCCCCTAGAATTTTTATATTTCAGGATCGCCTGGATGGCTCAGTTGGTTAAGCGTTTGCCTTCAGCTCAGGTCATGATCTCGCGGTTTGTGAGTTTGAGCCCCGCATCAGGCTCTGTGCTGACAGCTCAGAGCCTGGAGCCTGCTTCAGATTCTGTGTCTTTCTCTCTCTCTGTCCCTCCCTTTCTCTCTCTCTTTCTCTCTCTCTCTCTCTTTCCTTCCCTCCCTCAAAAATAATAAACATTAAAAAACATTTTTTAAATAGAGTTTTTATGTTACAGAAAGTAGTGTAGCTTAATGTCTTTTTAATGAGATATCAATTTGGCATGCCAACTGAAATTCAATCACTTACATTTATTTTAAAACAAAGTAAGCTCTCTATAACAATGATTTTGTTTTCTGTAGTAGAATTGCCAGAGGTTATTTATTGTTAAAGAATCAGTTGTGTTTTTTCCATTGGTGTCCATAGACATACAGATATGACATGCCCAGCACAAAAGCCTGTCCAGTGGTCATTTATTTTATTTTTATTAAGTTTTTAGTTAATATAACTTAGATAAAACAGAAAGACTATGTATGTTTTGAATAAGGCAATTTTGCTGGTAATGTTTCCTCTCTCCATGCCAACTATACTAACTTGCGTTTATTCCCCTGTATTGGGGCTCTAGATGGTAAGCAGGGGGTTTCATCTTGGTTTTCTAATTATCTAGCACATGTCTGGTGTTTGGTAGAAATTCAGCAAATATGTTTTGGATTGAAATACCTCCCAGCCTAAAGGGGACTAGAGTCAGCTCCATTCTACGTGTATTTGCCAACATCTGTGTGCTCATCTACTTATGGTAGGCAATTCTAAAACACTTCAGTGTCACATAGGAATCGGGACAGGGATGTTAAGGAATTGGTCCAGACACCAAAACGGTTCCTTACCTATGAGGAAATAGGGACTAATAGTTATTAAAGCATTTGTTGATGTCATGTACTATTTTACATTTTTTGAAGGGGAGATACCAATACTATCTCTCTCACAGTATTTGTTTTTTTATTATTATTTTATTTATTTTGAGAGAGAAAGAGAGAGGTGAGCAGGAGCAGGGGAGGGTCAAAGAGAGAGAGGGAGAGAGAATCTCAGATATGGAGCCCGACGTAGGGCTCAAACCCACAAATGGTGAGATCATGACCCAAGGTGAAGTCAGACACTTAACCAACTGAGCCATTCAGGTGCTCCACTATTTTACATTTAATATCTCATATATGCCTAAGGTTTTGGAACCGAAGGTTATCCCTTTATCTCTGTAGGATGAGCATGAAATACACACTAATGGCTTTTCTTTCTTTCCGTGGTCAATATTTTACTATTTTGGCCAGTCAGTATTAATACAACACAGAGAAAAATAAGAATCTCAAATTTCAGTTTGAATATTGAAAAGTGAAAAGAAACTACCATAAAACAATGTGGTTCTCTTAGTTGAATAATTGTTACATTTGAAGGAAAAGTTATGGATGTGATATTTTAGAAAAAGCATGAGTTTTGAGGTAATATGGATTTGAATTCTAAACTTGAAATTCATCTTCATTTGTAAAACCTATAGTGAAAATGTCTTTTGCATGTTTATTTGCATATTTACATTTACATATATATCTTTATTACATGTTTATTGTTTACATGTTTATCATTTTATGTATGTATTTATCTTTACATATTTATTAGAAAATGAGAACTGCTTGAGATGCAGCCTGTGCATAAAAGGTGCTTAATAAATGTCAGTCGTTGTATCTGTTGCTGCTACTCCCCTTGGATAAAAAAGAATAACAAGAACATTCTGTTTCTATTTTTTGTTCAAGTTTCTCGTGGAGGTAGTATTAACACAAGTACTCTAGGACATTGTGTTGGAAGGTCCCCAAGTCCACTCCCAGATATAATGATTTATTAGAAGGACTTGCCAAACTCAGCATATAATTATACTCGTGACTATGATTAATTACAGTGAAAGGCTACAGAGCAAAGTCAGCAAAGGGAAAAAGCGCATGGAGGGAAGTAGAAGAAACCAGTATATAGCTTCCCAGAATCTTCTCTCAATAGGCTCAAACAGGACTAGCTCATGAGTTGTGACAATGTTTGTGAAATATAGTCTACCAGAAAAGCTCATTAGAAACTCAATACCCAAGGTTTTCATTGAGTGCTGCTCATATAGGTACCCTTGGCCTAGCACCTATCAAAATTCCAAACTCCAAGGAGAAAAGCAGGTACTCAACATAAACTAAATTGTTTGCACAGTGTAGGCAGTCTGAAAAGAAGCATTCTTCTCAGTTCCAGAAATGGTGGGAATCATTCCCAAATCCAAGGTCCCAGATATCAGTAAAGGGCCATTGTAAGGATAGCAATCTGGTAAGCAGGCCATTGTAAGGATTGTAATCTCGGGCCTGCTGTGTTAAGTGTTTTCTGTACAGACATGCAGATACAGTGTTCACAGGAGGCAGAATTTGAGGAATATGCCATAATATCTTCCAAATAACTGGTGATTTATCACACAAGTAAGTCATGAAAAAGTATTACCATCCCTCTAGGGAACATTTTAGAGTTGCAGATAGACACTCAAACTATCTATAGGAAGTGTGAAAGTGGGTTCATTCCTCTCCCTATTAAAACTCAGAACCACCTAAAATTGGAACTGCACTCTGCCCTCCCTCTCTGCAGTATCTAGCTTAGTATGTAACTGGTTGCTGCATAATTAGAACAACCTGTGTAACATCTGTGGCAGGTTTAGCACATCAGTTAATGATGGTCTTGAGATTCCAGTCATTAAGGAATGAGAATATTGCTTCTTGTTTTTGTTTTTTTTTCCCCTCTGTTTATTGCACGTCTCCAAAGCAAGGGAAGGAACATACAAAATCATATGCAAGGGAAACTTCCAAAGGGCTTGTATCTTGAATAATAACACGGAGTAAGCCTGTTTGGCTAGACATGGTACCTAAGAGATAATTGAGTTGCAGTCTTGTCCTCTTATTAGATGGTCTTCCAGAATTTAACTTTGGTGGAACTGTCCCATGTATACACACACATATATATACAGGCCCACCCCATTTCTACATTTAGAAGGAAAGCTTCTAAATTCATTCTATAAGACCAGCATTACCCTGATAACCAAAACCAGATGAAGACACTAAAAAAAAAAAGAGAGAGAATCACAAGCCAATGTCTCTGATGAACTTAGATGCAAAAATTCTCAACAAAATATTAGCAAATTGAATCCAAAAATTACCACATTAAATGAAAAATTAACACATTTAAAAAATTACCATAATTGAGGTGTCTGAGTGGCTCAGTTGGTTGAGTGTCTTCCTCTTGATTTTGGCTCAGGGTGTGGATCTCACGGTTTGTGAATTCAAGCCCTGTACTGGGTTCCATGCTGACAGTGTGGAGTTGACTTGGGATTCTGTCTCTCCCTCTCTCTGCCCCTTCCCCACTCGCTCACTCTGTCAAATTAAGTAAATAAACTTAAGGAAAAAAAATTAACACAATCAATAGGGATTTTTCCCCAGGAAATGCAAGCATGGTTCAATATCTGCTTATTAATTATTGTGATACATCACCTCAAGAGAAAGGATAAAAACCATATGATCATTTCAGTAAATGCAAAAAAAAAAAACATTTTACGAAGTGCAACATTGATTGATGAAAAAAACCTCAGTGAAGTAGGTTTAAATGCAACAGCACTTGAACATAATAAAGACCATATATGAAAAACCCATAGTAAATCTCATATTCAATGAGGAAAAACTGAGAGCTTTTTTCCTAAGGTAAGAAACAAGACAAGGATATCCACTTTCACCACCTTTATTTAGCATAGTTTTGGAAGTCCCAGCCACAGCAGGCAGATAACAAAGAAATACAAGGCATCTAAATCAGTAAGGAAGAAGTCAAACTTTCACTATTCACATGTGATATAACACTACATAGAGAAAACTCTAAAGACTCTACCAAAAAACTGCTAAAACTGCCAAATGAGTTCGGGAAAGTTGCAGGATACAAACTCAATGTATAAAAATTCTTTTGCACTGCTGTACACTAGTAATGATATAGCAGAAAAAGAAATTAAGAAAACAATCTCATTTACAATTGCACCAAAAATAATAAAATCCTAGGAATACAGAAGTTAAATTTTTAACCAATGAGGTAGAAGTGTACTGTCAAAATTATAAAACACTGATAGAAGTAATTGAAGACAATACAGCAAAAGGAAAACTATTCCATGTTTATGGATTAGAAGAACAAATATTATTAAAATTTACATATTACCCAAAGCAGTCTACAGATGTAATACAATCCCTATCTGAATCAACAGCATTTTTCACAGAACTAGAACAAATTAGACTAAAATTTGTATAGAACCACAAAAGACATCAAATAGCCAAAGCAACCCTGAAAAGAAGAACAAAACTGGAGGTGTCACAATCCCAGATTTTTAGTATGCTACAAAGCTATAGTAATCAAAACACTATGGTACTGGCACAAAAACAGACATATAGGTTAATGGAACAGAATAGAGTCCAGAAATAAACCACCATTTTATGTTCAATTACAAATTGGACAGATACCTGCAAAAAATGAAACTGGACAACTTTCTTACACTATACACAAAAATAAATTTAAAATCGATTGAAGACCTAAATGTGAGGCGTGAAACCATAAAAATCCTAGAAGAAAGCATAGGCAGTAATTTCTCTGACATTGGCCATAGCAACATCCATAGTAACGTCTCCTGAAGCAAGGGAAACAAAAGCAAAAATAAACTTTGGGAGTACATCTAAATGAAAACCTTCTGACGAGATCAGGTATGTTCAGGGTGGTAAGGCCATAGACCAAAATGAAAACCTTCTGCACAGCAAAGGAAATAATCAACAAAATTAAAAAACAATGTACAGAATGGGAGAATATATTTGCAAATGACATATCTGATCAAATGTTAGTATCAAAAATATATAAAGAACTTATATAACCCAACACCAAAAAAACAATCCAATTTAAAAATGGGCAGAAGACATGAACAAACATTTCTCCAAAGCAGATATACAGATGGTAGATAGACACATGAAAAGATCCTCACGTAATTCATCATCAGGGAAATTCAAATTAAAACTACCATGAGATACCACCTCATACCTGTCAGAATAGCTAAAATCAAAAACACAAGAAACAGCAAGTGTTGATGAGGATATGGAGAAAAAGGAACCCTCTTTTGCTGTAGGTGGTAATGCAATCTGATGCAGCCACTGTGGAAAACAGTATGGGGATTCCTCAAAAAAAGTGAAAAATAGTATTGCCATATGGTCCAGTAATCACAGAACTGGTTATATATCTAAAGAATACAAAAACACTAATTCGAAAGGATATATACACCTAATGTTTTTACAGCAATATTAACAATAACCAAATTATGGAAGCCTGTCACATGTCCATCAATAGAAAAATGGATAAAGAAGATGTGGTACACACACACACACACACACACACACACACACACAGAGAGAGAGAGAGAGACAGAGAGAGGAATATTATTCAGCTATTAAAAAAAAATGAAATCTTGCCATTTCCAACATTGATGGATCTAGAGGGTATAATGTTAAGTGAAATAGGTCAGAGAATGATAAATACCATATGATTTCACTCATATGTGGAATTTAAGAAACACAAATAAAAAAAAATACCAAAAAAAACAGATTTTTAACTACATACCACAAATTGATGTTTACCAGAGGGGAGATAGTTGGGCAAATGGGTGAAATAGGTGAAAAGAATTAAGAGTACACTTGTCATGATGAGCACTGAGTAACGTATAGAATTGTTGAATCACTGTGTTTTACACCTGAAACTAGTATAATACTATATGTTAGCTATAATTGAATTTTTAAAAAGGAACCCAACATCCAATTTATGCCTTATGTTTATTCTATATATATTTACTTGCTCTGTGCCAAGTAAGGTGCTAGGTAATGAGATTACCTGAGATGAACCTCAAGATGAACAGAACATAGTCCATTCTCAAAGAGCTTATAAAAGTTTAGACTTTTTTTTAAAAAATGAGTTTAAAGAAAAGAATAAATAAAGATCTATGAGAGATCATAAAATCTGCCTTCTGTAGAATGTTGTCAGTAGATAGTTTCTCTAGTGATGTTGAAGATCCAGAATGCCAGATACACCTCTCTCCCTGTGAAAAAAAAATACTACAATTTAAAAAAAAATAGATCTCTTTATCTCCTGCTCAAAAGATTTTAAGTATCTTTAAAAACCTGAGTGCTTTTCATTTTCTTTATAGAATCTTAGTGATGGAAACTTTGAGAGAGATTATAGAATTTTAGTACTGGAATGTATGAGATTACCTAGTCTATCCTCTGTTTTTTAGGATTGGGAAGATGAGGCCCAAACTGGTTCCATGACTTGCTTCATGAATGAGGATCTAAACTAGAACTTAAGTCTTCAGTGATCTACCAATACACACTGTTATTTTCCTCAGTTTTAGGTAGAGATTTTGGTGGAAGAGGGGTTTGATGGGAGGCATCAGACAACAGATTTTATGACTTTAATTTTGTTTTCATATAGAATCCATGCCAAAAAACAAACAAACAAACAAAAACCTCAAGACAAATGAGATCTGCATGAAAGAATGCAAAGCTAATTTAATGCTTTATATGTGGGAAAAAATGTGCTGTGATTATAAGCACATACTCTTTTCTGTGAATGATCTTGCTAGTTTATTAGAGTTTTAGGGAGAGCTTACAGTTCCAATGTTTTGCAACACAAGTGTCATGGCAAGAGAATTTCTCTCATTTCTCATCCAACTTATTTCTTTAATAAATAATTTAAGAAGTTCAAGATTAGGTGGTAGCCCTATGTTGATACTCACCTAATCAGCTTTGATTTATTGCCATGAGACTCGTTCAAAAGACAACGGATGCCAGGCAATTTAGTGCAGAGAGGACAGCATCATTCGCCTTTCTATTCTCAAGCTTCTCATAACATAAGTGTGAGTAAAAGCATCTGTTGAGTAGACATTCCAGGCATATTCTTTTAATTGCCAGAATGTCCTGAGGCAGAGCTTCATTCTGAACTTTTATTTCATGACTCCATGTATGATCCAAGGTACTAAGAATCAAGTAGTTGTTAGGGAAATGTCAGAGACTGAAATCCTTATTTGGACCGTGAGCAGATCATTGAGTTATATATTTTAGAAAACATGTATATCCAAATGCCAAGAGTCTGAGGTGGGGAAACTGATGTCACAATAAACTATTGTCCAGTCAGGAAACTCTAAAATAATGAAATGCTTGTCTATATTCTTAAATTTAACTGACTATATAAAGTATTCCACATTATTCATTAATGTCTGGCATGTATTATATTCTCAAATAATGTTTGTTGACTAAATGAATTAATTTATTTTAGAGCATGTATATACTTTTTAAATTGTTAATGAATGCGGGCTTTCTATATAATTGGCTTTTCTTTAGTAAGTCACCAGACTTACAAGTCTTTAGTAAGTGTTTATAGATACCTTATCTTCACTTTTCAGATAATTTAAATTAATAAGGCCAATTAGGCACATTCCTGGTTTCAAAGACAGTAGATAGCCCAGATAAGTAATCACTGTTTTTATTTACTTGTACATAATTCCAAAAAAAAAAAAATGGGAGCTATCTATCTCCTATATTCAGTAACAGGCATGACCTAGCATAATCACTGTACTATGTGGCTTCTTCATTTGGTTTATTTGAATTCTTGGGCACTAGATATTGATGTAATGATAGTGTCTGCATACAGTGTAAATGTACCTTACTTGAAAGAGAAGTACACTTAAAGACTGTTTTGTAAAATGAGTCAAATACTCTGGAAAATATATTAGAATAAGCTATAATTTTTTGCTGCAAAAGTGTCCTCAGTTTTTGGTGAGCTTGAAAACTTTTATCCCCTATCTATCAAGAAAAGATTTATCGCTCAGTACAAAGGGAAAGGGATGTATATCTCATGCCAGATACTATCTCAGAGTATCTCCCGCAGTTGCATTTGGGATACATTCCAAATGCTATTTTCTTATTCCTTGGACTTACAAGCCAATCCCCAGAAACCATATACATGTAAAGAACAATTTCCTCCCTTTTATTTAAACAGCATTAAGCATTCAGTTTATCTTATGGATAATGTCATTACCCAAGCATTAAAAGTAGGCTCAACATCACTCATCACTCATCATAGGGAAATACAAATCAAAACCATGATGAGATATCATCTCACTCCTGTCAGAATGGCTAAAATTAACAACAAGAAATAACAGGTGTTGGTGAGGATGTAGAGAAAGGAGATCACTCCTGCACAGTTGTTGGAATGCAAACAGGTGCGGCCACTCTGGAGGTTCCTCAAAAAAGTTAAAATAGAACTACCCAATAACTCAGCAGTTGGACTACTAGGTAGTTACCCAAAGAATACAAAAATAGAGATTTGAAAGGATACATCCACCTAGATGTATATAGCAACATTATCAACAATAGCCAAACTATAGAGAGAACCCAAATTTCCATTGACTGATGAATGGATAAAGAAAATGTGGCATATATATACAATGGAATAATACTCAGCCATCAAAAAGAATGAAATCTTGCCATTTGCAATGATGTGAATGGAGCTATATTGTATTATGCTAAATTAAATAAGTCCGAGAATGACAGACACCATACAGTTTCACTCATATGTGGAAAGGAAATGAGTGGAGGGGAGATGGGCTAGATGGGTGATGGTTATTAAGGAAGGCACTTGTGATGAGCACTGGGTATTGAATGTAAGTGACAAATCACTGAATTCTACTCCTGAAACCAGTATTGCAGTGTATGTTGACTAACTAGAATTTAAAGTTTAAAAAAATCATAAAAAATAAAAGGCTTGAGGTGTATACCTTAGTAGCTACACTACTGACACATATCTTGTCAAAGGAAAGATTTAAAAGGGAAATGTACCTTTACTAATTGCGGCATACTTTTAGTTATTTCTGACATTTTCATTAATAAAGATCAGTTTTATAGACCAATAATAGTCATGTATTTAGCATACTTTCAGTGCCTTTGTGTGGACTCACTGATACTTTGCAGTAATTCCATAGCCCTCAGTGGACTGAGACTTATATTTAGGGAAAATCTGTGGGCACAAATTGGATACTGTAGAAGCAGACTGCTGCAATGGAATTTTGCTACAAGGTATTTCACTTGAGGAATGAGAAAGAGGATGCAAGATTGAATAGATGAAGAAGTCAAATTGACAGGGTCCTACTTAAATCTCAGCCATCCCTATAGAAAGCTCTGAATTCTTCATAACTTATCGTGTTGGGCTGGATGGCTGGGCTTTTGTTCTCTAACTCAGGTACTCTAACTCATAGTATATGGGCCACCCTGGGAAGGGTGTAACTTTGGTCAAGAAGACCCTCTGAAGCTGATTGCCCTCTTGGGCAATACCTTCTTCCTTGATGGAGTATCTAGGTGGCCCATCTTGATGTTCACTGCAGTGTACTCCTTGTTTTAGTTGAATTAACTTCATATCCTTACAGGTAGATGCTCCCTTAGGATTCTGCTGGATATTCTTCCTGAGGAAAAACTCAGAAAAGGAGTAAGGGTGGGGCGCCTGGGTGGCTTAGTCGGTTAAGTGTCCGACTTTCGCTTAGGTCATGATCTCACGGTTCGTGGGTTTGAGCCCCGCGTCGGGCTCTGTGCTGACTGCCAGCTCAGAGCCTGGAGCCTGTTTCAGATTCTGTGCCTCCCTCTCTCTGACCCTCCCCTGCTCACGCTGTTTCTCTCTCCTAGAAATAAATAAATAAAACAAAAAAAAAATTTTAAATAAAAAAAAAAAAGAAAAGGAGTAAGGGTACAAATGATAGCCCCTACTGCATCTAGTTTTAGGACCGCAAATGATATCAATCTTCCCCCTCTTTCTGATGATCAGAGTAAATTAACTATGCCACAATGGTGACTTTTCCTTGCTTTCTGGTACCCAGATACAGAGAACTTGAAGTGCTTACCGGGCAGCCATAGTTTGCAGTTCAATGGAACTCTTACTGTACCATCTGATAAAAATATGTCCTCTTTGGGCACCAGGACCTCTATTCCAGCAGTGCTAATATTTTGTGGGGATGGAAACTACAGGCAGAGATATTGGGGGTGGTAGTAAATAGGATTAATTCTGCTTTCACCCCTTGGTTCCAAGGCCAATGAATATTTCCTGTTGGAGACCCAGTACCGCATAACTCTGTTTGGTTCAATGTGTATACTTTTTCATCCTCTGAGTGATGCTTTATCCTTAAAAAGTATCACCTCCTAGCTGGCACTTTAACTGCTCCTTTAGCAGGCTATTCCAATGCTCTGTCAGGTTGGAAGCTTCTTGTAGTCATGTGATATAACTATTAAATCCCATGAACATAGGCCAACTGTCACAACTTATTTGCTATAAAATGGGTGTTGTGCTCTGACACAATTTTGGGGGGATCTTGTAAGGCAGATACTTTGTAAGATATCAGATACCGCTGCTAATTGAGGCCTGAGGGTGGGAAAACAACCTACTCCCAGAGTATGTCATTTCTGTTAGAATAAATCTTTGACCTTTCGAGAGTGAACTGGCCCCCCAAGTAGCTGATTGTTCTCCTCAAAGAATGGCATCATTTCATAGGCACAGTGTTGTCCTCTGTTGTTTGCAGTGTGACTATTCAGTGACAGCAGTATTAATTTAGCTTTGTTAAATGGGAACCCATGATGTCAGGCTCATGCATATACTTTCCATCTCTCCCACCATGCCCATTTCATTCATATGCCCATTATCTAGCACTGAAGTGACTAATGACCAAGACTTGCTGACGTCAACTTTCTGAATCATTCTGGATCCTTCCATTAATTCTTCCATGTTTGACCTTCTCTAGTAGGCATTAACATTTGATACAAATGTTTTGTGTCTAGTGTACCCATCTAAACCCCTCGTTCTCAAATCTTGTTCCTAGTGTTAGTCTTCTTCCTTTCAAGGGCCTAGCCAACCAGCAGGGTCACTCACAAATACCCACTAGTCTGTATATATTCTAACCTGAAGCCACTTCTTCTTCCCAAAAAGTGAATGGTCTGGGAGCACTACCAGAAATTCTGCTTATTACAAATATTCCCTTGCCATTGCCTTTTAAGATCTTCCAAGTGAAGCTATAGTGCTGCTTCTATCCATTTTTAGTTTTCAACTGCATAGTATATTAGTTCAGGCTGCTATAATGAAATACAATAGTCTGAGTGGCTTAAACAACAAACATGTATTTCTCACACTTCTGGAGGTTGTAAGTCTAGCATCAAGGTACTGACAGATCCAGTGATTGGTAAGGGCTCTCCTTCTGATTTGTAGATGGCTGACTTTTCAGTGTATCCACACATGGCAAGAGAAAAAGGGCTAGTTCTCTTCTTATAAGGATGTTAATCCCATCATGGGAGCTCCACTCTCATCACCTAATTATTTCCCAAGAGCCTGACCTCCAAATACCATCACAATGGAGCTTCAACATATGAACTTTGAGGGGACACAAGCATTCAGTCTGTAGCATTAAGCCTACCCATCCATAAATCAAGTTTGGACATTTTCCTTCTCAAGCAGCTGGACCTTGGTGTTCTCCTAGATAGCCACAGGTATCTGGTGAAAAAGAAGATGGGGTTCTAGACTACTTGTTCATTCAGTTTGCCTGTACCTCTGTTGTGCTCATATTCTATCTCACAGTGTACTGGAACCATATATCTTGTGTCTGATACGACTCAGCTTATTACTGATAGATCCAGATGCATGGTCATTTGGCCTCATGGTTAGGTGCTCAGTCTTTACCCCAGCCTAGCACCATACTAGAATTTGATTTTCAAAACACAAATAATTCTCTGGTACAAATGGCATGGCCTTGCTTCAAAGCTCAAGGAGCCTGTTATGTCCTTCCTATTGTGGCTTGCTGTGAGCTCTACATGGCTTCTTTTCCCACCTCTAATGTCTCTAAAACCATATGGTCTGCCTGGTCATATGGCCCAAGTGGCAAAGCTGTTTACCTCAAAGCTTAGACCCACTACAGGACTTTGCACAATCTCTTGAGGTCCTTGCCAGGGTGTTAAATCCTATACCTTTGAACAGTACCCCCAAGTTAATAAACTCTTTCATATCTAATTTATGTTATATGTATATTTTTTATATTATGTTATGGCTCCCTTGATTAAGTACCTCTAAAATTGGGTTCCCACATAATTTCCCAGCTCTTACCAGTATACATTGGCTGGATCTTTCATTCCTTTGGGATATAGTCTATTTCTCCTATATCAGACATGGAAAGTTCCAGATGGGTTATGCTGTGACTTACCCCTAGTTATTGGCATAGTGGCCAAAATAGGATGTAGAGACAAATCCCGATTGGGGCACACATTTTCTGATAGGAGAGACTGCTAGCATTAAGAAGTAGGCCATTTCTGTAAGCTCATAGAGTTCAAAGGAGTCTGGTGGTTCAAAACCTTCAGGGACCTTTATCCATGTGTCTCCATGACAAATGTCAGGGGACATTTTCCTCCCTCAACCAAGGCCCTGACCTTGTTCTAACAGGCTTGTCTTGGTTAGAAATTTTACTTTCCCTAGAGTTTGATCATTCTGTTAAATCCTGGGCTTTTACTCAGTTTCTCTGTCCTTCAACAGGAGAAAATGAGAGCCTAAACAATGCTTTAGGGAGCTCTGGGGCATATATGGTCCATCAGAGTAATCCCATATTAGGCAAAAATGGACATGCCTTTATACCCTCACTTTAGTTAGTCTTTAGGTGTAGGGCTCTCTGCGGAGGCCTAGACTTTGAAGAAGTTGATTACAGCAGCAAGAACTTCCTTAAAAGGCTTTTGGGCAGCTCATCTCTGTTTCTATCACTGCTGCTGTATCTAATTTGTTTACTCATTCATTCAACACATATTTATTAATTATCTTCTATATGGCAGGGAGTATGCTAGGTATAAGGGATACAGTATCAGATAAGGCATTATTCTTGCCTTGTAGAGCAATGCAGACTAATGAACTTGTAGAACATGGAGACAAATGAACTTGAGGTTACAGCTTCCTGAATGGTAAAGGATGAGGCAAACAAACTAAAGTAGCTTACACCAAGTCACACTGTCAAACAACTATCTCCTTAGCTTATAGATTTCATTTGAAAATAGGGGTGAAGTGATCCAAAGGTTAGCTTTCTAGAACAGTGATGTATTTTCAAATAAACAGAAAAGGTTTATTCATGTTTGTCAGATCATAAAATTACCCCTAAGTGGAAAAGTGTGAAGAAACATTATGGAGAAAAAAAAATAGACAGTATCCTCCTTTTGACCATATACTTTCTGTGTATAGTCAACTCCATAAGTTTTCTTTTTTCATCCTGCTTTCTAAATGTTATTACTCTTGGCCTCTCCTTTTCTCAGTCCACAAACTCACTTTGGTGACTCACCTACTTTCTAGGTCTTTACTGTCTATTTGCTGATTATTCACAAATATTTATCCTTAGCTCTAGAATTGTGTACTTAATTGTGCAGTGACTATTCCTATCAGAACATCCAATATATATCTTGTATTTATTGTATATAAAAAGGAATTCCTCTTTCTTATCCAGATAGACTACACATACTTTATTTCCACTTGTCTATAAGTTTCCCATATCTGTCCAGGCTGACCACAGTCTGTATTTTCATTGTCCTGAACAAACATGTGAAGGTATGAGAACTTAACATGGAGAAATAAATATTAGATATAGAAGTACATTTTCCCATGTAGTGCTTCAAGTTGTCATTTTCTCATGTCTGACCAATCTTCAGTTTCTCCTACCCTCAAATTTTGTACTAGATTGCATCATGTAAAATTACCAGTCTTTAAGGTAAAAATCAAATATCAGCAATTTCATGTAGTACAACCGAGTACTATTTTTGTTGTGGTAAGATGACTTCTAAAATTTTTATTTTTAAATAGACAGTACACACTAATGCAAACATTGAAGCTAGTATGTTTCTAAGATGAAACAGAGCTACATCCCAGGGAATTAACCTTATATATAACATTTTCAAGTGAATTTAAAGAGCTTTAGGATCTGAGAATTTTTTTTAATCTTGCAAATGCAATTGTTTCCACATTGAAAATTTGAAACAATATAGACAAGTTCTAAACCACAGTTCAGGCACAATTATCAAGTCTAAGAATTTCATGTAAAAAATTTTTTTAACATTTTAGTTTCAAGTAGGAAATACTCTAATTTTTTTTTAATAGTTTATTGTCAAATTAGTTTCCACATAACACTCAGTGCTCATCCCCACAAGTGTCCTCCTCCATGCCCATCCCCCCCTCCCCCCACATCCATCAGTCCTCAGTTTTTGTCAGCATTCAAGAGTCTCTCATGGTTTGCTTCTCTCCCTTTCCCCCACCATTTCCGCCCTTCTTCTCCCCCTTGTTCCTCCGTCAAGCTCCTCCCAATCCTCCTATACGTGCAAACATATGATATTTGTCCTTCTCTGCCTGACTTATTTCGCTCAGCATAACACCCTCAAGGTCCATCCATGTTGCTACACCATGGAAATACTCTAATTTTATATGTCTTAAGTGAATAAGTAGGATGTGGTTACTTTTAAAAATGGAATTGGTGTATTTTAGATTTTCTACTGACTTTTGGAAAAAAGTAATACTTCTTTTCGGTTCGAACAAGAGATTTATAACACATGACTTTTTGGCCTTTTGAATTTCCACTTCAGCTAACAAAATCTTTAATTACATATTACATATGTAATTACATATGTACATACTATTACATATCCTATTTTATAAAAAAAATGAAGTGTTTTCAATTATTATAGAGTTGTCTAGCTCTTAACACACAGCATGTTTTGGTTCTAGGCTTTGTCATTTTCTTTAATGCGTGTAAGATGTGAAATCAGTGTTTTAAAATGTTTTTTAATGAAAATTATTGGCCAAAAAGATATAAATTGCTGATAATTTTTACAAATAAAGCCTATGGCTTCAATGACTTGTTTGGTAGCTCCTTTAAATACCCAAGAGAGGGGCACCTGGGTGGCTCAGTTGGTTAAGTGTCCAACTGCAGCTCAGGTCACGATCTCACAGTTTGTGTGTTTGAGCCCCATGTCAGGCTCTGTGCAGACAGCTCAGAGCCCTGATTCACATTCTGTGTCTCCCTCTCTCTCTGATCCTGCTCCACTCATGCTCTCTTTCTCAAAAAATGAATAAATATTTTATAAATAAATAAATACCCAAGAGAAATACTCTGTGAGCCATATAGTCTCTGTCACAACTACTCAATTCTGCCTTTGGAGAGCAAAGGTAGCCATAGAGAATAGGTAAATAATGGGCATTGCTGTGTTCCAGTAAAACTTATTTACAAAAAAAGGTAGCCATTCTTTGGAGTCATACTTTGCTGACTGCTACTTTATCTGACATTCTATAGTACTTTATCTTCTTGTAAAATTTTTACTGTATACTTTATATTTTAGTTATTAGTTATTTCTAAATTGACTAGTATAGTGCCTTATACCTGGTAGATAATCAATAACTAGCGAAATTTTATACATTTCATCTTTGGGAAACTGTACACCATTCCCGCAACACTAATTTAGAGGTTTTTTTCTCCAGAAGTGTATAGCTTGAAAATAGATATAAGAAACTAAAGAGAGGTTCCTGGGTGGCTTAGTCAGTTAAGCATCTGACTCTGGATTTCAGCTCAGGTCATGATCTCAGTGCTGTGAGATAGAACCCTGAGTCGGGCTCTGTGTTGGGCATGGAGCCTGCTTAAGATTCTCTCTCTCTTTCTCCCTCTGCCACTACCCTACTCACATTCATTCTCTCTCTCTCTCTCATACCCCCAAATAAACATTTATTTTAAAAAGAAACTAAAGAAAACTTGTGGGAAGAATCAGGCTCTTTTTTTTTAGGTTTATTTATTTTTTTGAGAGAGAGAGAGCTGGGGAAGAGTAGAAAGATAGGGAATGAGAGAATCCCCGGCAGGTTCCGCACTGTCAGCACAGAGCCTAAAAGGGGGCTCAAACCCATAAAATGCAAGATCATGATTGGAGCTGAGATCAAGAGTTGGATGCTTAACTGACTGAGTCACTCAGGCACTGCAAGAATCAAAGTCTTCATGAATTATATATGTTCTCCTAATTTTAGTTTCATTAAAGATGCCCTGTGGACAAGGATGTAAGTCTGTGAATTGCCTATTTTCCAGTGAGAACCTATCTTTTCCAAGTATGCCCTTTTGATGGACTGCACCTTCTAATTCTTAAATCAGAAATGACAATCTCAAATGTCCTATTGGGAGCAGGCAGGTAGTATAAATAAGTAAAATGGGGGCACCTGGGTGGCTCAGTTAGCTAAGCATCCGACTTTGGCTCAGGTCATGATCTCACAGTTCATGGGTTCAAGCCCCACGTTGGGTTCTGTGATGAAAGCTTGAAGCCTGGAACCCGTTTCAGATTCTGTACCTCCATCTCTCTCTGTCCCTCCCCTACTCATGTTCTGTATCTCTCTGTCTCAAAAATGAACAAATTATAAAAAAAATTTTTTTTTAAAGTAAAATGGATCAGGTATAAGAGACAAAAGCAATTGGTATGGACTGTGGTGAACTTAAGAGAGCATCTGAGTAGCAACTGCTGCTTAGATCTATCTGGTATTTGCCTTTGAAAATTCTTGCCTATGCTTGCTAGGACATCTGAAACTAGGAATCTTTTAAGTCTTTACATATAAAATCTTTTTACATAAAATCTCTGGATTTTTAAATCTTAGCACTTAATTCAGTTTCTGCCCATTAATAAGCAAGTGCTGTAAGCTAAACAGAATCATTCTGTAGGTGATAGGTGATATTGTTCTGGTATACAGAGTCAATATTGGGATAAGTCAAATGGGCGTACTCCATTCACTCATCTGGATTATATGTGTTAGGAAAAGGATTTTCTTTCCCTGGGTCAACACTAGTCTGCGTTCAGGTTCTGCTATTTTGTTTATTCTCTCACTAATAGTTATATTTCATTGTTGTGCTCAGATGTGATTAACTGACCATTGATCACTGATCGTCTCAGAGTGAAAGTGTTAATGCTCTTAAAATTAATAACCATAGAAATAAATTATTAGATCACTTCCGACTGGATATAACCACTAATATTAGCGTAGTGTTTAAGAATGTATACCTGTACTGTCCAATAGGTATATGCCGGTCACAAATGTCATTTAGCATTTTTCAGTAGCCGTATTTAAAAAGATAAAAAGAAGCAGATGAAATTGATTTTAGTACTATTTTATTTAAACCAATATCTCCAAAACATTATCATTTCAGTATGCAATCAACTTAAACAATTATTTGATTTTTTCTTTCGTTTTGTAACAAGTCTTTAAAATCTGTTATCTTTTACATTTACAACACATGTCAGTTTTGACCGGCTACATTTCAAGTGCTCAATAGCAACTTAAATGCATTTATACTATTTATTTACTTTTTAATGTTTATTTCTTAAACAGAGACAGAGCGTGAGCAGGGGAGGGGCAGAGAGAGAGGGAGACACAGAATCCAAAGCAAGCTCCAGGCTCCATGTTTCAGCACAGAGCCTGACACAGGGCTTGAACTCACAAACCGTGAGATCATGAATTGAGCCAAAGTCGGACACTTAACCGACTGAACCACCGAGGCACCCCTCATTTATACTATTTAAACTCATTGATCTCAGCAAGCTATTTAACTCATTGCCTTTTCTGTAGGGGCATCAGGATAATACTACCAAATATGATTATTGTGAGGATTAAATCAGGCACATAAGAAGTGCTTAGCATATGTTAGTATATCCATGATCACTAGATAGATTGACAGGTAGATAGAAAGGTAGGTATAGATAGGTAAGTAAGTAAATAGGTAGGTAGTTAGAGAGAAAGAGAAGAAATTGGTATGGATAGTGATATAAATGTATGTGAATAAAATTATGCCTTGTGCATTAACTTCAGTTAGTTTCAACACAGCAGATTGTTTTTCCATGATTTAGGTCCCTTCTATATGCTAACACATATTATTGTACAATAATCTATTCAAGCAAGGTCTTTGCTTGGTAGCTATTAAAAAGAAAATGCTTCCTACATCTTTAAATAACAGTAGAAAATAACTTCATAACTGAAGACAGGAGAAGTATTATGCTGTTGTTGTAAAGCTTGTCCTGTCTTGGTTTGTGTTTTCTGTACTGCTTGAAGTAGAACCCATAGAGACAAGGTGAATGAGCACTGAGCCTTGTTCACTCTGAAACAGTATTATGATGGCCTTCTTTCATTTCTTTCAGCACATTAATTTATTCTTTACTCAAGTGGTTTCCTCTGTCTAGAACAGTCTTCCACCTTTCTTCTCTTGCCTACAGACCTCCTCTTATTCTTCACTTTCAGATTATATGTCAAACTTGAGGTTTACCCTGACCATCTTTCTATAGGTCTTCTCTTTCACTCTCTGTCTGGGCATCATAGTGTTTTCTTTAGGAGCCAATATGATGATTTGTAATTATTCACTTTTTAATTTAATTATTTTGGTCTCTGTATAAGACTCTTTTGCCTTATGAGGACAAGACCTAGGTCTACTAATGAAACTTCAGGGAAGCAGTGTAGTACCTGGCGCAGAGCAGGCACAAAATATTTCTTGAGTGACAATGAATTAATGAATGGGCATGTGCTGGTATTAGACTTTCAAAGAAGTCACAGAAATGATTTCTTAAACTGATATACCCACATCAAGAAGCTATGGAAAAACTGCAATTCTTTAAAACATCCACTGGATTATAAATTCCATAAGGGCAGGGACTGTGTTTGGATTTGAAACTGAGTACCCCCCAGCACAGGGCCTGCCACCCCTTAGACATTCATATATATTTGTTGATTGAGTGAATAGATTAATTTTTCATGTGAAGTCATAGGTTGGACATCTAAACCAGGAAGAATTTCATTCTAATATAAAATTTAGGATGAGTTAGAAGGAAACATTGATTACAGGTGATTTAAAACAAAGATGCTATAATAGCAATGCAATAAATGTGTATTTTCTGTTATATTTTTTTCCTAAAAGGGATCTGTTGGTTTACCTGGAGAAGTTGGGATCGCTGGAAGCATTGGTGAAAAGGTAATTTCATTCATTTTTTTGATAGTCAGAATTCCAGGCTAAAGTAAAAGGAGAGACATTCATTTGGCATTTTATGTTAATTAAAAATCACTCATAACTTAAAATATATCACCTGTCCTAAATGTTTTAAATATATTGAATATAGCTTATAATGTGTATGTTTCTATTTTTAAAGGAAGGGCAGAGTACTCTTTAGGTTGTGATACTGTGCTCTGAAGACGAAAGATGAAACTGATGGTCTAGATTTATGATTAGACCATATTTAAATCTACTTTATCAGAGCAAGCCCTCTAAAGGAAGCAGTTTTGAAAGAGAACAAGTTATAACTACCTGATCCAAGTCTTGGTCACAATCTCTTGTCTTCCACTTGGAATCCAGTATGCATTTATTCCTGGATGTTCCTGGCTATTATAATGGAAATTGTAATTTGCTTAAAGATTACTTGAAAATCATTACCTTGGGAGTGATTTTCCATGTTGAGTTTCAAATTTGGGAAAGTTTTTTTTAATGAAAAGTAATTCTTTACTTTAAACCTCCAAGGGCATTTAAATGTCTTTTTGGAATCTTATAATGGACTAGTAGATAATATACCAAAAACTTTGGCTCTTTGACTAAAACCAAACTTGCCAAATATAATTTGTAAACGTGATGGTCTAGTGCACTCTGTGAATGATTAAGTGGAACCAGGACTAGAAGTAAATTAAATAGTATTCCTGTTATTTCCACGTGAATTTCTTAAGTTTGACAAATAATATATTTTCACTATACCCAGTGAATATTTCTTACATATTAACTTACAAGTAAGTGAGTAGTTTATCTGGCACAACATTTACTAGGGGACAGTATCACAGGTACAGAAGCAATAGCAGTTCCTTAGCTTTCCTTTCTTAGAAGTACCTGAAACCAGCGGCTACTCCTTCCTTTTTTTTTTTCTTCAAATTTTTATTTCAATTGTAGTTAGTTAACATACAGTGCAGTATTGGTTTCAGGAATAGAATTCAGTGATTCATCACTTACATACAACAGCCAGTGCTCATTACAAGTGTCCTCCTGAGTACCCATCACCCATCTAGCTCATCTTCCACTTACCTCCTGCGCATCGACCCTCAGTCTGTTCTCTATTGTTGAGTCTCTTATAGTTTGTTTTCCTATCTCTTATTTTTCCTTCCCATATGTTCATCGGTTTTGTTTATAAATTCCACATTTAAGTGAAATCATGTGGCATTTGTCTTTCTCTGATTCACTTATTTCACTCTCTAGCTCCATCCACGTTGTCATAAATGGAAAGATTTCATTCCTTTAGATGGCTGAGTAACATTCCAACATACACACATGTTCTTTATCTATTCATCAGTCGATGAGTTGGTGGACATTTGGGCTCTTTCCATAGTTTGACTATTGTTGATAATGTTGCTATAAACATCGAGGTGCATGTACCCCTTCAAATCTGTATTTTTGTATCCTTTGGGATACAAATAGTATATATATATATACAAATAGGATATATACAAATAGTATATATATATATACAAATAGGATATAAATACCTAATAGTGCAATTGCTGAGTCATCGGGTAGTTCTATTTTTAGTTTTTTGAGGAACCTCCTTACTGTTCTCCAGAGTGGCTGCACCAGTTTCCATTTCACCAACTGTGCAAGAGGGTTCCCCTTTCTCTATCCCCTCACCAACATATGTTGTTTCTTGTTCATTTTAGCCATTCTGACAGGCGTGAGGTGGTATCTCATTGTGGTTTTGATTTGCATTTCCCTGATGATAAGTGATGTTGAGCATCTTTTAATATGTCTGTCAGGACATCTTTGGAAAAATGTCTATTCATACCTTCTGCCCATTTCTTTGCTGGATTGTTTTTTGGGAATTAAGTTTGATAAGTTCTTTATAGATTTTGGATACTAATCCTTAATTAGATATGCCATTTGCAAATATCTTCTCCCATTTCATAGGCTACCATTTACTTTTTTTGACTGTTTTCTTCATCATGCAGAAACTTTTTATTTTGATGAAATCTCAATAGTTCATGTTTGCTTTCATTTCTCTTGCCTCTAGCAAGGTGTCTACTAAGAAGTTACTATAGCCGAGATCAAAGAGGTTTCTCCCTGTGTTCTCTAGGATTTTGATTGTTTCCCATTTTACATTTAGGTCTTTAATTCATTTTGAATTTATTTTTGTGTATGGTGTGAGAAAGTAGTCCAATTTTATTCTTCTGCATGTTGCTGTCCAGTTTTCCCAACACCATTTATTGAAGAGACTATCTTTTTTTCCATTGAGTATTCATTACTGTTTTGTCAAAGATTAGTTGCTTATATAGTTGTGGGTCCATTTCTAGGTTTTCTATTCTGTTCCATTGACCTATGTGTCTGTTTCTGTGCCAGTACTGTACTGTCTTGATCACTACAGCTCTGTAATACAGCTTGAAGTCTGGAATTGTGATGCTTCCAGCTTTGCTTTTCTTTTTCAGGATTTCTTTAGATAGTGGAGGTCTTTTGTGGTTCCATACAAATTTTAGGATTGTTTGTTCTAGTTCTGTGAAAAATCCTGTTGGCGTTTGATAAGGATTGCATTAAATGTGTAGATTGCTTGGGGTCTTATAGACATTTTAACAATGTTCATTCTTCCGTCCATGAGCAAGGGATGTCTTTGTGTCATCTTCAATTTCTTTTGTAAGTGTTCTATAATTTTCATAGTACAGATCTTTTACCTCTTTGGTTAGGTTTATTCATAGGTACCTTACAGTTTTTTGGTGTAATTGTAAATGAGATCAATTCCTAGATATTTTTTCTGCTACTTTTTTATTGGTGTACAGAAATGCAACAGAGTTCTCTTTTAATTTTTAATTTTATTCATTTAGAGAGAGAGAGAGAATGCACGCATGCACGTGAGTTGGGGAGGGGCAGAGAGAGGGGGAGAAGGAGAATCCCAAGCAGGCTCTGTGTTGTCAGCACTGAGCCTCACATGGGGCTCAATCTCAAAAACCATGAAATCAAGACCTGAGCTGAAATAAAGAGTCAGACACTTAACTGGATGAGCCACAGGCACCCCAGGAAATGTAACAGATTTCTGTACATTGATTTTATATACTGTGACTTTGCTGAATTTATATACTAGTTCTAGCGATCTTTTGCTGGAGTCTTTTGGATTTTCTACAAGAGTATCATGTTGTCTGCAAATAGTGAAAGTTTGACATCTTCCTTGCTAAATTGGATGCCTTTTATTTCTTTTGTTGTCTGATTGCTAAGGCTAAGACTTCTGGTACTGAAATTTTTAAATTAGGTCAAAGTCAACATATCTAAAATTTATCAGTTTCAAACTGGTCTCTTCCCAATAATCTCATTTCTATTGGTGTGCCTTATAACTATCTCAATTCTTCCAGTCTTCTGAAATAAATAGAATGGAATCCATATTTACTTTCCCTTTTCCTACATTCTCTATAGAGTTTTTTTTTCCTTCCTTCTCTTAGAGTTTTTTCTACATAAGTCATATTTTCTAACAGTCATTCCAAAGCTACCCCCTCAGACATACTGTTAATATTTTATCTTAAATTTATCTCCTGTCATATGTACCCTACCCTTCCCTTAAATCCTCTAACCCATCGTAGGTACTATAAGAGGACTAATTTTGATGGATCATGATGAAACATGTTTGAAAAGCATCATTGGCCCCATATTGTTGACCCTATTAACTCCTCTGCTTCACTGTCAAGGTACTACATAATTTTAGCTTAATCAGTTCATCAAACAATTGTTCTAATATTCTCCCATATAAACCTTTCCCTCTCCTGTCCCATATATTACGTACTTTTCCTATTCCTATTCTTACTATTTTGTTGCTTTAGAGTATCCTCTCCCCTTCCCTCTATGCATTCAAAGCCAAACTATCGGACTGAAATTCTTTTCTTCTCCATAAAGTCTTCCCAGATTCCTTCCCAGAAATCCTTCCTGATTTCTTCTCTTCCTGGACTTAGAATAACCACCACACAATTTACAATTTAATTGTCTTCTAAATAATTCATCTTTGTTAATGTCATGTCTCCGAATACTTGAGAGTAGACTCTAAGTCAAATTTCTGTTATATCTCTCCAACTCTCATACATTAAAAGTGCTTAATAAACCTCCTTGACCTCAACTGCAGCAATTTCTTACTTGACACATCCCTAAAGGCAAGGGAATCAAGAGCAGAAATGAACTACTGGAACCTCATCAAGATAAAAAGCTGCATGACAAAGGAAACAATCAATAAAACTAATAGGCAACTGATGGAATGGGAAAAGGTAGTTGCAAATGACATATCAGATAAAGGGCTAGTATCCAATATCTATAAGGAACTCACCAAACTCCACATCCAAAAAACAAATAATCCAGTGAAGAAATGGGCAGAAGACATGAACAGACACTTCTCCAAAGAGGACTTCCAGATGGCCAACAAACACATGAAACGATGTTCAGTGTCCCTCATCATCAGGGAAATACAAATCAAAACCACACTGAGATACCACCTCACACTGGTCAGAGTGGCTAAAATGAACAAATCAGTATATTCTAGATGCTGGTGAGGATGTGGAGAAATGGGCACCCTTCTACACTGTTGGTGGGAATGTAAGCTGGTGCAGCCCCTCTGGAAAACAGTATGGAGGTTCCTCAAAAACTTAACAATCGAACTCCCCTATGACCCAGCAGTAGCACTGCTAGGAATTTACCCAAGGGATACAGAAATGCTGATGCATAGGGGCACATGTACCCCAATGTTCATAGCAGCACTCTCAACAATAGCCATAACTTGGAAAGAACCTAAGTGTCCATCAACTGATGAATGGATCAAGAAAATGTGGTTTATCTATACAATGGAATACTACATGGCAATGAAAAAGAATGAAATCTGGCCATGTGTAGCAACATGGATGGACCTTGAGGTGTTACGCTGAGTGAAATAAGTCAGGCAGAGAAGGACAAGATACCATATGTTTGCACATATAGGTGGATTAGGAGGAAGTTAACAGAGAACCATGGGGGGAAGAAGGGAAAAAATAGTTGGGGAGAGGGAGGGAGGCAAACCATGAGAGACTCTTGAATGCTGAGAACAAACTGAGGGCTGATGGGGGTGGGGAAAAGGAGATAGGGGTAATGGGCATGGAGGAGGGCATTTGTTGGGATCAACACTGGGTGTTATATGGAAACCAACTTGACAATAAACTATTTAAGAAAAAAAAGAAAGTGTTTAATATATGCTTATCGATTTTTATTAACAATATGACAAATACAAAATGAGGTAATTTCAAAAAATAAATATTTGTAATATTTTCACTCTGACTTAGTTTCTCCTGTGCAAAGTCAAATCTTCTGCACTAAGATTATGACAATCTTGAGAATTTTAATGAGTCGGTTTAATTACTTTAATCTGTTGTGGCATAGTTGATTATCCTGATCATACTTTAATTGTGGTAGGTGGACTACAGAAATAAAATTTTATTCAGTGGTTATAGAGATTAGTTAATTTTGACAATATTTTTGATACTTTTACTACTATTTTATGTCTCAGAATGGCAAGCATTTCTACTTACAAAGCAACAATACTTTTAGTATTTTATCCCATGAAATATATCTTATGGGGATTTTTATTTTATTACAAGTCTAGCTACTTGAAGGTAAAATACAAAATTTGTAAGTTAAAAAATATTGGCAATTAAGGTGAGATATACATCTAAGAAATGATTCTGACAATTTCTCTTAGCTCAATGATGACTGATTAGCTTGCCTTAATGTTTTTCTGTTTTCTTTGTTTTAAAAGGGAGAACGTGGAAATCCAGGTCCACTAGGTCCCCAGGGGGAAAAGGGTGTTATGGTAAGAGCTTAGGGATTTGAAATATATGTTTCCAAAGAACATAGTAATTCCAGAGGTGGAATTGCCTTGAATGGAATTTAAGTAAATGAAAATTTCTATTTTTTAGTATATTTCCATCAGAATTCTTTTTCCCTTACACAGTTTACCTTTCAAATGCTGATCGGCACTAACAAGCAGGCAAATCAGATGGCTCCGTCAAATAAGTCCATGAGTTTAAAAGAAAAATTAAACTGCCATAAATTAGCTGAAATGGATGAAAAAGAAAATTCAATTAGGATTCTACTTTTCTAACTTATAGTTTATATGACACATATCATCACTGCCTCTCTTCTATGAGTTTGTGGTCCTGATGTAATTCTTTGATATGTAAAAGATTGGGATCCGAATTCATCTTACTTTCTTGAACCTTTAAGGTAATAATAGCTGACTTATGTTATATATAGATTACAATTATTTAGTTTATTAAACAGTTTCTAAATATGATAGGAAATAGAAAAAAAATGAAAAGAATCTTGCTTTCCCAAAATATATCATCATAGATCTGGTGGCACGTAATACTGTGTACAAATTTATTTTACCTAAGTTATTCTTTAGTTTTAACTTCTATATTGTCAACAAAACACTATAAGATTATTTTTACCTTTGTCCAATTGCTTTCAAGTAAAATGTTTAATATACCCATTAGGTTAATCAATTTCAGGAATTATTGCTTACTAATACATTCTCTGAATTAGTATTAATACCATAAAGGGTGTGGTACCTCTAAAATTTGACAGGCTACAGTATTTCTACACATTCATATTCCTTAATTATAGAATTCCCTGGCCTCTGACAATGAACTGGTTTCATAACCTATATAACATAACGTATCTATTCATAGCATAACAAAACTTACAGAAGATAAGATGAATATTCTATTCACAGTAGATCATAATATGTGATTCTGGTTAGAAAAGTTCTTTCCTAGCCAAAGTGTTACTAATAAAAGGATACACAGCTTCCCTGGAAATATTTTTTATTTCTTTTTTTTAACGTTTATTTATTTTTGAGAGACAGAGAGAGACAGAGCACAAGCAGAGAAGGGGCAGAGAAGAGAGAAAGACACAGAATCTGAAGCAGGCTCCAGGCTCTGAGCTGTCAGCACAGAGCCTGACACGGAGCTCAAACCTACAAACTGCAAGATCATGGCCTGAGCCGAAGACAGCCACTTAACCAAATTAGTGCCCCAACATTTTTTTATTTCTGTTATCTAAGTGTGGAATATTTTCTATGGCCTTTTATATCTTGGATAGGAAAGAAAGATTTTATTACATTAACACCTTTTATTACTGTTTATAAATTACTGGTTTGTCTTCAATGAAAATAATCAGATATAACAGAGACTTTATATCTTTCATATTTTTACTCAAATTGTAGGGATATCCAGGTCCTCCTGGAGATCCAGGACCCATTGGTGCACTGGGATTACCTGTAAGTAGAGAAAAGACTTTATATTCCCTTCTAGAATATCTATTTAAATTTAACTGTATGATTTTAGTTATACTATATTTTTTGCTTTTATAAAAAATAAGTAATGTATAAATTGATGGAGGCTACTTCTCTCCCCAGTCAATGCAAAACACTCCAGAATATGTCATGGTATCTTAAACTTCCTCACCTCTACTTGCTATATTATTTATTGTTCACTTTTAATAATTAGGACAATTTTGTCATTTAAAACAAAAAGAAAATTAAAATTTCTTTTGAATGACCACATATAAGAAGACAGTTATCAAGCTGAGAAGTGAGCTTGAATAAACAAATCACAAACAAGCTCCAACATATTTTCCTCAGAAATTTGGAAATATTCTCAAATGACCTGATAAAAGTCATAGAAAATATACCTTTATTGACCAAAAATTGAGTTTTGAAAATACTCCGCTTGTGATATAGAGAAAGGTAATAAAATCATGTCTATAAAGAAATTAAGTTTGGCTTATCAAAATTTGACCATTATTTTCAATCTAAATATGAAAAAGATAAGCCTAATAATTACCTAAACAGAGCTATTATCAGAAATGATTTATGCTGTTTTGTGAAGCTCCTGTTTGGAAGAGAGGCCTGATTTTCCAGTACATTGATAGACATGTTACTGACTCCTAAAATTAGGAAGACTCATGGTGATTGACACGTTTGTCAATCTTTTTACTCACATAAGATGATAAATAAACCTAAGATTCTATAAAAGATCACTATTTTTATTGACCTAATGTTATATAAATAAATTTGTTTTCTAATTGAGTCTTTATTAGACTATTAAAAAATCATTGTAATTGACTTCGTAATAAATAATAACTTAATCTTCATTACAGTCTATTTGTGGCATATTAATTTGGTGCATTTTGTGACCTTTTCATGGGAACAGGAAAAAAAATCTATTTTTATGTGATAGGATTATCATAAATGTCTAGAATAATGAGGCAAAAATCCTGCCACAATAGTCACTGCTTTTTTGATGTACCAGCTGGCTTGACTGGCTAAATGGGTGTCTTTCCACTGTCACTCTGTACGTGTTCCTCTTGAAAACTACTTCGAATACTGAGGGGAGAATAGCAGAATATTGGGGGAGGAAAGTATGGCATTTATTTCATGAATAAAGCATGTTTTTAAGGAGAACAACCAATTGTATTTTAAGAATTCCCAAGGTCCTAACTACTATTTTGATAACATTCCTGTGAATTCCATAACTGATTTTTAATTTTTCAACATGTAGGGTCGTGTGGGGGCAAGAGGACCACCTGGGAGTCAAGGTCCTAAAGGCCAAAGAGTAAGTTCTCTAATGCAGGAAGTACATTAACCTCAAAAAAATGGCTTCATAGTTACAATGCGTTCAGCAAAAATAGCTCCATATCTTCTAGATTGTGCTTAGATATTGTTGGTGTTTTTCCCTTATTTTTGTTAGATTAGATGAATCCCCTACGTTAATTGAAGTGTGACTCATAATCATCTATACTGATAAAATCATGATTTCCCATCTTGTGTTTTACAAATTTTACTAATTCATGTAGAACCCTTCTTTCTTATTCTCACTTTCCAGCTCCATTCTTTGGGAGAATTATAAATGTGAAGATGTTTAAATAAATTATTTTTCTGCCCACAATAGACTTACATAGGAACATCCTGACAAAATAAGAACAATAGAAAATGGAATGAAGACACACACGGGATGGCTAAGAGTGTATTATTCATTGTAAATCAGGAGTGATAGAATCACCGTGGTTTAGTAATTATGCATAAGAATTAGAAATCTTTCGGGGCGCCTGGGTGGCTTAGTCGGTTAAGCGTCCGACTTTCGCTTAGGTCATGATCTCGCGGTTCGTGGGTTGGAGCCCCGCGTCGGGCTCTGTGCTGACTGCCAGCTCAGAGCCTGGAGCCTGTTTCAGTCTGTGACTCCCTCTCTCTCTGACCCTCCCCTGCTCACGCTGTCTCTCTCTCTCTCTCCTAGAAATAAATAAAAAAAAAACATTAAAAAAAAAAGGATTTAATGTTTAAGAGACACAAAGATTGAAAGATTTCTAATTCTTTTTTTTTTTAANCATATGTGTGTGTATATATATATACATATATATACATATATATATACATACTTGAGCATATATATTATTACTACTCAAAACTACCCAAAGAAGACTTGTAGTCTCAGATATTCTAGCTGAGAAAAAACAGAGCTCAGAGACTTTAAGTATATGGCCTGTAAGGGCACAGAGAGAAATAACAAAATCAGGATTCAATCTTAGTGTGTTTAACTCCCAAGCCTATGCTTATTAAGGAGTTTTTCTCCCTTGATAAACTTGAATATATGGGCTTTAACAATTCTCTTTCTCCCTTGACTTTACCTTAATTTTTAGAACTAGTGAAGAAAATACTTACAAATTCTAAAAACACGGTGTCCAACTAACAAAAGTTAAAAACAAAACAAAAATTGCATTTTCCAGTTGGCAAATGGGAGACAAGTATTATGAATGCCCAGTTGGAATCACTTTAGTTTCATGTCCTGTGTTTGAGGGGAGATTGATGAAAGAGAGCAAATTTGTCTTTATTATTATTTCTTTTCTCAAAAATATTTCTCTTACTGAGTTATAGATTTACAATCTATAAATAATCTTGATAGTCACATCTACTTTAGTCCAAATGATATTTAAAATCATAAAATAAAAAATGACAGTGGATGATCTGTATCCACACTGTCATTTAGTGGCCTATACCCTGCCAGCATTCAGTACTCGGTCAGGTCCAGTGTGTTTAGTCGACTTTGTTTTATTCAGAGTGAGAAATTCAACCAGTGTTGTGATAGTTGAAACAAAGCAGAATACTTTGCTGTGTTTTGCATGTTGTTAATAAATTAATTGAGGTCTTGTTGATTATCCAAGTAGAAGCCATGTATCTGAGCAAGATCTCCTCTGAACCACTTGTTTTATCTGCTAATTCACATGGAAAGTTCATTTTCTCATGGTTTTCTGACCTCCCCATGGCCTCTGAGGAGATTGTTACCCTTTCTGATTTGCCACTTTGTCAACTCTTACCTCCTCAACAGTCTGTTTTCCTCTTATCCTCCAAATACCTTTACTGATTCTCTCCCAGAATGGCTTCTCACAATTATTTAAAGTCTATTCAGTACTTACTAAACAAAGAATTCTTATTAGAAATGAAGGCTTAGTCTAGAATAAAAATACTACCTTTGGAGGAGAATATTTCAAGCAATTCATGAATATTGAAAATACGAAAAAGAACTGAAGACCAGAATATTTGAGAAAGAATATATTATTAGAAAGTTCCATTCTAGATGTCACCTACTATCTTCTTGTTTCTACTGTCTAGTTCTTTTTTATTTTTATTTTTTAACGTTTTATTTATTTCTGAGAGAGAGAGACCGCGTGAGCAGGGGAGGTTCAGAGAGAGAAGGAGATACAGAATCTGAAACAGGCTCCAGGCTCTGAGCTGGCTGTCTGCACAGAGCCCGATGTGGGGCTCAAAACCACCAACTGCGAGATCATGACCTGATCTGAAGTCAGATGCTTAACTGACTAAGCCACCCAGGCGCCCCTCTACTATCTTCTTATCAGTCTCTTCTCCACTGTGGATGTGATCTCAATTCTCTAGGTTCATCCTTCCCACTGGTTTTCTCTTGCAAAAATGAGGGAAGGAAGGGAGGGAGGGAGGGAGGGAGGAACAGTATATGTCTAACCCACTGAGACAAATGAAAAAAGTGTCTGGCTTAAAGTCCCTATGCTCCAGCTCTTCTCTGCCACAACAGCGACTGAGGCGGTTGATCTTCCCAGCACATTTGTAACCTCTTTGTGGCACACAACTGTGTCACAGTACACTGGAGAAGAAGCTGTGCCCAGGCACACTGACACTTAGATCACACAGAGAATTATTATTATAGAATTAGTGCCTTACTGTTTTGCCTGTGACTTATAAGCACATTATCATATGGCCATGTGAACATCATGAATAGGACACTCTCTTAGGGGTCTGCCTGCCCATCCATGTGCCATTCAACTATCTAACTATCTAACATTTACCGATTTCTTACAATTTGTCAAGTATTCTCCTTACACCATGGAGGACCCAATATTAACTGACTTTTGGATCTGGACCACATGGACCTTACTATTTAATTAGTTATAGCCTACTTTGCTTTTGAAATGTTGTACAGTACTGGTACTTTTCCAGAGGATAAGAAAAGTTCAGACAAGCAACAATATCTGCCATCCCAGAAGACAACCTAAACAATTTAGAATAATGAAAATTTGTCTAACCTGCTTTGTGAAGGTTGTATAATCCTGCTTCTTATATAGCTGGGGAAAAAAAAAAAAAAGCCGAATTGGTGGAAAGTGTCATTCTTATGGTTTGAGATTCTTAGGTGGGAGATTTGGCACAAATGTAAAGTATTATTATTTATCCTACATACTCTATACTTTTTTTCACCTGCCAAGTTTGGCTAAAGAATAGTTACTTAAGTATAGTAAAATAATTTAATATGCCAAAGCTAATATAATATATACAATCATATCCCCCACATAGACAACATAGCCTAGCAGATTCTCTCTACTGCAGTACCAGAAAGAAGGTGGATTAGCCTTTTTGGGTCACTGGGAATTAACACAACTTTAGTTGCTGCCCCTCATGCACACATGGAACTCAATGGGGCTAAGTAACTGATTCAGTGATGTCTCCCCAATGTAGACTTCTATGTCCTGTGTCCTGCTGCCCTCACAGAAGAGGTCACACACCAACCAAAGTTATCCTCTCTTTTCTTACCCATGGATTGGGTCTTTGATCTTTAGGCAACTTCAGATTTTGTACCCTTTGTCTGGAGGGTTGGTATAGAGGCATACAACTAAACAATTCTGTATTCTATGCTACTTAGGACTTAAATAGGGAGAAAAGATTGAAATGACTGTATTTGAAATAATATTTTCTATGCAAGATGTAGAATGTATATGACTGTAAAAATTCTGAATTGTGGTTTCTTCATGGAAATGGATACCATATTGGGAAACCAGCCATCAGCGTTTGTAATAAGGCTTGATGCTGGTCCTACCTGGAGTACATCAAGTGATGAAGAACCTCCTGTGTGATTTCTTCTCCTGGAAAAGTTCATAACAAGAGTAGAATGACTTTTTTCTCACAAAGTCATAGATAATATTAGGGTTTTTTTAAGGGAATGTTTTGTCCCAGCTGTATTAATCAAGAGCCAGAAAAGACTGCTAGACATAATTAGTTAGGCATCTGAGTAATCTAAAATTAATAGAGGGGTCAACCAAAAACAGATGGATGTGGTTAAAAGGAAATATAAACATACTGAATCCAAGTTACAAAGACATTTGTCCTGTGAATAAGGGTTGTTTCTTTAATTCATAGATACTTTAGCTTATTAAAATTGATTACAAGTCTTATAGAGATGGTCTTGTAATTCTTGTAAAAGCTTCCTACATAAACAAGTGTGCTGTTTATATCAGTGTTTTTAGTTAATCACAGTTTTCTAAATTGTAGGATTTATATGATTAGTGGTTTTATTTCCTATCATGTAATACTTATAGGATTATATTGATTATTCAGGAATTTTGTCAATTGTTTAAGATTAATATCTACAATTCAAGTACTTGCTATTTTATGAAACATGTTTAATTTATGTACTAAGCTTTCAGACTTTATTACAGTTTTCAGAACCTAATAATAGCCACTTATTGTAGCAAACTTCAACTTTTCTTTAAAAAGATAAAGATCAGATATTTTACTTAGCCAGCATACATTCTTCAAAAGATTTATAGATAATCAGATATTTTAAAGCAAGTATTAAAAAAATAACTTGGGGTGCCTGGATGGCTCAGTCAGTTAAGCATCCAACTGTGGCTCAGGTCGTTATCTTGCTGTTCGTATGTTCGAGCCCCACATCAGGCTCTGTGCTGACAGCTTGGAGCCTGGAGCCTGCTTTGGATTCTGTGTTTCCCTTTCTCTCTGCCCCTCCCCTGCTCACGTTCTCTTTCTCTCTCAAAAATAAATAAACTTTAAAAAAAATTAAATACCCCCTCTCTATCCAAGCCTCATTCTCTCTCTCCACTCAAGCAAACCTACACTTCCAGTTTGTTTGCTTTTAATGCTGTCCTCACTCTACTAATTATTTACTAACAAAATATCCAAGAAAGAGATTTCAGGTTGCAGAAGAGTTAAGTACCTAAATAACAGTGGATACATTTTCACTGTAGATTTTATTTCCTTTGTGTTTTTTGAATGTTGACAACTTGTTCCTTTTTTTTAATTCAACTCTAGTTGACATACATTGTTATATTAATTCCAGGTCTATTACATAGCAATTTAACAACTCTGTAGGTTATGCTATGCTCACCACAAGTTGCTACCATCTGTCACCAGACACACTCATTCCTTTTCATATTCCCTCAACCACCTTCTGTTATGACTCCAAAAAATGTTTCAAAGTGTTTTCTTACAGGGCAGAAAGAAGAGAATGTGCCTAGAAGGTGACAGAGAAAAAGAATCAGTACAGGCTGCTGAATTTTTAAGGTGAAGGTGATGATTGGAATAAGGTCCTGAGGAATCTTTGCACTTAAAACTTCAGAGTCATCCTTTAATAATTGCTCTTTTAAAAATTTTACTTAACTGTTAAACATTCCAAGCATGTCCCCACCTCAGGACCTTTGTAGTTGCTATTTCTTCTGCCAGAATGATCTTCCTCAAGTTATTTGCAAAGCCTGCAATCTCATCTCCATCAGGTGTCTACCCGTATATCATTTTAGAGAGACTTTTCAGATCACCTGCTAAAACAGGGCTTCCCATTTTGAATTCTCTCTAGTCTCTTGAGCTCTTTTATTTACTTCATTATACTTGACTATTTATTGTCATTTTATAGTTTAATTTTACATATTTATTTGGTTGCTTATGAATTTAGGAATGTGTCTCTTCTCTCTACCGTATCTTCTGTGCCTGAAACAGTGCGTGGCTTATAATAGACACTCAGCAAATGTTTGCTAAATGAGTAAAACACTTTCAAAGTCTCCTGTCTATTCAGTTGAGTCCATATTCCTCACCTTGACATTCAAGATTCTACACAATAAGACTGTAATTTAGGTTTACAGTCTTTTAGGGAAAAATAGGGCAGAAAAGGAAGTTAGGGACAAATTGTGGAGTACCTAAAATACAGATTGAGACTGAAGAGCTATTGAAGGGCTATGGCTTTAACTTTAGTATGGCCAGTGGAGCTATAGATCCTCCTGGAGTGTGAGCTTTCTCTCTAATCCCATGAATGTGCTTAAGAGTATCAGAGAATGGGGGCACCTGGGTGGCTCAGTCGGTTAAGTGTCCGACTTCGGCTCAGGTCATGATCACACAGTTAGTGGGTTCAAGCCCCGCATCAGGCTCTGTGCTGACAGCTAGCTCAGAACCTGGAGCCTACTTCAGATTCTATGTCTCCCTCGCTCTCTGACCCTCCCCTGCTCGCTCTCTCTCTCTCTCAGAAATAAATAAAAAACATTAAAATTTTTTTAAAAAAAGGGTATCAGAGAATGCAGTACCCTAAAAGTACTCAGGAAGAGAGAGAATCCTATTATACTAAGCAGTTTTTTAAGAACAGAAAGCTAAACCAAGCCCACCTAAGGTGTTCCTTCATATCAGCATGTTGTGGTCAGAAATTTGTATCACTACTCATCCAGTGCCTTCTCATTGCCTATTGACTTAAAAATAAACTGTTTCCAAAATTATTTCTTAGTAATTATTTCTTAGTATAGAAATACTAAGAAATACTACATGTAATCAATAGACCAACTAAACAACTTTTTTATTCTTAGGTATCTTCTTTCCTACCTCTGTACCCTGTTCTCATACTATCCCTCTGTCCAGAGTTCCTTCTAGAGCATGATCTCCAACTGTCAAAATGATATCTTTACTCCCTAAACAAAAATGTGAAAGTTCTCACCCTCTTTTGAGTCCTTTTAACCCTTAAAATACCTTCTATCTCCCTATATTATAATCAGTTGTATAATTTACCTTACCATTCTATAAGCTTCATGCAGGAGGAATTTTCTTACAGTTGTGTATCCCCATGACACTTAATGCCATCCCTTTTCCACAGAGATACTACAGCGTTGTCAGCATTACAGAACTGAGTTATTTCCTTTGAAAGGGACTTTAAGATCTTCTAAGGAGAGTTATAGTTTAGGGATCGAGACGTATACCGTCATTTAATTAGAGAGCAGCTCTTCACAGCTAATGACAGAATATTGATAGCAACTTAGCTGAGATTTAAATTTATATGAATATTGCCAGCTGTATTTTCTGTCCCTTTTCTGTACCCCCACCATCTCCAGTAACTACTGTCAAGCAGGTGCATAGCAGGCACAATGCAGTGCACCCTCATTTTCTAACAAAGAGAAGAATGCCATTCCCAAGATATAAAACTCAAGTAGACTGTAGGACTAATGAGCTTGTCACTTTTAAGTTAATGTACAGTTCTTAGAATTTACTGTGGCTAACTCCTGAGGGAACAAGATGAACGAAATAGTGAAATAACAAACCTGTATTATAACCACCTCCACAACTGAATCAGCTGTTTTCATGGTCCTATGATTTATTATTTGGCATTAAATCTTGAAAATACTGGCCTGATTGTCCCATACAAAGAGGTTCATCAATACAATTAGTGGTATTCTTTTCTGTGTTCATCGCACAGAAACAAATAGAAGGGGTTTGTCAAGAACATAGTGAGTTCACTTGTAAGGATGCGTGACGTTTAAAAAAAAAAGAATATTTAAAATTAACAAGAGGATTTTTTTTCCATCCCTAGGGACCAAGAGGCCCAGATGGTCTCTTAGGGGAACAAGGTATACAAGGTGCCAAGGTAAACACTGATTTTCTATTTTGCATGCAGTTAAGCTTTTTTAAGCCTATATATGTTCTACCGGATTTAAAACTGTTGTATTTCCTTACAAAAGTATGGTTCTGAATTTTCTCTTGGTATAAATATGAAACATAGAGTTTTTACTACACACAGAGAAATGTTTTCTTTTAAATATTGAACTATATACTTGATGTCTTATTTTCTTGTATGCAAGTGTATGCTAGCATGCGTAAGACCATAATTCACATTCATATTAATTCCTCTGGTATTGATACTTTGTTAGGGTGAAAAAGGAGATCAAGGAAAAAGAGGGCCTTATGGTCTTACTGTAAGTAGTCAAACATTTCACATTAAAGATGAGCATGTAAAATCTTCCCCGTTTTCTTGGTGTGTGATTAATATTTTGTGAGGGAGCTACTTGACCCGAGCTTTTCCTTCCTTATACAGGGTAAGACTGGAAACCCTGGAGAGAGAGGAGTTCAAGGGAAGCCGGTAAGTAATAAAGAATAATTAAGCAATCAATAAATTGTGTTCATTTTAGTCTCTGACACAACTATTGTCACTATTCCACATGTTAGACTAAGGGAATACCAGCTCTTTTCCTCCTTCAGTCCTTAGGGCAGTGTTTTACTTGAGCAAGTTACATACTCATTGTAGCCCTTAGGTTTACCTGTCTATAAACTGGTGGTGATAACTATTACTTTTACTTCAACCTTGGTATGATTAATTTTTCTCTAAAATCCATTTTAAAATGGTGTGATATTGTATAAATTAATGGAATATTGATAAAGCAACCATAACAAGAAACTCCTCTGAGGCTTCTTGCCTACTTTCATTTTAAGTCAAGCGTTCTTCAGACCCTTGGAATGTGGAGTTCTGTGTGCCATCATGCTTTGCCAGGGCACTGCTCTAAGAGTTTTTAATATTATCAACTGCTAAATAGTCTCCTACCATCAAAAAATCTTTTCAGAAACATACAGTTTTTTCCCTGAGTGGTAACAAGTTCTTTTTTTTATGGTCATAGCAAAGAAACAAGCAGGAGTTTGTCAACTAAAGAAGATCACAGGGTCTTCATTCACTAACTGAAGGGGAGAAATGTTAAAAACAAAAACAAAAACAAAAAGATATATAAATATGCACATGTACACACACATATATGTGATAGCACATATATATAAAATTTTGAGTGCATAAGCTTAATTTTATGAGCTTTCATACATTTCACACATTTCTGGTTTTCTTTAGAATCATAATTGTTATGATAATTATAATTTTAATAACATGTTGCTTTGTCATGTACCTGTATACTCACTTTAAAATTCTAAAATTAGATAATAATTTAAATGGATGGCAACTGAAGAGTCAGAAAAGGATAAGAGAAAATTTTTTTTCTTCTGTAACAATTGTCACGAATGTCTTTGCATTTTGTTCCTCTTTGAAATCTGCTGCCCCCTGCCTGTTGTTTCCTGTAATGGCATTTTATGTGACAGTGCTCAAATCTAAAACATCAAAAATCTAAAAGAGAAAAATGACTGTATTCAGGGAAAGAGCTTGTGTGTGACAGTGTTGAAGTCATCCCCAAAGAATATTCATTGAGTGTTAAGATTCATCATCTTGGTTTCTGTTATATCAATGCAAATGGTTATTTCTATAGATTCCTTCCATTTTGCTATACTGTATACAAAGTTAATATGTAGCAACGAATAGAGAAATTTGGAGCCCATTGAGTTCATTCTTTTCATAAAGAAATGAGGCCTAGAGAAATAAAGTTAATTACCCATTTTATATATTGTTGATATTCCTTAGAATTTTATTTTCATTTGCAGCCTATCAGTTATGCCTAGATAAATATGAAATGTGATGTTTGACTTCCTCAAACAAATAGAATACATTATAACCATTTTATAACCATAGCTTAAGTCAAGCAATTCATAGACTACTGGAAGAGTAAAATTACTTTAGGGGATGACATGGATTGGACATTAAATCATGAGTTTATTGTAGTTGTTGAGGTTTACATATCTCTATACCTATATTGTCTTCTTTTTTTAATTTTTTTTTAATGCTTTTTATTTATTTCTGAGAGAGAGAGCTACAGCATGAATAAGGGAGGGTCAGAGAGAGAGGGAGACACAGTTCGTGCACCCACGAACTATGAGATCATGACCTGAGCTGAAGTCGGACGCTTAATCGACTGAGCCACTCAGGTGCCCCTGTCTTCTTCTTGATTGAACAGAAATAGACTTGAGATCTTAGGGAAGCTAGGATCAATCAATCCGAGAAATCCAGATGGCCCCAAAGATTTTATTTGATCCTGCAGAGTATTCTCAATGTCTCTAGTCATTTATGCAACTGTCACAAGCAGGCAGTGCTGAAAAATAAAAAGGCATATTGAAGGTCAGACTGACCTTTGTTCTAGTACATGCTCATAATAGGTATATAGTTTGATTAAATTGTCCTAATTCTAAAGCCAGATATTCAATGAAAACTGGTAACAGATATAGTATTCTCTTTGTTGAGATAACTAGGAAAAGTACATTTGTTTATGGGCCAACACTATTTCCTATGCTTGCCTTCTATCCATGTGTAGATCTGACTCAGAGGGAGAATCAAGAGGAAGGGCCATGATCCATTGTGTTTCTGAGGTGGTAAAACCTGAGTAACTGCTTTTAGATTTCTAAATCTTATAAAAGTTATAACTATTGGGGCCCCTGGGTGGTTCAGTTAGTTGAGTGTCCGACTTTGGCTCAGGTCACGATCTTATGGTTCGTAGATTCAAGCCGTGCATCAGGCTTGACAGCACAGAGCCTGGAGCCTGCTTCACAGTCTATATCTTCTTCTCCCTCTGCCCCTCCCCTGCTCACGTTCTGTCTCTCTCTCTCTAAAATAAATAAACATTTAAAAATAACTATTTTTAATATTTTTTAATCGAGATATTCTTTTAGTTGACAGGCTATTAAATCTTCAACTGTTAGGGCTGTTAAATCTTCAGCTATCATTTTGTAATTCTGTTTCTCTTTTTAATTTTGTCAAATTTTGCTTTGTATATTTTGAAACGCTATTTTTAGAGTATTCACATTTCTAGTGTGGTAAATGGCTGCTGAAGTATCCGTCCAGTTCTTTTAGGCTTTGCTGGGCTGCTTGGTGTCTAACACATCAATACATACTTCAGATTCCTCCAAGAGATTTAAGCAGAGGTTACACTCAGAATCTGAAGCTCCTCCTCTCTGGCTTTCTCTTCTATCACTTCCCTGCAGCTATGGTCACTCCGTATTCTACCCTCTGGGTCTCTATGCCTGTAAGACTACAGGTGATCTGTTATGGAGAATTTTCCATGCGCACTTGAAAAGAATGTGTATTCTGNATAGCTTGCATTCCTGCTAAAAGCATATTTTTAAAAAAATCAGACACTCACTTAGTGAAATGCCTTTCTTCTATATGTAGACCTCTCCACTCTAATTTTTGCTTATTTTGGGGTCTTTCTCCAATGTTTTTTAAAAATATTCTGGCCTGCATTTATAGTTATATCTGTATAAGTTGGTTTGATAGGAGCTATTTGGCCAATATTGGAAGCGGAAACTCTTAACAGTTCTTCTTCAAGTAGTTTTCTCTGAAGTAACTCAGAATACTTGAGAAGCGTTTCATAATCTTCAAAAAACAAAGAGTAATTCTTTCTCCCTTTTCAGATAATGAGGCACATAGTTTTGTAATCCTACAGTGAAATAACATTCATGTGCTCCCTTGCTTATTCTCATAAAAGGGCTTTTAGGATGATCTATATGTTTACTGAAAATAGAAGAGGCGTTGAATGTTTGATTTCTTGTTGAAATGAGTAAAATGAAGTATCGTGGATGAACATGGCATTGGAGTCAGACATTGGAAGTCAAATAGTGGTTCTGCCACTTACTAGCTGGTTTTGGCCTTATACAAATTATTTAACATCTCTGAGTCTCAGTTTTCCTATCTTTAAAATGAGATACTTTTTATAGTCATATCAAATGATGTTCATTATGTATTTGGCATAGGCTCTCAATACATAGCAACTGTATACTCATTCTCCTGGTCATTATTGTAATTGCTGGGTTGAAGTAGTGAAGCAAGAAGTTCTATTATAAAGAATATATTTTCAGTAATATCTCATAGCCTTGAAGTGAATTTTTATTTTGTACTAGCTTATGCTTTACTTCTCTGTCTCTAATAAAAATAAGTAGAATCCATAACTTTGCCAAACAGCCTTTATGCACCATTAACATCATTAAAAGTATACATTAAGCTTGATATTGTATACAGACATACTTCACAAAGCAAAGCAAATTAGGTAGATATTATTCAAGGTTCTGAACTTTTGTTGTGTGTGTCAGTTGGTATACCAGGCATGAAGGGAACCCTTATATTGATCCTGTCTCAGTTTTGGAACCTGGAGTTTGGAATTTGGGCAGCATATAATTTTCATGACTTAAATAGGGCCTTAGTCGGATGTGAGTCTATGATTTTACATATCTTCCTTTCCTTAACCAGAGAATCATACACGACTAAATATCGCATTAATGGCTACAACTTAGAAACTTTGTGTTGCTAGGAATTCTTAATCTTTACATCCAATTTAATGTCATAGTTTTCTTAGCTTTTAGTTTTAATATCAAATGGTGATTGTGATCCACTGTATATTTGCCAACCTTCCCAAGGTCAGTAATGTAGAACAGGCAAATTGCAAATAGACAAGGGCAGGATTTTCTATATCATTTATAGTATCTGGCGCACAGTACATGCTCCATAAATCTTTAAATAGAAGGATCAAAGAAGACCTGGAATACTGTTTAGTTTTACATACTATTTTAGAATGTACCTCCACTTCTGAGACTCACTTTAATGGTACATGGATGACATGGTTTAAACATAGGGGAAAATAAAGGATATTAGGTCAATTTAGACATTTCTGGTTATCTAGGTTCTGAGACTCCTTTGCCTTACAGTCTTAAGGGGCGTAAGTTATACTAACTAACATATCACANTGCAAATATCTTCTCCCATTCTATAGATTGCCTTTTAGTTTTGTTGATTGTTTCCCTTGCTGTACAGAAGCTTTTTATTTTTATGAAATCCCAATAGTTTGTTTTTGCTTTTATTTCCCTTGCCTCAGNTAAAGGTACAAAATCTAAGTTTAAAGTAATTCTGAATAATTATTTGTCACTGTATATGAGTGGGGATTAAGTATGAGAATATAGATAGATATAAGGAACTCCTACAATTCAACAACAAAAAACAACTTGATGAAAACATGAGCAAAAGGCCTTGAATAGACGTTGCTCCAAAAGAGATATACAAATGGCCAATAAACACATGAAAAGATGCTCAATATCACTAGTCATTAGAGAATTGCAAATCACAACCACAATGAGACACCACTTGTCACCCATTAAGATAACTGTTACTAAAGGAAAAAACAAAACACATTTGCATAGAAAGTGACTAGTGTTGGCAAAGATGTAGGAAAATTGGAGCCCGTGTGTGTTGCTGGCAGGAATGTAAAATGGTGTGGTTGCTATGGAAAACAGTTTGGTGGTTCCTCAAA
>NW_027531143.1:8819282-8841209 GCF_008692635.1 Crocuta crocuta | reverse complement strand
TCAATATAGTATTACCATATTATCCATCAATTTCACTTTAGGTATATATCCCAAAGAACTGACAGCAGGGACTCAGACACTTTACACCAGTGTTTATAGAACAGTATTCACAATAGCAAAAAGGTAGAAAACCCAACTATCCATTCATTGATGGATGAATAGATAGATATACAAAATATGGCATACATATACAATGGAATATTATCGAACTTTAAAATGAAGGAAGTTTAAGTTTTATTTAAAGTCCAGTTAAACATACAGAGTAATAATGGTTTCAGGTGTACAATATAGTGATTCAACACTTAACGAATATCACCAGATGCTCATCACAAGTGCACTCCTTAATCCCTATTGGCTATATAGCCCATCCCTCTATCCACTACCCTTCTGGTAACTAGCTTGTTCTCTATACTTATGAGTCTGTTTGTTGATTTCCCTCTCTCTCTCTTTTCCTTTTGCTTGTTGATTTTAGCCATTCTAACAGGAGTGAAATGATATCTCATTGTAATTTTGACTTGCATTTCCCTGATGATGAGTGATGTGGAGCATCTATTCATGTGTCTTTTGGCCATCTGTATTTCTTCTTTGGAAAAGTGTCTATTCATGTCTTCTGCCCATTTTTTACCTGGGTTATTTGGGTTTTGGGTGTTGGGTTTTATAAGATCTTCATATATTTTGGATACTAACCCTTTATGAGGTATGTCATTTGCAAATATCTTCTCCCATTCTATAGATTGCCTTTTAGTTTTGTTGATTGTTTCCCTTGCTGTACAGAAGCTTTTTATTTTTATGAAATCCCAATAGTTTGTTTTTGCTTTTATTTCCCTTGCCTCAGAAGACATATCTAGAAAAATGTAACCATGGCTGATATCAAATAAGTACTGCGTGTGTTCTCTTCTAAGGATTTTGATGATGTCCTGTCCCACTTTTCGGTCTTTCATCCATTTTGGATTTATTTTTATGTCTGGTGTAAGAAAGTGGTCCAGTTTCATTCTTTTGCATGTTGTCCAGTTTTCCCAATGCCATTTGTTGAAGAGTCTGTCTTTTTCCCATTAGATATTCTATCCTGCTTTCTTGAAGATCAGTTGCCCATATAGTGTGGGTCTATATCTGGGTTTTTTATTTTGTTCCATTGATCTATGTGTTTTTGTGGCAGTATTATACTGTATTGATGACTCCAGCTTTGTAATGTAGCTTGAAGTCCAGAATTGTGATGCATCCAGCTTTGCTTTTCTTTTTCAGGATTGCTTTGGTTACTTGGGATCTTTTGTAGTTCCATACAAATTTTAGAGTTATTTGTTCTAGCTCTGTGAAAAAGGCTGAGAAGAATTGCATGATATGTATAGACTGCTTTGGGTAGTGTAGATATTTTAATAATATTTTTTCTTCTGATCAATGAACATGGAATGTCTTTCCATTTCTTTGTGTCATCTTCAGTTTTTTCATCAATATTTTATAGTTTTCAGAGAACAGGTCTTTCACCTCTTTGGTTGTGGTTATTTGGTTATGGTATCTTATATTCTTGGTGCAATTGTAAATGGGATCGATTCCTTAATTTCTCTTTCTGCTGCCTCATTATCGGTGTATAAAAATGCAACTGATTTCTGTACTTTGATTTTGTATCCTGCAACTTCACTGAATTCATTTCTCAGTTATAGCAGTTATTTTGGTGAAGTCTTTTGGGTTTTCTATATATAGTATTAAATCATCTCAAATGGTGAAAGTTTTACATCTCTCTTGCTGATTTGATGCCTTTTATTTCTTTTGGTGTCTGACTGTTGTGGCTAGGACTTCCAAAAATGTTGAATAGAATTGGTCATAGTGGACATCCCTGTCTTATTCCTGACTATAGGAAAAGCTCCCAATTTCTCCCCATTTAGGATGGTGTTAGTTGTGGGGTTTTCATATATTGCCTTTATTATGTTGAGGTAGGTTCCCTCCTAACCTACTTTGTTGATATTTTTATCATGAATGGATATTTTACTTNTATTATCTGGTTATTTTCCTTTCTTATATTAATGTGAGGTATCACATTGATTGGTTTGCAAATATTGAAGTAAAATTGCAAACTAGGAATAAATCCCACTTGATTGTAGTGAATGATTTTTTAATGTATTGTTGAATTTGATTTGCTAGTATTATTTAAGGTTTTTTGCATCTATGTTGATCAGAGATATTGGCCTATAATTCTCTCTCTCTCTCTCTCTCTCTCTCTCTCTCTTTTTGTAGTTTCTTTATCTGGTTTTGATATCAGGATAATGCTGGCCTCATAGAATAGGTGTGGAAGTTTTCCTTCCTCATCTATATTTTGGAATAGTTTGAGAAGACTAGGCACTAACTGTTCTTTAAATGTTTGGTAGAATTCACCTGTGAAGCCATCATCTAGTCTTGGACTTTGTTAGGAATTTTTTGATTACTGATTCAATTTNGATTGTTTACCTTCTCTCATTTGTGACTTTATTTGGGTCCTTTCTCATTTCTTCTTGGTAAGTCTGGCTAAAGGTTTATCAGTTTTGTTGATATTTTTCAAAGAACTCCTGGTTTCATTGATCTGTTCTATTGCAGAGGGGTTTTTTGTTTGTTTTATTTGTTTTTTTGTTTTTAGTTTCTATATCATTTATTCTTGCTCTCATCTTTATTTCCTTCCTTCTGCTGGCTTTAGATTTTGTTTGTAGTTCTTTTTTGAGCTCCTTTAGGTGTAAGGTTAGGTTGTTTATTTGAGATGTTTCTTGAGGTTGGCCTGTATTACTGTATAATTATATTTTAGGACCAATTCTGCTGCATCCCAAAGGTTTTGAACCATTCTGTTCTCAATTTTATTTGTTTCCTTGTGCTTTTTTTTCCCTTTCTTGTGTTGAGTAAAAAACCCAATGAATGTGTTAACCTATTCATTGTTTGGTAGCATATTTTTTTGTATTTGTGTTATTTGTGGACGTTTTCTTCTGGTTGACTTCTAGTTTCATAGTGTGTGGTCAGTAAAGGTGCATGGTATGACTTTAATCTTTTGTATTTGCTGAGGACTGTTTTGTGACCTAATCTGTGATCTGTTATGGAGAATTTTCCATGCGCACTTGAAAAGAATGTGTATTCTGCTGTTTTAGGATGGAATGTTCTGAATATATCTGTTAATTCCATCCAGTCCAACATGTCATTTAAAGCCACTGTTTCCTGGGGCACCTAGTAGGCTCAGTCGGTTAAGCTTCCGACTTCGGCTCAGGTCATGATATCATGGTTTGTGGGTTCGAGCCCCGCATCAGGCTCTGTGCTGACAGATCAGAGCCTGGAGCCTGCTTGAGATTATGTGCCTCCCTCTCTCTATGCACCTCCTCCGCTCACGCTCTGCCTCTCTGTGTCCCAAAGATAAATAAACATTAAAAAATAAAAATTAGAAAAATAAAGCCATTGTTTTCTTATTGATTTTCTGTTTAGATCATCTGTCCATTGAGGTAAATGGGGTGTTAAAGTTCCCTACTATTACTGTATTATTATCAATTAGTTCCTTCACATTTGTTATTGTTTTAAGTATGTGGGTACTTCCATGTTAGGTACATAAATATTTATAATTGTTATATCCTCTTGTTGTATTGTCCCCTTTACGATTATATAGGGTCCTTCTTTGTCTCTTGTTACACTCTTTGTTTTAAACTCTAGTTTATCAGGGCACCTAGGTGGCTCAGTCAGTTAAGCATCTGACTTCAGCTCAGGTCATAATCTCACGGTTCATGGGTTTGAGCCCCACATCAGGCTCTGTGCTGACAGCTCAGAGCCTGCAGCCTGCTTTGGATTCTGTATCTCCCTCTCTCTCTGCCCCTCCCCTACTTATGCTCTGTCTCTGTCTAGCTCGCTCGCTCTCTCTCTCTCTCTCAAAATTAAATAAACATTTAAAATAAGTAAAGTCAGGTTTATCTAATATAAGTATTGTTACTCTGGCTTTCTTTTGACATCCATTTGCCTGATAAATATTTCTCCATTTCCTCACTTTCAGTCTGCAGGTGTCTTTAGATCTAAAATGAGTCTTTGTAGGCAACACAGAAATGGGTCTTGTTTTTTAATCCAATCTGACACTCTGTGTCCTTTGATTAGAGTGTTTAGCCTGTGTACTGACAAAGAAATTATTGATAGATATGTTTTTATTGCCATTTTGTTACTTTTCTTGAGGTTGTTTCTTGAGATTTTCTCTGATCCTTTCTTGTCTTTTTCTCTTTCCTTGTTTTCTGAATTTCTTAGTGATCTATTTGGATTTATTTCTTTTTATTCTTTGCACATTGTTTATTAGTGGTTTTTGATGTATGGCTACCATAGATTTGTCAATAACCTCTTCTGCATATAGCAGTCTATATTAAGTTGATGGTCACTTAAGTTCGAACCCATTCTTTTCTCCTCTCCTGTCCATGTTTTAGGTATATGTTATTATATTTTGTATCCTTTACTGATTTACTGATTTTGTGTTTTTACTGCCTTTATGTTGTCACTTTTTGTCTTTCCTTTCCACTCAAAGAATTTCCTTAAATATCTCTTAAAGGGCTGGGTTAGTGGTCATGTATTCTTTCTGTTTCTGTTTGTCCAGGAAACTCTTTGTCTCTCCTTTTCTGCTGAATAATAGCCTTGCTGAATAGTGTGCTTGGCTTCCAGTTTTTTCCATTCAGCACTTCGAATATACCATGCCACTCCCTTCTGGCTTCTAAAGTTTCTGTTGAAAAACCTCCTGCTATCCTTATGGAGTTTCCCTTGTAAGTTAACCACTTCTTTTATCTTGATAATTTTAATATTTTTTTCTTTATTACCAAATTTTGCAAACCTAATTACAATGTTTCTTGGCGTGGGCCTACTTTTGTTGATTTTGATGGAATTATCTGTCCCTCCTGAAATGTATCTATTTCCTTCCCCAGATTAGGGAAGTTTTCAGCTATTATTTCCTCAGGTATATTTTCTGCCCCTTTTTTTTCTCTCTTCTGGGACTTCTGTAAAACAAATATTATGTTTAATGGGGTCACTGAGTTCCCTAAGTCTATTCTCATTTTGTATAATTCTTCCTTCTCTCTTTTGTTCAGCTTCATTGCTTTCCATTATTTTGTCTTCTAGGTCACTAATTCATTCCTCTGCTTCTTCCAACCCAATATGCATTACATCAAGTATGTTTCTAATCTCATTTATTGCACTCTTCATCTCTGATTGATTATTTTTTTAACTCTTTTTTCTCTGTGATAAGGGTTTCTCTGATGTCTTCCATTCTTTTCTCAACTGTGATGAGTATCCTTATGATCATTGCTTTAAATTCTCCAGCAGGCATGTAACTCATACATGTTTTGCTTAGATCTCTGGCCACAACCTTATCTTGTTCCTTCTTTTGGGATAAATCCCTCTGCCTTCGCATTTTGTCTAAGTCTCTGATTGCTTCTATGTGTTAGAAAAGCAAGTTATGTCTCCTATCCTGAAATTAATGGTGTTGTGAAAAAGAAGTAAGTTAGTATCCAGGGCCTGACCTTCAGGGAGTGTCTCCAGTGTGTGCTGCATATGCCCTGCTATTTTGACCCAGCTGCTCTACCCTTCAGGCCAGTCATCTACAGAGGTTCTTCTTTCCTGCTGTGGGCAATTATTGGTCGTTGGCCTGAATGTAATGAGTTGTAACTAGGTGTGCTCTAGTCTGCTTGTGAAATGAGACCCATCACCACCTCCACCAGAATTGAGGCCCTGCAAAACTCTCTGGTAGGGAGATGTGGTATGGTCAGGGATTTGAGTTGGTCCCCTTCCAGAGGAGCCTGCCACAATGGGACTGAGGGAGGCATGACTGAGAAAGGCAGTTCCACCAGAGTGCAGGGATGTGGGGTTTAGTGTAAGCATAGTAGGGAGACAGTGCCAGCACCGCATTGCTTCCTGCAGGTGGTTCTGTGTTTATACTGAGCAATGGGGAAGAGAAATGGTGCTGGCAGCAACTTTGTTCCCAGAGAAGTGGAGAGGCATCTCCCTGAAAGCTGCCTCTCAGAGACCTACTCCAAGAAGAGTGAATAATCTCCCCACTGTGCCTCCGGAGTTCTTCAGATTATTGTTACCACACTGTATGCCCCTAGGTTGTTTGCCTGTCCTCTGTCCAAGAGTAGTGCAGTGCTCTTCAGGCTTTATCCCTGCCAATACTGCTGACCTTTAAAACTCTCGACTTTAAGCCCCATTATGTGCAAACACTCACAAAATAAAGCCCTTCTCATTTTCAATAGCTATGGGAAACATTCTCCTTGTGCATTCTGCTGTGTGTCCCCCTCTGTCTCTCAACCTTCTCCAAAACCATTACTCCCTCCCCTCCACAGCAGCCAGGATCCATTTCTTCCCTAAACCATGTCTCTGTACTTCCTGCCTTCTTCAATGTGACCTCTCTTCTCCTTTTAGTTGTGGAGTTCTGTCAGTCTTCAGGTTGATTTCTGGGTTACTTAGGATGATTTTATAGTTACCTTTTATTTGTGGGATGAGGTGAGCCTAGGGTCTTCTTACTCCACCACCATCTCCTCCTTTCCAAAAATGAAGTTTTGATACATGTTACAACATTGATGAAACTTGAGGACATTACGCCACATGAAAAAGTCAGAGATGAAAGAACAAATGTGGTATAACTCTTCTTATATAAGGCACCCAGGGAAATCAAATTAGAGGCAGAACACAAGAACTGTGGTTTCCAGGGGAACTGTGGAGAGGAAAGGGGTGTTTTTTAATGGTATAAAATTTCAGTCTGGGAAGATAAAAAGTTCTGAAAATAAATAGTGATGACAGTAGTGCAACAATGTGAAGGTACTTAATACCACAACACTGCACACTTAAAAAGTATTAAAATCGCAAATTTTATGTTATGTATATTTTACCACAAAAAGAAAAGAGAGAACAGAGGTAGACAGAAAAGTTAGGTGAGAGGATTGTAAAGGAAAGGCGAGGTAAGGAAACTAAAACATTTTTAAGCATCACTTTTTCTTCATATTTTTCCTTTGTTTATTCAGGGTTTACAAGGACCTCCTGGGAGTACAGGAGACAGAGGACCTGAAGGAGAACCAGTAAGTTTACCTTTATATTTTTCGAATTGTGTTTTCCTCATAATATACATTTATCTTTCTGTTATTGCCCTCCTGTGCTGTGCTGGTACATTTTTGAAAGCAGAATTTATCATGGGCACCTAATTATATAGAAAATATTTTGCTGTGAATATAGTTTTTATTACCTTTCTAGTCTTATATAGTCAAATGTTCCTATCTTTCTGGAACTGCTAATGCTTGACATATTTCTCTTTTCAACAAAACCAGCTCTGTTTTATTGGCTCGCAGAAATTTTCTTTGTGAATGGCTAACTGTTCTTACAGTGATTATTACATTGCCACACACACACAATCATATTTTTGTGGCCAACTCTGTAATGAAATACCATACAAAGAAGCCAAACTCTACATCTGATGGGCCCAAATGTACAAACAGGACAGAAACGCTGGTACACCAGTAATGCAAAATCTGACATCACAGTTTCATAAATGTGATTCAGTTACAAAATTTCCATGGAAAATGATTGTGAAAAGGAAAGGCTTTGTCACACCTACTGTCTCACAACTTATTCTTTATTTCCTATGAAGTCATTCTTCTGGTTAATAGTATCAGATGTAATACGCTGTAACATGCTTGTAAGATTTATAATACAGTATAGTCTTACAAACTCTGCTGGGTTGATCTTATCTATTAGTTGACCCAAACGTTTACAGGTGGCCTTTTCATAATTCATTTAGCTAGTAGCAAGTGGAAAATTTAATAGTCAAAGAGCTACTCTTACCAAACTATGTTCATTTCCTCCTTTACATATTTAACCTCTGGTGTAAGCTCTCCAAGCAATAAGTGAAGATTTAACTGTATATATAAATCTCTCTAAAGAAAGAATTTTAAAAGTGGTGTTTATTTTACCAAACGAACTCCTCTTCATTCTCTCCCTGTTTTATATCTCTTGTTGTTCCAGTCCTAATCTTTATTTGACTAAAAATAATGCAATCCTCTTTAACATTATTTACTTAAATATCTCTTTCTTCTAAATGTTTATAGCTCTTTGAAGTTAGAGACCATTTTTCTCACATTTGTCATCCTGCCTGGTATAATGCCTGGCATATTAGATCTATTTAGTGTATGTTTGTCAAAGTGAATTAACAAAAGGTCTTATACCCAGAAGCATAATCAGTTAGCCAGTAATATTAGATGAAGTGAAATGCAATGGAAACTAACTTAATAAGGACCAGATTTAAGTAAAGTACGTCAAAAGAGCTATGGCCACAGCAGAGACAGTATCTTGGGTTTTATACAAGAAAATATTTGTTACTATAAGTATAAACCATTAAATAGTTTAATAGCACCTAAAAGTTGATATTCAGGTCACTGGGTCAGTGGGGCTGGTAAATAAAATACATTATAAGTTTATAATGGATATGATGGGCTTTGTTTCATATATTTGAGCTGCCTAGTTAAATTATAGAAAAGAAAGGAAGTAAATTGGTGAAATGAGAGACACAGAAGATATTTGGAGATTTATATTTTGAGAATAATAAAATAGAGAGGACTACATCTTTTCTATAGTCAACACCTCTTAGAGTTGTCTTTTTTCCCAGATGAGATTCAAACTAGCTTTCTCATTGCAGTGCAAATATTGGGGTTTGGATAGTTGACCACTCATTCTGTCAATAAATATTTATTACTGCCTGCACTGGGAGTGTAGTGGTAAGTATGAAGGTTTCAGTCTAATGATATAAATATGTACTAATTAGATTATCACAAAGATAAATGGAAAAAAAAACTGAGATAAATGCTGTGAAGTACAGGAATTCAGTTCTAGCAATGTATAACAGATAAACGATCCATAGGGAAGGCTTCCAGAGGAGGAGCATATGAGCTAGGATCTGAATAATGAATAGTAGTTAGTTAGGCAAAGATGGGGAGAGGTCATTTTAGAGAGAACATGAGCTGAAAGGAAGCTCTACATATTTATTTGAAGTTCTTAAACAAGACTAGCATGGTGGGGGCACAGAGTCGGGTGGGAAGTAAGGGTAAGACAAGGATGGAAAAAGAGGCAGAGAACAAAACATGTAGCTTTATGAACCCTATTCATAGGGCTTGTATTTTCATCACAGGAAGAAAGTGATGTCACTGAAGAGATAGGGCTAGTTTTTTTTTTTTTTTTATCATATTATTGTTTTGTAAAGATTATCCAAACAAATTGGAAGGGACTAGGAATGGATAAGAACTGCTTTCTGTTGCAATAATCCAAATATGAGATGGTAGAACCCTTTTGATTAGCAGAGAAAAGTGTATAGATATAAAAGATTTAAAAGGAGATATAAAACCTATAGAAATAGACTTTCCATATATCAAGTATGATTCCTAAGAGTCTGCCTGACCCAAATAAATATTTTTGATATCTTTAAATATTGAAAACTGCCTTTAAAAAGGAAGATGAGGGGAATGCTATAGTTTAAAAAAATTAATTCTTAATAAGCTTGCCCTCCAATTTAAAAAAATATTATTTTCTGTGTACACTTCCTTAGTTGAATACCAGAAGTCACTTCCACTTACCTTAAAAGATAATTAACAGGATTCTCAGGTTAATTAAAAGTGTATGATAAAACCTAACATTAAATTTCTTATGACGATACTAAAAATGGCAGTGGTTCTAGAAACAATGAAAGAAGATCCTATATCAGTGTCTCAGTAAAATTTTGACAATACTAAAGTCATACAAAAAAGAAAAAGCTAGAGATGAATTTCAGTTAAATACCAAAAATATCATGTAAAATCAACTATATAAAAAGAATTGATGAAGTGAAAGACAAATGAAGCAAAAAGGAATTACAAAAAAGGGGAAATTACTTAATATTAAGAAATCCATCATATAACATATTATAGATATACTGGGAAAATACTAAAAACAAGTGCTCATTAAAATTCAACAACTACTCTTGATTTGTTAAAATATATACTAAAACGATTTCTGGTCTGAATTGTAAGGAACTTGGAAGCTGTCGTTCCCCTTCTTACAATAAGGAAAAAGCCAAGCAAACTGAACATCAACAACACTTTTTAGATCATTGAGGTCAAAGGACAAACTGTTGCCTGAAAACTGAAAGAAAGACAGACAGGAGAATACAGAGAAGCAGAGCTTACCAGAAGCAGAAGCCTGTAGTTGGATGGTAGGAGTACTTTAAACTATAATTGACAAATCGCTGAAGATACAATTTAGACAATCTTAAGTGTTAAAAAACTGAGGGGCCCTTTCTGGGGCAAGGCCCCACATGTTCCTGAGTTTTACCACCAGGAGATGTGCTAGGTTCTCACTGTAAAGTTCAGAGAAATATCTATTTCTGTGTCTAACAGTGGGATGAGAAAAGTAACCATTTTGAAATATACCCAGAGTTCTCTGTTCTCCTTAACAAGGCTTCCCCTCAAGGGAAACTGTTTTGTCAGAGCTAACTGATTGGGGTTTTCCTGAAACCTATTGAACTGGGGAGAACAGTTCCCAACCCTAGCCACTTCTAGTCTTGGACATGGCGGAAAGGAAATATCCCAGTTCGGGCTCACTACAGGACTGAGACATAATCATAAAGCTCTAGAATGCTTCTCCCCAACCCCCTTAACTTAGCACCACATAAATAGGGCTCCTATATAATAGCTGAGGATTATAGCTAAAAGCACTACAGACACAGACTCTATTAAAGGTGTCTCTGGGAAAGCCTGAAGACAATGGACAAGACAAATACAATGACACTAGGAGGAAATTTATCCTCTGACACCATAGTGCAGCAAACAGTAAACACAGCCTAATTCACAGCCAGATGATGTAAAACCTTACACTAAAGACCTATTTGCCTCAGGTCCTTTTACCTGATACATTTTATTTGACTTTCAACAACAACAAAATTAGAGGGCATGATAAATGGGGAAAAAACCGTCTGAAGAGGCAAAGCAAGCATCGGGAACAGACTCAGATATGTCAGAGGTTTTGAAATTTTCAGACTGGGAATTCAAAAATAAATTAGAATTAGATTTTCTCAGACAAGCAAAAACTGTTGGAATTTGTCACTAGTAGACCAGCCTAGTAAGAAATGTTAAAAGAAGTTCTTCATAGAGAAGGAAAATGATATAGATGAGAATCTAGAATAGAAGAAAGGAAAAGCTTTAGAAGGAATATATAAAAGTAAAATCAAATCATTTGTTTTTCTTATCCTTAATAGAAGAGGTAATTTGTACAAAATAATAATTGCAACAGTGTATCTAATCTCATTTTAGGGATAAGTATAGTGATACAATGTTATTTGAAAATAGACTTGGATTAATTGTAAATATACATTCCAAACTCTAGAGAAACCACTAAAAATTTTTTAAAGAAGTATAATTGATATGATAAAATAAGAGAGAAAATGGAATTAATTTAAATTCACAGTAGGCTCAAAAAAAGAGTGGAAGACAAAACAAAGAAAGGACAAGAGTAACAAATAGAAAACAGTAACAAAGTATGTATGAACTCAACTATGTGGAAAACCCCAAACAATTGACAAAAACAAGCAAAAACAAAAACAAAAAATACCACTCCTGGAACCAATAAGCAATTATAACAAGGTTGCAGGTGGGGTGCCTGTGTGGGTCAATTGGCTAAGCATCCAACTCGATTTCAGCTTAGGTCATGATCTCATAGGTGTGACTCTGTGTTAACAGCACGGAGCCTGCTTAGGATTCTCTCTCTCTCCTCTCTCTCTCCCTCTCTCTCTCTCCCCCCCCCCCCCTAATCTCTCTCTCTCTCTGATCTTCCCCTGCTCTCTCTCTCACATACACTCTTTCTCTTAAAATAAATAAGTAAAACTTTAAAAAAATAACAAGATTTCAGGATATCAGGATATAAGATTAGTAAACAAAAGTCAGTTGCTTTCTTATGTATCACATTAAGCAAATGGAATTTGATATTTAAAACACAACACCATTTCCATTAGCATCAAAAATAGAAAAGAAATAGGCATAAGAGTCTCTTGTGGTTTGTTTCCCTCTCTCCTCTCCCCCCACCCACCCGCTTACCATTTGTTCATCTGTTTTGTTTCTTAAATTCTACATGAGTGAAATTGTATGGTATTTTTCTTTCGCTCAGTGACTAATTTTGTTTAGCATAATACATTCTAGCTCCATCCATGTCATTGCAAATAGTAAGATTTCAATATGTTTGTGTGTGTGTGTGTGTGTGTATCACAACTTTTTTATCCATTCATCAGTTGATGGACTAAAAAAAATACATATAAATCTAACAATATACACAGAATATATTTAAGGAAAACTACAAAACTGATTAAAGAAATAAAAGAAGATCTAAATAAATGGAGAGATATTCCATGTTTATGGATAGGAAGATTTACTATTATTAGGGTGTCACAAATTGATCTATAGATTCAATGCAATTCTAGTCAAATTATTAACAATTTACTCCATTAGATACTGATAAAGAAATTCTACAGTTCATATGGAAAGGCAAAAGATCCAGCAGAGCCAACATGATATTGAAGAACAAAGTAAGAAGACTGACATTACCCAACTTAAAGACTTAATATAAACTATTCAAGACAGTATAGTAGGAAAAGACAAATAGATAATTTGAACAGAATAATGAGCCCAGAAATGGAAGTCCACAAATACAGTCAACTGATCTTTGGCAAAGTTGCAAAGACAATTCAGTGGACAGTCTTTTCAATAAATAGTGCTAGAACAGCTAGGTATCCACATAAGAACAAAAAACAAAAAATAAATAAAACAAGGATCTAGACAAAGACCTTAAGCCTTTCAAAAAATTAACTAAAAATTGGGGCACCTGGGTGGCTTAGTCGGTTAAGCATCCGACTTTCGCTTAGGTCATGATCTCGCGGTTCGTGGGTTCGAGCCCTGCGTCGGGCTCTGGGCTGGCTGCCAGCTCAGAGCCTGGAGTATGTTTCAGTCTGTGACTACCTCTCTCTCTTACCCTCCCCTGCTCACGCTGTCTCTCTCTCTCTCCTAGAAATAAATAAAAAACATTAAAAAAAAATTTAAAAAAAAAAATTAACTAAAAATGGATGATAGACCTAAATTTAAAATGTATAACTGTGAAACTTCTATAAGATAACCTAAGAGCAAAATCACTGATCTTGGATTTAGCAATGACTTTCTGTATATAACACCAAAAGTATTACTTGTGAATGGAAAAATTGATAAGTTGGTTTTCATTAAAATTAAAAACTTCTACTCTGTGAAAGACATGTTAAGAGAATGAGAGGGATTCAACACACTGGGAGAAAACATATGCAAAATGCGTATCTGATAAGGAACTTGTATACACAGTACATTAAGAACTCTTAAAAGCTAACAGTAAGGGGCGCCTGGGTGGCTCAGTTAAGCATCTGACTTCAGCTCAGGTCATCATCTCACAGTTTGTGAGTTTGAGCCCCACGTTGGGCTCTGTGCTGACAGCTCAGAACCTGCATGCTGCTTCAGATTCTGTGTCTGCCTCTCTCTACCCCTCCCCCTCTCGTGCTCTGTCTCTCTCTCTCTCAAAAATAAATAAACGTTAAAAAAATTTTAAAGTTAACAAAAAAAAAAATTTTTAAAGTTAACAATAAGGAAACAAACAATCCATTTAATAAAGTAGGCAAAAAATCTGAACAGACACTACACCAAGGACACACAGATGGCAAAGAAGCATACTTATCATATGTCATCAGAGAAGTACAAATTAAAACAACAGTGACATATTATTACATACCTGGATGAATGGCTAAAATCCAAAACACTGACAATACCAAATGTTAGCAAAGATATGAAATGACGGAGCTCTCATTCATTGTTGAATGGTACAGCAACTTTGGAACACAATTTGGCAGGTTTTTACAGAGCTGAACATATTCTTACCATTATGATCCAGCAGTCATGCTCCTGAGTATTTACCAACACAAGTGGAAAACTTAATGTCCACATAAGAACCTGCACATGAATATTTATAGCAGCTTTATTCATAGTTGCCCAAAGTAGAAGAAGCAACTGATACGTCCTCAAAAGGTAAATGGATAAACAAAATGTGGTACATCCATATAATGGAATATTATTCATCAATGAAAAGAAAAGAGCTATTAGGCCACAAAAAGACCAAAGAACCTTTAAGTGCTTCCTGATAAGTAAAAGAAGCCAGTCTGAAAAGTCTAAATGCTGAACAATTCCCATTATATGACATTCTGGAAAAGGCAAAGCTATAGAAACACCAAAAAGACCATGGTTGCCAGGTGTTGGGGGAAGAGGACCAGGGATGAATGGGGGGGAAATGGGGCAATTTGGGAACAGTGAAACTATTTCGTATGATACTGTCATGATGGATACATGATATTATACATTTCTCAGAACTCATATAACTGTACAACACAGAGTGAACCCTAATATAAGCTGTGGACTTTAGTTAGTAATAGTTTATCAATATTGGTTAATCAGTTATAACAAATGTAAAATATTAATAATAGGGAAAACTGGGCAGTAGTGGTATGTGGGGACTCTGTACTTTGTGTTTACTTTTTCTATAAATCTAAAACTTCTCTAAGAAATAAAGTTTATTAATTAAAATGAAATACTCTAGTAACATAAGCATAGTTCTGTAACAAGGTAAAGTAGCTTATCTTATATCTGCACCCAACCTACTAAGAAACACTGAAACACTAGAAGCGTAAGAACCACAAGATAAGACTGCTGTCACTATATTTTCTAACACTATTCAAAACGTTTTAACTAGTGTAGTAGTATATGACACAGAAATGATCATATAAGGAAAGGAAACCTTTATTATTTAGTGACGTTTCACCCCAAAGTGTATAAAACCTAAAGACTTAATTCTGTATTTTCCAATTTCTGAGATAGAGTAATATAGTGGCAAGACATAAATAGATATTGTTGAAAATCAGTTTTCTCTAGGGGCGCCTGGGTGGCTTAGTCGGTTAAGTGTCCGACTTTCGCTCAGGTCATGATCTCGCGGTTCGTGGGTCCGAGCCCCGCGTCGGGCTCTGTGCTGACTGCCAGTTCAGAGCCGGGAGCCTGTTTCAGTCTGTGACTTCCTCTCTCTCTGACCCTCCCCTGCTCATGCTGTCTCTCTCTCTCCTAGAAATAAATAAATTTAAAAAAAATCAGTTTTCTCTATTCAAGTAATAAAATATAATAGAAAAAAATATCCCACTCTAGATAGAAACAAAACATAATAAATAAGGATACATTTAATTAGAATTGGATGGGACACATATGAAGACAACTTCAAAAATTCATTAAGAGACCTAGAAACAGACTTAAGTAGAAAGTCAAATATTACCTAACTGAAAGATTGATAATTTTTAAAATTAATGTATTAAGGATGCCTGGGTGGCTTAGTCAGTTAAACCTTTCTCTCTCAAAATAAAGAAACAAACTTTAATTTTAAAATGTCTAAAAGAAAGAATATAGAATAATTAATGGAAAAAGGTGTTTTAATCTTAAATGTGATGGAAAAAGTCTTAAAAGATTAACAGATTTAACAGTGATCATATGTAGGGGGAAAATTTATCTTTAACAATATATTTTTTAAAACCTATTTATTTATTTTGAAAGAGAGAGTATATATTCACGAGTGGAGGAGGGGCAAAGAGAGAGGGAGAGAGAGAATCAGAGACCGACATGGGGTTTGAAGCCATGAACTGTGAGACCAAAATCACGAGTCAGATGCTTAACCAAATGAGCCACCCATGCACCCCAATAATATATTTTTAAAATAAAATAATGAACTACATACTGGGAAGATGTTAACAGTAAAATAGGATACCTAAAAGTCTGTGTCCACAACACATAAAAAACTCATACAAATTTTTTAAATGACTCCCAAAATACATAGGCAAAAGACATGATCAAGCAACATATAGAATATTACAGATAGCTGATAAACAAATAACAAAAACAATATTCAGCCTCGCTCATAGTTAAATATATACACATTTTAAGATAAGAGATTGTCCATCAAATTAATGAGGAATTAAAAAAATAATATCTTGTGTTGGCATGAATTCAATGAAATGGGTTATACTTTTATATGCTACTTGTGAAAAGTTAGTTATTGCAATCTTTCCGGAAATGTACTTGACTTTGTGACCAAATAGTGGTACATTTCAGACTCTCTTCTAAGGGAGAAAATTCAGAATACACACAGAGACTTCTGCACAGACATGTTTCTCTCATGTCTTTATAATAGTGTAGAAACACATTGTGAGGAGAAATAATAAATTTTAAAATAATATACATAATATTTAATGAGCCATAAATGAAAAGCATCAGTGACTTCTTAATACCTTTAACGGCTTATGCTACTGAGTGGAAGACAACATCTGTGACACCTGAGCTCCAACCTTACAATCCTACCATTCAAATATTTATCTCAGCTATTTGACAATATCACCCGATGATACAGGTTTTAATATTCACTGATAGAGTCCAACATGCAGAATAATAAATCTAGTAAAGTAATATTTACTGTAAAGAAGATATAGAAACAATATAAATGTCTGATATTAAGAAAATGACTCAATTATGGTACTATAGAATATGAGATGAATGGATATTATATATCTGTTGAACAAGTTGTTATAAAGTATTTACGATAACATAGTAAAATATATTCAGAATAGAATCTTAAACATAAAACAGAGAAATGTAAAGTTATTTATAAGTATGCTCCCACAATAGAACTAGAAGGAAATATGTAATATTTACAGTGAATGGTATATGTACTTACTATAGACTTAATCTGGTTTTTTGGTACTTTCCATACTTTTCAAATATTAAAATGAACATTGCTGGCTGTAACAATTCAGAAAACAGTTGTAGATAACCGATGATAGCCCATTTTTTTCTTCCCATTACTATACTTTTTTAAGTGAGGTGTTCACAAAATTGTTAGGGAGTATAATCTCATAGAAAATTTTAACTATCTTGTTATTTTCTCAATCTAAGAAAACAGCTTCTTTGTCCTGTCTTTCTTAAAAGGTCAAAAAGTGTAAGTAGCTTCTTTGGATGACTGGAGAAATAGCATTAAAATGTAGTTGCTAAATAAGTATTAATTTATCTAAAATAATGCTAGCCAGTGAAATGGCTTCCACACACTAAGAAGATCCTTTGAGTTAATCTAATGTTTATGCAGTAAACTAATTATTCAATATTTGTTTACTTGAAATTTGCTATTCAATATTATAGTTACCAAAATTCCAATGAAGCCTCAACATGCATATATTGCATCTTAGTGATTATCTCATATGGGTAAACCACGTTGCATCTATTCATGTGAAACAGAGGCATTGTTCAACTGGACTCACTCACTACCATATAAACTCCAACATATTTTTATTTCATTTGAGAACATAAATTTGCTTCTTTAAAAATGCTGTTTTGGGGTCACGTATTTGCCAGGAATATTCAGTAAAAATATCATTGTCATATCCATTAAATAAGATAACTTTTGAAAACCCTTAGCATGATATCTAATATTAAGTCTTTGATAAATGTTTATTGAAGGGATGAATGAATTAGGGAATGAAAGATAGTATCCTTTCTTTCTTTTTCTTTTGAATGCAGACGTAGCCTAATACTACTCACATAAGCACACACACATACACACACACACAAAACAAATAAATCAACTATAAAATTATAATTTTGTTTATACAAAAGTAAAGTCATACATTGTTAAATGAATTATGTATTCTATTACATATGATACTCTATAAATTGCATATTTAGATGCATAAATTAATTGAAATATAGAGTAACTATGATTCTCAGACCTTAAATTTTATTTTAATGTAGGGACCACGAGGATTGCCAGGTGAAGCTGGACCTCCTGGAGAAATGGGTGCTGAGGTAATTTGTTTGTGCTTCTTTCTTTTTATTTCATCCATACTCAGTACATTTTATAAGACTCCTCAAGGTGAAGTTGCTATATTAGTTATATATATAAAGAATAATTCTGTAGTGTTGTGTTGCATATTCAGAAAACAAAGCCTAAAATTCCATTAACAATAGGGATGACTGTTGTGTGAACCTAATTTTATACACATAAAGTTCCCTCTTTTTTTAAGTTTTTATGTAAATTCCAGTTAACCTACAGTGTAATATTAGTTCCAGCGTACAGTAGCGTGATTCAACACAGATCATAACAGGTGCACTCCTTAATCCCCATCACCTATTTAACCCATATCCCCACCTACCTCAGAACTACTGAAGAATCACTGGAAGATAGAAAGGAAACAGGAAGCTTTTGGTCAAGATAGGTTTGTGAGGTAATGCTTTAAACTATCTCTCTACTCCAAAAACATGGGAATTACAGAATACGTATATATGTGTTTATAATTATTCATATACACATGTAAAAGAGAGAGAAGAGAAGAAGAAGGTGGAATGAGGAAGGGGAGAGGGGAGAGTATCTATAATATGCTCAAAACGAGATAAATATCCCGGAAGCATCTTTGAAACAAAAAACAATACAACAGCAGTTGTAGGAGCTCCAGGCCTAGAGGTAGCCAGAGGCTGCAGGAAGTTTGTTTTCTTCCTGGTAAAAGGTAAAAGGAAGTGTGCTCCAAAGGGCTCAACAGAAATGGATGGTAAGCGTAAAAAGTGAAAAAAAAACAAAAACAATATTATGTAAGAATATGAGAGTAGAAAATTAGAAGAGGAAATGGGACGTGATTTCTCTTTGGCCAAGGATTAAAAGATGAGAGGAAGAATTTGAAGAAACTGGTCTTAAAACGCCTAACTTAGATGATGTTGTTTTAGCACTTGAACTGTTAGAAGGTCCCAGAATTATCTGGTCTAATGCGAAGACATTTATAAAGTGGCAACAAAACTACTTGAACATAGATATGTGAACATAGATATCTCACCGTTGGGTTAAAAACTACTACAGTCTTCTTATAAAGTTGTTAATGCCCTTGCAATTGGTGAAGGAATGTATACAATGTGTCAAATCTTCTCTTCTAGGGCCCTTCAGGTATTGAAGGAGAATCAGGTCTGCAAGGTGAACCAGGTGCAAAGGTAACCTTCCTAAATAGTGAAAGGAATGGTCTCTAAACTTTCACCACTGAATCCCCTATGTTTGCCACATTTTGGCAAATACCTATCATTCTGAAAGCAAGTGAAGGATAGCAGATAAAAATAGGAAGTGTTGTCAAATAAGTCAGAAAAAATATCTATCTGTCTGTCTCTGTGTGTGTGTGTGTGTGTGAGAGAGAGAGAGACAGACAGACAGAGAGAGAGTGAGAGAAAGAGAGAAGAAATACAAATGATAAATTAATGGGGCAAAATATTATCAATAAATTAATATGGGAAAAAGAAACAAAATGGGAAGTGTTTTGAAACTCCTATCCTTATGATCTGCCTTCCACAATTATTAGATATGTTGTTTTAGCAGTTGTTTAATCTTTCCCTTTGTTTCTTCAGGGAAATGTTGGACCTACAGGCAATGCTGGAGTTGCTGGAGAACCAGGGTTACGGGTAAATGCTAGGAACCATTTTAATGGACTGGCCTATATAATTCAGAGACTCAAAACCTAATATATATAAAGCCTTAAAAATGCATATTAAACCTTTCTGGTGCCTAAAAGAAAACATTTGTCCTAATTTCATATTTCCGAAGCTGCACACATTGTCCTGTACACATTGTATTAGTAGTATTTGGAGTCCTAACCTCATACATCCTTTTGCTCAGTATTGGGTATAGTCTGCAGAATGCTTCACATGCATGCAGAGTCCCTGTGATTGTCACTAATGTTAGCATTAAGAAGAAATTCACAGAGGCACCTGGGTGGCTCAGTCGGTTGAATATCCAACTCTTGATCTCAGCTCAGATCATAATCTCATGGTTTATGGGATCCAGCCCCTCATTGTGCTCTGTGCTGAGCATGAAACCTGCTTGGAATTCTTTCTCTCCCTCTCTCTCTGCCTCCCTAAATAAATAAATAAATAAATAAATAAACATTTTTAAAATACACTTAAAAAAAAGAAGAAATTCACGTAATAGCAATCAACTCTCAGGATATTTCCTGACATAACAAGGCAAGCAAATGATCACAGTCTAATTTACATTTTAAAAACAGTCTAGAGTCACACAAAGTTTACCAAGATTCAAGGAAAAAATTGTAAATAAGTATAATTAGATAGCTAACAAAAGTTATTCTAATATAGACAGCCTTTAAGCTGTGGTAAGTCTTTCCCAAGATAATTTAAAGAGACACTTGCATACTAAAAGACAAAGTAGGGTGATATATTTTACATCCAGTTTCTTTTTCATTTTCATTCTATGTGCAGAGGGTTGGGTAATGTAAGTGTGAGTGGTAACAGCAATGGGGCAACTGTGAAGATACACTAATTAAGCTATTTTTCAAATATTTCAGGTAATAAGAGAGCCCGTATTACTTTAATAGCTCCATAGAGTATGGCTATACATTCTGTTAAATTCTATAATTAAGAAGACAGCTTCTTGGGGTGCCTGGGTGGCTTAGTCGGTTAAGCGTCCGACTTTCGCTTAGGTCATGATCTCGCGGTTCATGGGTTCGAGCCCCGCGTCGGGCTCTGTGCTGACTGCCAGCTCAGTCAGCTGAGTCTGGTTTCAGCTCACTGAAACCTGTTTCAGAGTCTGCCTCCCNCCCAAAAAAAAAAAAAAAAAAAAAAAAAAAAGACAGCTTCTTGACGTACCAGGGCCACTGTTGTTGCCGCTCCTCTGTAAAAGAGAAAATCCAGACCATAAAATTCTTGTACACTGATTTTAACTAAATTAAGTCATATTAATCCATTTAGTTCAGGACAGCAAGGTACTACAATTTTAAGAAATGTAGTATTTACAGCCTTTGAACTTATAACTATATAAACTTTCAGAGATACAAAATGAATATATATTTTCTCTTAATTATCTAAAAGTTAATATTCTGGAACCATCTTATATTTGAATTTCTAATACTGACTCTTTAAATCATCTTCAGAGCTATTCCAAGCAAATTATATCAAGTTTATTACATTGACAAATATTCCTTATAAATAAAGTAGAAGTAGTAATAAATATACAAAAACCTGCTACTTTCTATAGATATCAGGAAAAAAATAAGCTAAAGTGAATGATTTAGCTAAACAATAAATCTTACTGTTTTTGGTACAAAATAGGGTGAACCAGGAGCACCTGGAGAAGAAGGCCTCCAGGGAAAAGATGGATTAAAGGTAAATTATACTTTCTCATTATGTATAAATTTTTATGAAATCATTAAAATATGACATAATGTTCCAAACAAAACTCTGCTTATTGTGTGCTATAATTATTTTATTACTCTCACCTTTCTTAAAAATTTTTACTGGGTTACAGGGGAGCCCAGGAGGAAGGGGTCTTCCTGGAGAGGATGGAGAAAAAGGAGAGACAGGCTTACTGGGGGCTCCAGGACCCTTGGGTGGACCAGGTCTGATGGGTCCTCCGGTGAGTAGTGCTGGCTTCATTTTTGAGTACCAGTGAACTCAGTCCCCTACATGTACACACACACACAGACACAAACACACCTACATTCTGATCCCCTTATATGTCCATTGGGTCATTGAAAGTGTGGAACTGTGGCTGGAGAGAAGGCCATACCAGGGGCTGATTATCAGCCTACTTAACATCCAAGGAAGAAAGACACTTTTTCCATGTGTCACACAAGTCCTTGAAGTTTTTTACTGCCACTTTGAGATATAATAGACAAATAACATTGTGTAAAACAGTGTGATGATTTGATATACATATATATGTATATATACATACACATATACTATGTATCATATATATACATATGATTACCAAATAGAATTAGTTAATACATCCACCATTTCAGTTACCTTTTTGTGTGTCTGATAA
>NW_027531143.1:8630828-8819267 GCF_008692635.1 Crocuta crocuta | reverse complement strand
CTGCCACATTAGATCTCTATGAGTTATTTACTTTATAACTGGAAGTTTGTACCCATTGACCATTTGCCCATCTGTCCATTACTGGCAACAACCATCAATCTACTCTGTTTCAATGATTTCAGGATTTTTTTTTAGGTAATACGCATGTGTAAAATCATACAGTATTTTTTTTTCCTTGAGCTTAGTTCACATAACAATGCATTCCAGGTCCACTCATGTTGTTGCAAATGTCAGAATTCCCTTCTTTTTGTGGCTGAACAGTATTTCATTGTATATATAAACCATATATATAGATATATACATACCTATATATATATACATGCATACATATATATGGTCTCTGTCATACATATATATGGTGTGTGTGTGTATATATATAAATATATATATATATACATACACCACTTTTTTCAAATGTAAGTTGACCATTTATGCATGAATTTATTTCTGGGCTCTCAATTCATTTTCATTAGTGTATATGTCTGTTTTAATGGCAGTACCATACTGTTTTGATTAGTACAGTTTTGTTTTAGTACTATAGTTTGAAATTAATAGATGTAATACCTCCATGTTTATTTTTCTTTCTCAATATTGTTTTGGTTATTTGGGGTATTTTGTGGTTCCGGGCAAATTTTAGGATTTTTTCTTTCCTGTAAAACATACAACTGTTATCTTGAAAGGAATTACATTGAATCTGTAGATGGTTTGGGGTAATATGGACATTTTAGCAATATTAACTCTTCCTGCCTATGAACAGGATGTATCTCTCCCTTTATGTGTGTTAAGTTTCTTTTATCAGTGTCTTATACTTTTCACTATATAGATATTTCACTTCCTTGGTTATATCTATTCCTAAGTATTCTATTTGTTTTGTTGCTCTTATAAATAGGAATGTTTTATTTCTTTTTTGTATATATATTGTTAGTGTATAGAAACATAACAGTTTTGTAGGTGATTTTGTATAGTGCTGTTTTACTAGTCATTTATTAATTTTTACAGTTCTTTTTGGAATTTTTAAGGTTTTCTATATATGAAGATAATGTATATCTTCAGGAACGGTTTTACTCCTCCTTTCTAATTTGGATGCCTTTTATTTTATTTTTTTTTAATGTTTTATTTATTTCTAGGAGGGAGAGAGAGAGACAGCGTGAGCAGGGGAAGGTCAGAGAGAGAGGGAGTCACAGACTGAAACAGGCTCCAGGCTCTGAGCTGACAGTCAGCACAGAGCCCGACACGGGGCTTGAACCCACGAACCGTGAGATCATGACCTAAGCGAAAGTCGGACGCTTAACCGACTAAGCCACCCAGGCGCCCCTGGATGCCTTTTATTTCTTTTTCTTGCCTAATGGCTCTGGGTAGGATTCCCACTACTATTCTGAATAGAAATGATGAGAGTGGGCACCTTGGTCTCTTGTTGCTGATCTTAGAGGAAAAGTTTTCAACCTTTTACTGGTAAATATGATATTAACAGTAGGTTTATCATATATGGCATTTTTATTATGTTGAGATTTGTTCCCTCTATCCCTGCATTGTTGAAAGTTTTTATCATAAAAGGTTATTGAATTTTCTGAAATACTCTTTCTGCATCTATTGAGTTAATCATATGGTGTTCTTTAATTCAATGAATGGGGTTTATCACATTGATTGATTTTCAGCCAAACAATCCTTGCATCCCTGGAATAAATCCCACTGGATCATGATGTATGATCCTTTTAATGTGCTAATTTAATTTGTTACCATTTTGCTGAGAATTTTTACATCTATTTTCATTAGGGTTATTGGCCTACAGTTTTATTTTCTTATAATATCCTTATCTGGCTTTTATATCAGGGTAATACAGACATGAGTTTGGGTGTATTTTCTCCTCTTCAAAATTATGGAAGAATTTGAGAAATATTATCATTAACTTTCCTTTAAACATTTGGTGGAGTTCATCTGCGAAAGCTGTTTTTCTTTGTTGAGAGGTTTTTCATTACTGTTTCAATCTCCTTATTTATCATTGGTCTATACAGATTTTCTCTTTCTTCATGATTCAGTATTGCTAAGTCCTATGTTTCTAGGAATTAATCCATTTCTTCTAAGTTGTCCAATTTGTTGACAAATAATTGTATCTGAGTAGTCTCTTATAATCTTTTATTTTTCTGTAGTCTCATTTATAATGTCTTCTTTTTCATTTCTAACTGTGTTTGAGGCCTTTCTGTCTTGGTGAGTCTAGCTAAAAGATTGTCAATTTTATCATTTTAAGAAACCAACTACAGTAAAACCCTGGTTTTCAAGCATAATTTGTTCCAGAAACATGCTCTTAATCCAAAGCACATGTATATCAAAGCAAATTTCCCCATAATAAGTAATGGAAACTCAGATGATTTGTTTCACAACCCAAAATATTCATATAAAAATAATTACAGTACTGTAATATAATACATACATACAAAATAATAAAGAAAATACAAAATATTAAGAAAAATGAGCAAATTAGCCTGCACTTACCTTTGAAAACCTTCATGGCTGGTGTGAGGGACACAGAGAGAGGAGGGTTATTGTGTAGGATGACTTTCACTATCACTAACAAAATCACTGCTGTCTATTGGTTCAATGGAATCTTTTTCTTTCCATAAATCTTTAACAAGGAACCTATCCAACGACCTAGAATGAAGTGAAGCATTCCTAAGCTTACCCTTGTGTGGAATAGCAAAGGACTGTCAAAAGGTGCTTTGAAGGGATGAAAAATATACTAGTGCCATTTGTGGGCACCTTCCAACATTCTGAAAAAATCACTGATTTCTGCCAAACACGACATGGCCTGTGACTGAGCATCTGAGCATGGGAGATGATCACACACAATCCCTCAGTGAGAGAGAGAAAGAACCATTGGCTCAGTTTCTATCATGTGACGTTCAATGTCACATGCTACTAGTATTATAAAGGATTGCTCACTTATCAAATTAAAACTTACTAGACATGTTGCTCATTTTGTGGAACAATCACAGAACAAGTTACAATATATGAAGCAATCCAAGGTTTTATAGTATTAGTTTTGTTAATCTTTTCTATAAATTTTCTGCTTTCTATTTCACTTTTTGCTCTAATCTTCATCATTTCTTCTGCTAACTTTGGCTTTAGTTTGCTCTTGTTTCCTACTTCTTTGAGGTGTAAAGTTATTTGAGATCTTTCTCCTTTTAGGATGTATGCTCTTATCTCACTTGAACTTTATGTTCAAGTGAGGCCAGTGACTTGGCACCCTAGTTGGGAAGGGATGCTGGTAGGGTGAGATCTTAGGCTGTATTGCCTGGCAAGGCAATACCTCTGATTAGACTCTGTATTTGATCAAGGTCTCATCTTGTTCATCCTAACTAGATAGTACTACTGGCTGAACTCCATGTTCATGAGACAACAAACATGGCTTCACAGTTGGACAGACCCCCCAGGCTGTGCCCCAATTTTGTTCAGAGTGACAGGCTGTGCTTCATGATTACCTAAGCCACTGGCTGTGCTTCTGTGTTGCATAAGGTCACTTTCCAGGCTTTCTGGTCAAGTGGGGCCTCCAGCTGTATCTCGGTGTTGGTTGAGCTGGAAATTATATGCTTCATGGGTGACATTACCATTGAGCTCTTTTGTTGGGTGGGGCTGAAGTCTATGTTTTGTAATTGTGCAGGGCTACTTTCAGGGCTTCTTGCCTATGCAAGGTTGCAGGCTGTATTTAGTAACTGGACAGGGCCATAAGCTAGATTTTCCTACTGGGCAGAGCTGTTGGCTGGACTTCACAACTGGGCTGTACTTTTAACTGAGTTCCAAGATTTTTCGGGGTCACTGTTCAGATTCTCTGGTCACACAAATTTTGGCAGGGCTACTGGTTTGGCTACCTGTCCGATAGGGCTATAGTACGGACTCCACAATCACCCAAATTCTATGGCCAGGCAATACTGGTTGAGTGGGATGGGGGTTCATGTGTAGCTGTTGGGCAAGGTAGCAGGTTTGCCTCCCTGACTACTCAGGGACATATAATGGCTCCACAGTAGGTATGACCCATTGGCTGGGGACCCAAACAATGCATAACACTTCAACCAAGATCCCTGACCAGCTAGAGCCACCAACTCAGCTCTGCACATGTGCAGAATCACCAACTGGGATCTCTGCTCAGGTGCTACTGCAATCAAGAATGCATTCCACCAAGATCTGGTGCAGGATGCTGTAATCTCTGCCTCTCTTCTCTGNTCCCCCCCCCCCCACCACCACAGTGTTCCTTATTGGGCTACCTTAGAAACATTCCAAAACACTAGGGGAGCTGAATGCATTTTGTATTTTGTTTTCCTCACTGGAGAAACTATAAGCCAAGGAAGCCATTTTATGCAGTACTCTGCTGGTCTGGGGAAAGGACAATGCAAGCAAAGTGAAATCTTTACTCTTACTTTTCTTCTTGGTCCTTCTGTATCTCTGTGATCTAGGGGAGTGCCTCAACCTCACCCTCAGGTTCTGGGATTTTCACATTGGTGGTCTTTTATATGAATGCTAGCTACTTTGTCTTCTTCTGAGGATGGCTGAGTTCAGGAATGACTTATGCGACTATCCTGATGATGTCACCTCAGCTATGGAAATTCTGTCATAAAACATTTGAAGGGGAATATGTTGTGTTATCTCAAACTTACTTTGATTGACTATTTCTGATTTTTATTCATAAAGCTGACATTATTCCTGTAGAATAAGACCCTAACTCTAGAATGCCATAAGAAGTCCTTTGCAGGCATAATTTAAGTTATTAAGATCTGATCTCAAACTGTAGTATTACTTCAACTGATATTCTAAATATTATATTGGACAGATTCTCTCATCACAGAGCCAATAGAAGATGTAAATACATGATGAGAACAGCTTTTCTCTTCCTTAAAATTTTAATTTATGATATTTGTTACATTCATCTAGATAGACCCTCTCTGGACAGTTTGCCTTTTTGCTTTACTGTCCCTTCTTCCTTATCTCACATGTTTATTTTTAAAAATTTTTTTTCTTAAATAGTTTATTGTCAAGTTGGTTTCCATATAACACCCAGTGCTCATCCCAACAATTGCTCTCCTCCANATACAGTTCTCTTGTATCCTTGGTTAGGTTTATTCCTAGGTACTTTATGGTTTTTTGTGCAATTGTGAATGGGATCAGTTTCTTGATTTCTCTATCTGTTGTTTCATTATTGGTGTATAAAAATACAACCGATTTCTGCATGTTGACTTTGTACCCTGAAAATGCTGAATTCATGGATCAATTCTAGTAGGCTTCTGGTGGAGTCTGTCGGGTTTTCTATGCAGAGTATCATGTCATGTGTGAAAAGTGAAAGTTTGACTTCTTCTTTGCCAATTCTAATGGCTTTTATTTCCTTTTGTTGTCTGATTGCTAATGCTAGGACTTCCACCACTATGTTAAACAGCAGTGGTGAGAGTGGACATCCCTGTCGTGTTGCTGATCTCAGGGAAAGCTCTCAGTTTTTCCCTCTTGAGGATGATGTTTGCTGATGGCTTCTCATAGATGGCTTTTATGATATTTAAGTAAGTTCCTTCTATCCTGACTTTCTCGAGGGTCTTTATTAAGAAGGTATGCTGTATTTTGTCAAATGCTTTTTCTGCATCTATCGACAGGATCATATGGTTTTATCTTTTCTTTTGTTAATGTGATGCATCACATTGATTGATTTGTGAATACTGAGCCAGCCCTGTAGCCCAGGAATGAATCCCACTTGATCATGGTGGATAATTCTTCTTATGTGCTGTTGAATTCGATTTGCAAGTATCTTGATGAGGATTTTTGCATCCATATTCATCAAGGATATTGGCCTATAGTTCTCTTTTTTTGCTGGGTCTCTGTTTGACTTGAGAATCGAAGGGATGCTGGCTTAGTAGAATGAGTCTGGAAGTTTTTCTTCAATTTCTATTTTTTGGAATAGCTTGAGAAGAGTGGGTATTAACTCTGTTTTAAATGTCTGGTAGCATTCCCCAGGGAAGCCATCTGGCCCAGGGCTCTTATTTGTTGGGAGGTTTTTGATAACTGATTCAACTTCTTCACTAGTTATGGGTCTGTTCAGATTTTCTATCTCTTCCCATGTGAATTTTGGTAATGAGTGTGTATTTAGGAATTTGTCCATTTCTTCTAAGTGGTCCAGTTTGTTGGCATATAATTTTTCATAGCATTCCCTGATAATTGCTTGTATTTCTGAGGCGTTGGTGGTAATAAGTCCATTTTCATTCATGATTTTGTCTATTTGGGTGCTCTCTCTTTTCTTTTTGATAAGTCTGGCTAGAGGTTTGTTAATTTTGTTTATTTTTTCAGAAAACCAACTCTTGGTTTCATTGATCTGTTCAACTGTGTTTTTTTATTCTATATTGTTTATTTCTGACCTGATTTTTTTTATTTCTCTTCTCCTATTGGGTTTGGGGTGCTCTTGTTGCTGTCCTTCTAGTTCCTTTAACTGCTCTGTTAGATTTTGTACTTTGGTTTTTCTAATTTCTTGAAATAGGCTTGGAGTGCAGTGTATTTTCCTCTTAAGACTGCCTTTGCCCCATCCCAATGAGTTCAAATTATTTTCATTTTCATTTGTTTCCATATATTTTTTAATTTCTTCTCTAATTGACTGATTGGCCCATTCGTTCTTCAGTAGGGTGTTGTTTAACCTCCATGTTTTGGGGGTTTTCCAGCCTTTTTCCTGTGGTTGATTTCAAGTTTCACAGCATTGTGATGTGAAAGTGTGACTGGTATGATCTCAATTATTTTATATTTATTGAGGGATGCTTTATGTCCTAGATGTGATCTATCTTGGAAAATGTTCCATGCGCACTTGAGAAGAAAGTGAATTCCATGGCCTCAGGATGTAGAGTTCCAAATATGTCTGTCAAATCCATCTGGTCCTGTGTGTCATTCACGTCCATTGTTCGTTTAGCGACTTTCTATCTAGTTGATCTATCCATTTCTGTAAGTGGAGTATTAAAGTCCCCTGCTATTAGCACATTCTTATCCATAAGATTGTTTCTGTTTGTGATTAATTGTTTTATGTATTAAGGTGCCTCCATATTTGGTGCATAGAGATTTATAATTGTTAGCTCTTCCTGCAGGATAGACCCTGTAATTATTATATAATGTCCTTCTTCATCCCTTGTCACTGCCTTTACTTTAAAGTCCAATTTGTCTGATATAAGTATGGCTACTCCAGCTTTCTTTTGACTTCCAGTAGCATGATAGATATTTCTCCATCCCCTTACTTTCAATCTGAAAGTGTCCTCAGGTCTAAAATGAGTTTCTTGTAGACAGAAAATAGATGGATTTTGGTATTTTTATCCATTCTGCTACCCTCTGTCTTTGGATTGGAGCATTTAGTCCATTTACATTCAGTGTTATTATTGAAAAATATGGGTTTAGAGTCATTGTGTTCTCTGTAGGATTTATGCTTGTGGTGGTGTCTCTGGTACCTTTTGTTTCTTCTAACATTTCCCTTAAAGCGTCCCCCTCAGGATTTCTTGTAGGGCTGGTTTAGTGGTGATGAATTCTTTCAATTTCTGTTTATTTGGAAAGGCTTTTATCTCTCCTTCTACTCTGAATGACAGGCTTACTGGATAGAGGATTCCTGGCTGCATATTTTTTTCTGTTCATCACATTGACGATTTCCTGCCATTCCTATCTGGCCTGACAAGTTTCAGTAGATAAGTCTGTCACCACTCTGATAGGTTTCCCTCTGTACGATGGGGCCCTTTTTTCCCTAACTGCTTTTAGAATTCTCTCTTTGTCCTTATATTTTGCCAGTTTCACTATGATATGTCATGCAGAAGATCGGTTCAAGTTACATCTGAGGGGAGTTCTCTGTGCCTCTTGGATTTCAATGTCTGTTTCCTTCCCCAGATTGGGGACGTTCTCTGCTATAATTTGTTCAAGGACTCCTTTAGCGCCTTTCCCTCTCTCTTCCTCTTCTGGAATTCCTATGATTCGGATATTGTTCTGTTTGATTGTATCATTCAGCTCTCAAACTCTCCTTTTGTGTTCCTGGATCAGTTTATCTCTCTTTTTCTCGGCTTCCTCTTTCTCTATAATTGTGTCTTCTAATTCACCTATTCTCCTCTCTGCCTCTTCAATCCATGCAGTGGACACCTCCATTTTATTATGCATCTCATTTATAGCATTTTTAATTCATCACAACTATTTTTAAGTTCCATAGTCTTTGTAGCAATAGTTTCTCTGATGTCTTCCATGCCTTTTTCAAGCCCAGTGATTAATTTTATGACTATTGTTCTAAATTCTTGTTCAGTTATGATGCTTATATCTTCTGTGAGCAGTTCTTTAGCTGTTATTTCTTATTGGAATTTCTCTAGAGGAGAGCTATTCCGTTTCATCATTTTGGCTACCTTTCTGTCTCTTGTTTGTTTTAAAAGCTTGTTATGCACTTTACACCTGCGAGTACTGCTGTATTAAAGAAGGCTCTTTGACTGTCCAGGGCCTGTCCATTCAGGAAGTGTTCTTTGAATGGTGTCTCTTGGTCTCTCTTGTTGAGACTTTGGTTATTTTATTTCCCTACTCATAGTGGTATTTGGAACTCTCCACCATGTGTACTTTGGATTGTTTCTTGAGGTAGCCCTGGAAAAGAAAACAGACAGACAAGCACACAGGGAACAAAGGCACACAAACATGCAGACAAATCCAACAAACACACAAACCAAAAGGGAAAAAGAAAAAGAAAAAAATGAAGAGAAAAGAAAAAGAGGAAGGAGGAAAACCAAATTATAAAAATTTTAAGAAAAAGAAAAAAGAAGAAAAGAAAAAAAAAACCCAAAAGACAAAGGTCAATGTAAAAGCATAAAACCAGAATTCCCAGCTACAACTGGACATGCTGATGGAAGAGCATATCCAAAGAGAGAAATGACAGGGCAGGGAGGAAGTGAAACTGGAAGAGAAATGACCAGGCAGAGAGACTAAGAGGCTTAATTCAGAGAAAGAAAGAGGAAAATATGGTAAGAAGCAATAAGAAAGAAATTAAGATAATGTTCCTTAGAGAAACTATATAGTCTGATTACTCCAGAGAGAGTGATAGAAAGGTAGCGGTGGAGGTGTAGAATATACATCTAGAGAATGGATTAAATGTGACTGTTTAAGCAAACCAGTGACCAGAGTGCCCAGTCCAGCAGAGGGGAAGGGTACAAATAAGACAAGGGAAGATATATCTGAATAGAAAGGATTGATCTAGAATTAATCACGGTAGTGCATCCATGTTGGTCTTGTCCCAGTCTCCAATTTAAAAAAAAAAAAAAAAAAAGCAGCTCTCTATCAGGGATGTAGGTGGGCCTCCACTGCAACCCACAGGCAGCTCCCTGAGGCTCCACCTTGGTGGTTGTGGGGAGAAAAATGGCAGCGCCCCAGTCCCCTCTCAAACCACGTGTTGCAACTCTTTTGAGTTTCTTGAGCAGTTTCAGCTGCTCTTTCTTTTCCCCTCCACTCACTGACTCACCGTGGCTCCCCGCAAAGGGGGCTCCCACCCCTCCCTTCGTATCTCTGGTCCTGGCCCGTTTTTATCTTCCCCAGCTCACACTCATGCTATAAGGTTTTCTCAGCGGACTCTGTCCCCTTTTCCTCCCAAACTGCTGGATTCTGTAAGGGTTCCTATGGCTTCAAGCCTTGTCCATTTGAGAGATGGGGACGAGTGAAATGTATGGATCTCCCTACTTCTCCGCCATCTTGTCTCCTCCTCTTATCTCACATGTTTAAACATGAGTTCTTCTCCAAGATTATTCTCTCTTTACTTTTCCAAGTTCTTGCTTTGAAGATATTCTCATATCTTAGGAGTCATTACTTACGACCCTACTAGAAAGTTATTTCTCTTTTGCCATACTCTAGGGGTTATGCAGCCTTTTAAAGATAGTTTCTGCCCCCCAGTAATCTCAATTACATATCAAGAACTAAGAAGCTCTATCTGAAAGAATACAACAAAACCAAAAATGAAGCACAAACTGGCTACCTTTCCATTCATATCATTTACCCATAACTATAATACCTTTAGTATCAGTTAAAATAATGCTATCTCACATCTTCTCCAAAATAATAGATAACTGTACCAGTGTGTTTCAAAGTGACATTTGAAGTTTGAGGATAAATCAGAAATGTCTCCTGTTTTTATCAATTGGCAAATTGAATCTTTTTTCCCCCTTGGTTTTATGTAAGTGGGAAAGTGCCCATTTCTCCTCTCAGTCCTGGAAATGATAGGTGTTTCACTCCAGCAAATATAAAGCATTGGGAAATCATCCCCCCAAATTATCTTCAAACTATTGGTCCAGACACTGAGCAATAGAATTTCACTTACATTTTCCCGCAGCATCTGTCCAGTAATCTAGTGGTGCTTTATTTTCCCCACTTTACAACTGAAAAAAAAAAAAAAAAAAAAAGGCTCAGAGAAAGGTAAGTATATCACAGATGGCAGAACTGACTCTAGCTCCTTTATTCTGTGACTTCTACACCTCTAAGCCACACTACTCCATGAGGTGATCAGCCTTGGGGTTGTGTTTTGCCTTTTTGGGGCTCTTGACATTTTCATCTTTTTTAGAGGACTAATCAGGGCAGGACTCAGAGAGAACTCATGTAACAAATGGTGAAAAAGTGTGATTATCATTCTGAGAATTCATGTCAGGATCTTTTCAATCACCTAGCCTACTTCCCCAGCAGAGTCGTAAATATTGGTGAGGAGAACACAGAACTAAGTAAAAGGTCTCACCATGCAATAGGATAACAGATAGGAACCCCAGATAGGGATGCAGCCTGACAGCTGGTGATGGGCAGAACAGAGATGAAAAAAGGGGCTCAAAACAAGACATGGAAAAATGATAAACACAGATTTCGTCTGCTTCATAATTTTTCACAAGAACAATCTTGCCTTGTACACATCTTTGGTGCCTTTTTTTAGTATCAACACATGTGTGTTTCTTTTTTATTCTTTTTGTTGTTCTCCTTGGAATTTTAAATGCCTTTCAGCTCATAAACCCAATAAAAATACCATGGCACATTTTTTTCAGAAGAATTTTATGATCCAGGGAAATATTGCTTAATCAGAAAGACTGATGTTGGATTTATTTTTCACTTAAAAAAATTCTTCCTTAGACAATGTCACAAAGATGCTACCTATTCTTAAAAAATAAACAAGAAAGACAGTGAGAAAAAAGAAATAAAATTTATTTTTCAAGGGAAGAAATGCTCTTCTTACTTTCTAGAAGATTAGAAAATGAGAACTAGGTTGAAAAATAAGGTAAAAGAAGCATCAGTAACAAATTCCCAAATCTAAGATTTAGACTACTTAATTCTAAAATGTATATTTTATGCTTGAATTCTATGCTACAGTGTTCAGTTGCCTAAATGCATAACTCTGTATAGGAAAAAAAATTGGAAGCATTTGAGAAGAAACATCTGCCTGACTTATGGTCTGTCACCCATTTCTTTAAAAGTCTATCTCTGTACAATCTAACATCTAAACAGATGTGAAGCCATGGAAGTTAAAAGTTGCATGTGCAAAAATGAAATTGTCTTGTTTTATACTGTTAGGACAAAACTTGGCTGGATTTATTAAAGTGTTATTTTTTCCCATCTGTATGGATAGAGTGGTATGATCATTGGGAATAGGAAAATATCTCAAGAAAAGATGAAGCAAAATAAAGCTAAGGAGCTTTCTCAATAGGATCTTACAAAGCAAAGTCGGAAAGATAAAAGAGCTTAGAAAAGAATGATAAGGTATACATGACTCTTATTTCTGAGTTAATTTCCTTGGAAACCCCAAAAAAATAATAAGTTTGGAAATTTGAGGTCAGTGACACTAAGGAGTAAAGGACTTATTTAAATCTTTATCTTCTGAATGATTTTTATGACTCTGGTCTTAGGCTTGTTTGTTCTGAACTGTTGTGTCATAAAGCAACCCAGAAATAGAAAGACCTCTGCACTGACCATTATGCAAGAATTGCTCTACCACTGTCCCTGCTCTACCACTAAAGAGCTGTACATTGTTGGGTGAGTCATTCTTTGGTTTCTCAGTTTACACATTACACATAATAAAGGGATTGGTGCTGTGCAGAGCCTCCCAAGATGACTATGTCAGGGAGGGATGCTGAATGGGCAAGTGTTTCTTCTATTACTACTGGAGTCAGAAGAAAATCTTTGTATGTATATCTAACATGAAATCCTGTATAGGTTGTCTTTGGAAGAAAATGTTCCATAGCTTTAAAAAAAAAAAAAAAAGCATTAACAGGATGTTCCAAAATTTTATTAGCCTCACAGATTGTGACTCTATAAAGTATATTTGTCCATTCATTAATTCACTGAAATTTTTGAGTACCTTCTATGAATTAAGAGCTCTGCTAAGCAGTGGGATACCAAGGGGAACAAGATTAGCAAGATTCCTGATCTCAGATTATATGATAATGTGAACACTGACAAATTCAAATAAAATTCACATAGGAAAATTCAAATAAAACCACAATGAGATACCACTTCACTTGACTAGGATGGTTATAATAAAAGAAATTAAAAATTTAAAAAAAACAAAATATCAAGTGTTGATGAAGATGTAAATATACTTGCTGATGGGATGTAAAATGGTGCCGCCACTTTGTAAATCAATTTGACAGTTTCTCAAATTGTCAAACATGGAGCTACTATGTGTTCCACTAATTCTATCCCTAGGTATATACCCAATAGAATTGAAAGCTGAGTTAAAACAAAAATTTGTACCTGAATGTTTATAGAAGCATTCTTTATGATAGCCAAAATAACCCAAATGATCAACTGATGATTTGTACATGTATATTAATAAATTTAGTATGTCTATTCAATGGACTATTACTTGCCAGTGAAAAGAAATGATGTACTCATACATGCTACAACANTTGTTGAGAGTGCTGCTATGAACATTGGGGTACATGTGCCCCTATCCATCAGCACTCCTGTATCCCTTGGGTAAATTCCTAGCAGTGCTATTGCTGGGTCCTAGGGGAGTTCTATTGTTATTTTCCTGAGGAAACTCCACACTGTTTTCCAGAGAGGCCGCACCAGTTTCCATTCCCACCAACAGTGCAGGAGGGTGCCCGTTTCTCCAAATCCTCGCCAGCATCGAAAGTCTCCTGATTTGTTCATTTTAGCCACTCTGACTGGTGTGAGGTGGTATCTCAGTGTGGTTTTGATTTGTATTTCCCTGATGAGGAGGGATGCTGACATGCTACAACATTGATAGACCTTGAAAACATTATGCTTAGGGGTGCCTGGGTAGCTCAATCAGTTAAGTGTCAGACTCTTGATTTCAGTTGAAGTCATGATCTCACAGTTCATGAGATCGAACCCTACATAGGATTCTCTCTCTTCCTCTTTCTCTGCCCCTCCCCTGCTTATACTTGTCTTCTCTCTAAATAAATAAGCATTTAAAAAAAAAAAAACAAACATTATGCTTACTGAAAGCAGCCAGTCAAAAGACCGTATAATATATTACATGTCCCAAATAAGGCACTTCTGTATAGGCCAAAAGTAGGTCAGTGGTTGCCTAGGGGTAGGAGGGGTGGTGGTTGGGAGGAAATGGGAAGTGACTGCTTATGGGTACAGGTTTCTTTTGGGGGTGATGAAAATGTTCTAAAATTGATTTTGGTAATAGTTGCACAACTCATTGAATTGTACACTTTAAACAGGTTCATAATATGGTATATGAATTATATCTCAAAGTTGTTTAAGAATAGATGTGATGTGTTACTTTCAAGACAGTATAGCTACTCTCCCATATTTAAAGTAATAGACTGGAATCCCAACTCCTTCTATTTATTTATTTTTAATTTTTTAATGTTTATTTTAAACTTATTTCTGAGAGAGAGAGAGACAGCGTGAGTAGGGGAGGGTCAGAGAGAGGGGGAAACACAGAATCTGGGAATCGAACCCACGAACTGTGAAATCATGACCTAAGCTGAAGTCAGAAGCCCAACCGACTGAGCCACCCCAGCACCCCCTCCTTCTTCTATTTAATGAGTAGGCTCAACATAAAGCCAACTATTCTCCGTCAGCATATAAAAACATTCTTATTTTAGTAATTATTGAAGAAATTTACTAAAATATGCACATTTAGAAAATGTTGCTATTTTTCTAGTCTGCCTTGCAAGCCTCTAAATCCACAAATGGGTTATGGTAGGGTTGCTTTTTAAAAGCAAACATTTTGGAGCAAGATATTTCTTAGGCATTTTCGAGCAAGCACTAAAATAAACCAGCCTAATATCAGTGGAAGTTTACCACCCCATCCCATAGCCCCGCATCCCCTCAACATCCTCCCTCAATCCCACAAAAAGGAGAAGTAAACTGTCTTTGAAGAGAAAAAAAGATATGGACAAAGGAACCAGGAGAAATCTTTCTGATTATAATGACAGAAGAAAATGCAATAGCAATCCCCTTCTTCCCATGTAATGTGTTCTTCAAATGTACAAAGGTTTACTGTGCAAAATATTCCTAGTAGATCCATATGTTACAGTTCTTAGAAATTAAAAGGGAGTATAAAAATGTCTCACTACTCTTCACCTTTCATTTATAACATTTAGTTTTACTACCAACTTTAGTACATGTTTTTTAAGATGTTATTTCTTTACAAATGAATACCAAGTGGCCTCGGTTACTGTCTGATTAAGGCTAAATATTTTCTACTTTGGGCATGTGTTCTATAATTCATTTATTAAATATTTATTAATCATCATTTATATGCCAGGCACAGTTCTGGGTACTAATGTTACAGCAATAAACAAAACAGGACAAAGTCCGTGCTGTCTTAGAACTTGACACTGCAGTGTGGAAAAGCAATGTGAACAAGAATGATAATTTCTGATAGGGATAAGTGCTGTGAGGAAAAGAAAACATGGTAATAAGATAAAGAGTGACTAGGTCATAATGATCACAGAAGGACTACTTAGGGTTACATTGAACCAGATGTCTAAAGATAAGAAGCAGCCAGTCATGTGAATATCTAAGTAAAACTTTCTAGGTAGAGGGAACATCTAATGCAAATGCCCTACAGCAGAAGGGGCATTTATTAGATGCACTGTTAGAAAGGGGCAGGTGTGGGGGGAGAAAATGGCTAAGTAGCTGGAATGGAGTGATGGACTTGAAAACATAATGTCCGAGAAATAAAAGCAGTCAGATCACGTAGAGGATTACAGGCCATGATAAGAGATTTGGAGATGATTCTGATTTCACTGGGCAGCCATTTGGAAGATTTTAAACAGGTCAGGAGGTTTGAAATGTTAATTTCACTAAATGTTAATTTAGTGATCGTTTGGAGAACCCTGAAGAAATAGACTATGAGGGTAAAAGTGGATTTAGAAGGCTTTCACGGTCATGTAGATGAAAAGTGATATGGTGGAACAATAGAGATAGAAGATAGTGATCCCATTTAAGACATATTTTGGAGATATAGCTGACTATATTTGCTCATTGTTTGGATGTTGAGAGGAGGGAACAAATAATGAAGAATAAATCACTGTTTTTGCCTGGAGCAACTGTATTGGTGATCATATCATTAAATATATTACAGAGCTACGAATTGATATTTACATTTGTGGATGTGTGTGATTTCATTATTTTTGGTTTATTTGGTTTTCCTCACAAGCTCTAACTTACTGATTAGTGAGGAGTGGTTGGGGACTGGGGCAAAGGAAAATTTTAAACCCAACTCAGTTTAAAGCTTAAACAATCTATTCCTATAAATTAGTAGTCTCTATAGGTAATGGTCAGACTCTTACGATGTTGCTTCTCAAACCTATCAGCTCTTGGACTCCCTCTTTTACTCCTTTCCATTAGAGAGCCTGAGTGTCTGGTGATGGTAAGGATGAGGAAGCCTTGGATCTAGGTGCAGGTGTTTAAGATAGGGACAGCTCGTCAGTTTGCTTCTGCCTACCCTGCTGGACTCTGATGATGATGTCTGCAACTCATGATTTTCATTTCCTTTTTATGAAGGGATTCCCTATCAGCTTCCACTAATCTGCACATCCCTCACAGGTCTTCTGGATTCTCATTCAGCTCTAACCCAGGAAGTCTGCTCATCCTCTGTTATGACAGAGTCATGTCTTTCTAGAGTAATGACCACTCCCCCACCACACACACACACACACACACACACACACACACACACACACAAGTTCCCCACGTATTTCTAAGTTGCCGTCTACATTATATAGAAATCAAGGAGTAGCTCGGGAAAATTTAACAAATGTTTTTGATTTTCCTGAACATCCAAACTGATATGGCCGTAAACCAAGTGCTATCTAGAGAGAAGGTACCTTTCCTGCCTCCTGAAGAGGTAGTGGGGAACAAGAGATTCACTGTGCCGAAACTCAGAAAGAGGAAAATCTGAACATCTAGGTCTCTCCCTTCCTCTTTGCCTCCTGCATTCTCCTAGAACCAAAAGTGAAAAAAAAAAAAAAANAAACCTGGCTTTCTCTCTATTTTCTCTATGTCATATTCTGATTTTTTTTTAATCATCTCATAAAAGCCTTAGAGTTCTATTGCAATAGATGGAAAGTATGTCTTCTCTATAATACAGGACAGCCCTGTGTACTGGCTCCAGGGTCAACTTGTGAATTATTGAAGTTGGAAGCAAAGAAAAAAAAAAAAGTTCTCTTAATACATACAACCCTTGGGCATATGACCCCCCTCAACCTGTGAATAGGGAAAAGTTCATATATTCAAAAAGGCAAAATTAAAAAGCAATTTTGATAATTTTCAAAATACTGCTGCATTATAGCAGAGATGGAGAAGGCAAGGAGAGACAAGTTTTCGAGGTTTGAGGGGGTAATTCAAGGGTTCAGTTTGGGGCACATAAAGTTTGAAATGCCTATTAGAAATTCAAAAAGATGTCAGTAGCTGCAATAACCGGAAGGTCAGTGGTACAGTCAGGACAGGCAACATAATTTTAGGAATCACGAGAATATAAGAAGATGTTATATAAGGAAGTAGAAAATTTGGGAAGCATGCTTCCACATAAACAAAAGCTTAAAATTTTTCAAGAATGAAAAAAGTTTGAGATAAAATGAGCCATTGGATTATTGGATTTGTCTATATGAAGGTTACTTGGTGACCTGAAAAGGAGGCAATTTCAGGGCTGTGGTAAGAACAAAAGCCCAAATGAAGAGGGGATGAGAAGTAAGGAAATAGTGACAGTGAGCATGAATAAGTCTTTCAAAAAGCTGTGCTGTGATGGGGAAGCAAAGATTGAACTAGAAAAGTAGATGAGAAATTGAATGAGTGATTAGAAAGAAGGGAGGGAGGGGCATGAGGTCAACAAAGGGTTTTGTTTTTATTTTTTTAATGAGTGCTATCTAGCTTATTTAATTGCTATTAGAAATGATTCAGTCAAGGGAAAAAAACTGATAGTTCAAGTGTTCAGAGAAGGCCATGAAGAGGACCTGGGCTTTAGACACAGGGAGGAGCTGGCTTCAGACAAGAAACAGGGAAACTTCTTCCTTTGTAAGAGAAGGGAGGCAGAATATGGGTGTACATAAGGCGGTATGTAGGGTGTGGGAAAGAGATGGCTCTTGTTTAATTGCTACTGTATCTCAGTGCAGTGTAAGGCAAGGTTATTAACTTGACACTGAGGCGAGAGTCAAAGTTTGAAGAATGTGCAAGTCATCTTGCAGACTAATAACAAATTTCTCAATTATACACATTTGTGAGATGGCTGTCACTTATTTTTATATTCTCAACAAATTTTATTAGTATTTTAATATATAAACACACTGATGCCTAAACTGCATTGTTGGTCGGCAGATAGCATTGCCATGCGGTAGTGTTGGCTGACACCTGAATAGTTGAATTCATTGCTCTTGTGAAGTGCTGATGAATCCACTCTTATAAAAGTTTTGCAGCAAAGGCCTAACACTTTTAAAAAGTTATACATTGAAGTCACATATTTACAAATTAAAGAAAGAAAAAATATCTCAATAAATGAAACAAAAAGCATTTAGTAAAATATAATATCCACATTGACTATCATACTTAATGGTGGAACTTTAAAGAATGAGCAAAAATCACCACTATTGACCATTTCTATTCAATATTTACTCAGAAACCCAACCAGTACAGTACAAGAGAACTAATCTACAGACAAATTATTAGAATTAATGAGATTTTAGCAAGATGCTAAATATACAAGTATACAAAAATAGGTTCCATTCTTCTTCACCAGCAATAAGCAATAATACTGTTTACTGGGGTGCCTGGGTGGCTCAGTCAGTTGAGCATCCGACTCTTGATTTCAACTCAGGTCATGATGTGACAGTTTATGGGACTGAGCTCCGTGTCCGACTCTGCACTGACAGCACGGAACCTGTTTGGGATTCTCCTCTTCTCTCTCTGCCCCTCCCCTGCTTGCTCTCTCCCTCACTTTCAATAAATAAATAAACTTTTAAAAAATACTATTTATAGTAGAATCAGCAACAAAATTAAACTACTAGGAATAAATCTAATAAAACGTTTGCAAATTTTTTTTGAAAAAATTATGTTTATTAACAAAGACCCAAATAAATGGAAAGATAGTTTATATTCACGGATAACAAGACTCAATATTTAAAAATTACCAATTCTCCCCTAGATTAGCCCATAAATTCAGTACAATTTTAGTCAAAATCCCTATAAGAATTATTATAGGTCCTGATTGATGAAAAAGAGTTTTAAAATTTATGTTGAAGAACAAAGCACCAATATTAAGACAGTTTTCAAGAACAAGTTATGAGGGGTGGGGGCAGAGTGGTGTATAGAAGGTAGAACTTGCCCTACCTGATATCCTAACTTATGACTGGAAGTTAGAGTAATTTAATCAGTGTCATGCTCATTCACAGAAGGCAAAGAGACCAATGGAAATAGAAGGTAACCTTGACTTAGTTTATTTTGAAACTTGAAGTTTCAAAGAGCTTAGTATATTTTGAAACTTGAAGTATGATAAATTGAATACAGATTGTAGATCATTAAGGAAAGGATGAAATATTCAATAAATGGTACTGGCACAATTGGCTATCCAAATGGAAAACAAAATAAAATAAAACAACTCCTTCACATCAGTGCACATACATACACACAAAAGAATGAAACTCCAATTAAAGGCCTAATTGTGAAAATCAAAATGTTAAACATGAGAACAGTTATGAGAACATTTTATGACCTCATGGAGGGAGGGGAAGCAGTCAGGATCTCCTAAACACTAAAAGAAAATAAGACAAGAAGAAAATACTGATGGATATGACTATGTTAAAATCACAAACATGTTAATCAGAAGTTACATTAAACAAAATGAAAAAATATGCTGCAGGCTGAAAGAAGAGATATGTGTTATATAGAATGACCAAAATATAAGTATCAGGAATATATATAAAAACTTTTATGTATAACTCAGTAAGGACAGCTCAGGAGAATACTGAGCAGAAGATAAGAGCCAGAGATTCACATAGAGATGTGAAATAACTATATGAATAGATAATCATTCCTCCTTAATAATCAGAAATATGCAAATTGGAAGCACAAGTAATATATCATTTACTGCAAGGAAATGGACATATTGTAAGTCTGAGAGTACCAAGCTTTACGAAGATTTGAAGTAGTTGGATTCTGAAACATTGCTGTGGGAATGGAAATTGACAAAACTACTTTGGAGAATAATTTCACAATATCTTGTATACTTATCTGTGTATATTTTCTACAACCCAGCAATTTAACTTCAGGGACTATCCAATAAAAAAACAAACCCAAAAAATAAAAACAAAAAAACAACTTTTGACGTGGCACATAGAGGAATGCACAAGCATTACCTGTATCAGAAAACACACACACGCACACAAACACACACACACACACACCAAAAATTCATCAGTAAGACAGTGGTTAAATTAGTTGTGGTTTGATAAGAAAATAGAATCCCATAGGATTAAAAAGAGAAAGTGAATGGATTAAAGACACTGATTAATTTCGAAAACAAAATGTGTGTTAAAAATGTTTCCAATGAGTGCATGAAGTATGCTTATTTGAAGTTTGAAAAATGCACATTACCATATATTGCTTGGAGATACATCCAAATAGAGTAACAGTATAAACAAACGCTTGGGAATGATACATTGAGGGCCTTGGTTGCACCTGAGTGAGGGCAGAGGGTAATGTGTTTGGAAAGGTATGTGTGCATATGGGACTTCAATTACATATGTATGTTACTTCTCTTTCTTAAAGTGGATGGTGGGTGCATGGGTATTTATTGCACCTTCTAAGATCTTTTTATATATATTTAAATGTTACATAATATACCTGAAAAAGGCAGCAGACATTAGTGAGAACTAACATTGAGCTAAATTCTTCAGTGTAAGTCCAGTTCTTTTTAGCTTTATATGCATTATCTCATTTAATCTTAATAACCCTTTGAAGAAGTATTGTTAATACTTCTTTTATATAACAGGAAACTGAGGCCTTTAGAAGTTAAACAATCTACCTAAGGTCATATTGCTGTGAGGTGAATGAAACTAGAAGTCTGACTTTTAAAAGCTCACACCAGTCACCTATAATGAAAGTTAATCTGCCTCTTTATAAAAGTCCGTATTAACCACAAAGAAATCTCAGGTTAGTGCAACTATCATTTCGACCTCTGGATGCAGCTAGAACTACAGCAAAAGAACTTAACCATTTTGGCTTCTAAATTCAGTGACTTTCTGAGGCTACAAGAGCATTTGCTGAGGGCCATAGCGCATGAGTCACTTCCTTAGGTATCTGTTTATTCGTTCAACAAATATTTATCAAGAGCCGCCATAGCACAGTGGTAAACCACAATTTATTTCTTGTCTACATCATTTTTGCAGTTTGCCAAGCTTTGGGACACAAATTTGAGATTTCCATTTTCATTTCCAAACGAATGCAAGGAGTGCTGTGATTAATTGTTGGCCATTTCAGAACTTGTATCCTGGCTTACCGTGAATCTCATTTAAGCCTAATTATTGTTGATCTGCAAGTTCACATGACATCTAAAATATTTTAGCCAATTTTTACTAAAAAAAGTGTGTATTGGAAACTTTAAGTCTACCTTGTATAAATAAAATACAGACTGAAATGAAAATACTGTTTTAAAGTTGAATAGGACTACCTCTTTTTTCTCCACCTATTTCCCTCTCTCGTTTCTTCCACAGACCAAAGAAACCCTCCTTAATCTACTACCCCAAAACAATTTTGAGATTCTATATATATAACTTGACCATGTTATATATATTATGTACATAATCATATATAAATCCAATATAAATCATATATTATAATCCTTCAAGATATTGAACCCACAGTGATAGCTCATGGAACTGCTAAAATGGATGCATTGGGTTTAGTGTGATTACAGTCTCACTAATTAAAATGGTTATACTGAAACCAAATAATTTTCTTCCTATAACAAAGAGCAGTATAACTATATCTAGCTTGCCAGTTTGTATATGTAAACTTAAGTCACTATTAACAGCTAGGCCACTAAATCATCATGACCTATTTTTAGATAATTATACAAACACAGTATGTTGAAAAGTAACCCTCATTTTTACATAGTGTTCAATTTAGTGATTATGTGATGTAAGTATTTAAATATTCCATCTAGTCCTTTCTTTAACAATTTATTTTCTTTTTTATATTCGATATTCAGGGACCTGAAGGAATTGTGGGAATTCCAGGGCAAAGAGGTCGCCCAGGAAAAAAGGTAATTTTTTTTTAATATCTTTTTATGGCTTTCTTTCTTCTGATGTGCCTCAAGCTCATAGAATGCTGTGATATTTTTATTTGCATTAGACATATGGTAATAAGGAACTGTAAATTTGGTTTTAAAAGGCACATTTATATAAATTAATATTTAACTCTACCTAGGAGTATTTATCACCTTAATTATTTATTTGAAGACAAATGTCTCACTCTGTAGTTTCTGTGAAGATATTTGCCTTTCCTTGTTTGCCAAAAATTCTTCAGTAAACTATGGGTAGGAAAAGAGAGGAAAGGAAAATGCTATACCACTTGTGCTATTAGTAACAACTTTGGTAAAATGGTTAAGGGAAAGGATTATCATTAGGATTGTTTCTCGGCTTATTAATACTATGTTTATCTAAATTGAAAAGGTTAATTATTGATTTTACATTTCCCATATATTGACTTAGAAACTCAAATCAAGAATATGGTTTATATGCCTCCTTTATATTTTACTAAAATGACATATGATGTAAAGTTCTAGAACATTATAATGAAAAATTCATCTCTGTATGGGGCCAATAATTTGTTCAAGTATGGATTTTCAAGTATAATTTGTTCATGTTGTTTGAATACAACTGTTCTGAATATATTACTATAATTAGCTTCAAATCACACCTATCTAGTTCCCAAAGTCTAATTTTATCATTTCTATTAATACACACCCAGGCCATCTTTGTCATAATGTAGACTCAGTATTAGTTAGAGTAAGAGGTAAAGAAAAATGAATGAGGTGAATTTTAGAAGAAGTAGCCGTTCTTGCCCATGAAAATAACCCCAATACTGAAGTGTCTGTTCATCATAGCTGATGTGATATCTAAAATCAATATTAGAAGTGAGACAGTATAAGTCCTTACAATAGCCTGCATCTGTGGGAATTATGAATATCAAACACTTCCTTCCTGACTGTGATCACAGTCTAGTTTTTCTTTGTATCTACTTTATTATCTACAATAGAACAGATTGATTCCCACTTCCAGAAAATGAATTATAGCACTTAAAGTTGTTTAAAAGCAGCTGTATTTTGATGGTAGAGAGTGATCAGTCAGCTTGATGGAAAACAGAAGGTAACTAGTTTTCAGAAGGATGTTAAATGATATAAAAATGTTATGGATTTTTAAAGGCAGACTCCAAACCAGTGAGTGATGATTCTAAATATACAGAACCGTACACTGGAACCTGTATGCATTAAATAGGTCTTTGTGGCATTGAAACTGTGTATAGAAGCAGGTTTCTCATAGAGTCTGTGTTTTCTCATGATAACAAGAAATGCATGCATGCATGCATACAGACAGACATAACAAATTTCAAAGTAAAAAACTTGGTTATTTGTAACTCAATATGAACACCAGATCTCCCCTGCTTTTTTTAATGTTATTTCTCCTAAATTACTTTTAGTTATATCTTTACAATAACCTAGGTGGTGATGATATGTTATTATTGTCCGTGGCAGTGTCTACTAGTGTCAAGATAAACCAAAGTTACTATTTACGGAATTTTGCTTACAGATTAATCTCCGGTGTCATTCGAGTATATGATATAGTTAATTTGGCTAGATAAAAATTTGTTTTTTCTCCCTTTTCTCTCTTACTAATGACATCCACAGGGTGATAAAGGACAAATAGGTCCCACCGGAGAAATGGGAAGCAGAGGTACTCCTGGACAAACTGGGGAAAGTGGTCCTAAGGGTGCCAGAGGAACAAGAGGTGCTGTGGTTAGTATGTGATTTCTTTCCAGCCCTGAGTTCACTGCGGACGGAAAAGAAATGTATCCATGTCTTTAAAGTTTCATCCCTTGATTAATTTTACAGAGAAAGCAATAGTTCCATTGAAAATAATCTACCTCCATGAGCTATGGAGAATTGTGAGCATTCCACAGTACTTAAATGGCTTAGTGGTTTCTGGACATGAAAAAGGGAAAGGGGAAAACACTCAAAATGGAAATAAAATATGAAATGAAGTTTTAAAAAAATCAGATTATAACTCTTAAGCTAAGTAGGAAAGTTTACATGCCTTGCACTTAAAATCAGAATTTAACGTCTGTATAAAACTATGCTGTCAGGATTGGCACATTGCTTTTGAAAATTAAATTTACTTAAATATGATTTTTCTTTATAAGCTTGGACTCTACATGCTTGTCTGGAGACTTTTTTTTTAACCGGCTGTGATCAATATCTGTAACATCTAATAATATTTAATCTTTTGCGTAAACATTTTTGATGTTGGAAACAAGGGTAGCATAATACTCCTGAACCTATACTAGCAAAATTTTATTGCTAATGTATTTGGACCTGTTCAGAAAGTCATAGCATGAGAGATGCAGAATATTTATTCAACTTAGTGTTTTCACTGTTTTCATAAACTCATCTACAAAAATGCTTGTGCATTTCCTAGTCTGTATTAAATGTCCCGAATTCTAGACTTTTCACCAAGGCCTTCTTGAGAGCATTGCATAATCCGTCTGTTGTCTGAGGAAAGCTTATTGCAGGGTCATTTGACATGTCATCTTACCACTTCAGGTCTTTCTTCCTTTTATTTAAATTATTAATGTTTTTCTGCTTTTGCCTTATATGTTAAAAAACTTTGTTTAAGGTGATTAATTTTTAACAAACATGGAAACTAATCCAGAATATTGCCTTCAAAGTAGGTTCCCACTTTGGCTTTTGTCTAAAAAGAATATTCACCTTTAAAATATTGATGCATGTTCTCAAACTACCTTCCCAAAAGCTTTCATCAACCACACTCCCACCACCCATCCTTCATATTAACCCTTTTGATGTCTGACAATCTGATAAATGAGAAAGTGTGTCTCGTTTTCTTTCTATTTACATCTCCCTGATTCCAATGAAGTAATTTTTATTTTTTTCTGGAAATTGCCTTTTAATATGCACTTTACATGATTTACAGTAGGTTTAGTTGTATTTTTCTTTTTAAACTGTAATAACTCCTTACATATTTTAGATAATATATTTTTGTTAAATTTGTCACAAAATGTATTATAAATACATTTCCCTTTATGTCATTTTACTTTTAATATTGTTTGTTTAATATCTTTTGCTGGACAAGAGGTTTTAATTATTATATACTCAAATTTGTCAGTGTTTTACTTGACAGGTTTTATTTCTTCATTAGAAATGCCTTCCCTACCTAAAGTATAAAAAATACTCTTTTGTATCCTTCTTCTAATTCTTTTATAGCTTTGTGTTCATTCCTAACTCACACGAAGTTTATTACTTTGCTGTGAAATAAGTTGTAAAGAATGTATTTTCTTTTTTTCAGTTGTTTCAAAATCATTTAATAAATAGTCAATCTATGTCCCACTACGCTAAACTCTCAAATATTTATTGACCTGTTTTCATTCTCTCTGTTTTCTTCTGTGAATCTGTTAGCCTATTTCTGGGTCCAGTACCACACTATTTAATTATTATACTATTTCGGTACTTTTGAGAGAGCAAGTGCTCCATAATTCATTTTTCTGAAAAGTTCAGCTCTTTCTGTAATTCTCTCTTCCATGTGAACTTTAAGTTCAGCTCTTCAAGTTCCTTTAATATTGAATCTTTCAGTAGAGGAGCAGTATATGTCTTTCTATTTACTTATATCATCTCACATGTCCTTTAATAAAGTTTTATTTCCTTTACTCTGTTCTTAACTCTGTCCTGTCAAGTTTATTGTTTGTTTCTTATGGATTTTATGACTTATAATGCAATTTTTTCCTTTATATCTTTTTATTCATGCTGTATAAGAAATCCACTTATGTTTATATTTTAACTTTATATCCACTTTAATGATAGATGGTTCGCATGAGTTCTTTGGGTAAATAATCATATTTAGAACCTCTGGTTACTCTGATGTTTGGTTACACATGAGCCTATTCTGTGCCTTAGTTTTCTCATCTCCTATTTAGTTTCAAACTCAAATAGGAGAGTTAATGTGGAAACTTTTGATAGTGTGAAAGATAAGACATTGTTAGGATTATTATTTTTGCTCTTTTAAATTGTCTTAGTCACATTTTCAGTACTTCAGAGGCATTTACTGATTAACCCTTAAATTATATGGTATCCTCAGATGAAAAATATTGATACTAAGAGCAATCACAGGGTGATTATCACACATAAGTTGTCAACTATTTCTATTTTAACAACTTTGACCAGAGCTGAAGATTTTGTTCATCAAAACATCTGAAACTATCAATGAGTATGGAATTCTCCATGATCCATCCTGACAATATAAAAAACTTTCAGGCTGTACTCTGATATTCAGAGATACACATCTACCATAAACTTTGACAGTTACAGGGGCACCTGGGTGGCTCAGTCGGTTAGGCATTGACTTCAGCTGAGGTTCTCAGATGAACTCATGGTTCATGAGTTCAAGCTCAGCATCAGGTTCTGTGCTGACAGCTCAGCGCCTGGAACTTGCTTCAGATTCTGTGTGTGTGTGTCTCTCTCTGCCCCTCCCCTGTTTTCTCTCAAAAATAAATAAACATTATACACACACACACACACACACACACACACACACACACTGTAAACTTTGGCAGATACCAATTACATTTCCAAAAACTTGCTAAAAATCTATAGGATTCTGACTACTCAAAGTATTTTTCTTAATATGATTAAGAATATTCATACCAGAAGTAAACTGAAGAGACATTTTTTTGGTAGGAATTTTGTGGTTCAAAAGAAAAATAAGACAAAAGTTAGAATGTTCTTTCTTGTTTTTCCATTTCAGACTAAGTAAAATATTATACCTCAGAAACTCTAAATTTTAAATAATAAGAGTACAAGTTTAATGGTTCAAGCAGTTGCCCATTTTCTCTCTAATATTTACTTTGTTTTTTAGGGACATTTAGGATTGATGGGACCTGATGGAGAACCAGGAATTCCAGGATATAGGGTAAGCATTTATAATTGAAAATTAAAATATGTATATTTGCATGAAAATGGTTATCTAGAGATGTCATTCCAGTTATGCAAATTAAGATGAAATCTTACTGATAAAACTTGCTAACTCATTTAGGCTTCTTCCCCATAGAGAATGAATCTTGTTTTTCTCTCAGAATAGTGCAGTATCTAATGGCCTGGCCTTGGTGGTCGATAGAACATGTACAAATGATACGGAGAATGCCTACTTACTTGTCCTTTTGTTAGGGCCACCAGGGCCAGCCAGGCCTTTCTGGGTTGCCAGGACCTAAAGGAGAAAAGGTATGTGTGTGCATTGACTTTGCAATCCTAAAGTTAAATATTTAATGTTTGTGTTCTTTCTGAAAGTGTGCATGGAAACACTTGCAAAGAATAAAAGAAACACTTTTCAATGTGGGAAATACTGCAAATTCTAGAAGATAAACAAATAACGAGGGATGAAAATTTAAGTCATTAAAATGTCTTCAATAGGTTGTGTCAAGATATTCATGAAATAACATATGATAAAGTACTTTGCAGTCTGTAAAACTTTGTAAAAGTAAAATCAATTACTTGTTGAAAGAGATTGTGAGACTCCAGATTAAATGCCTAGTACATTTATAGTAAGATTTATAGTAAAATTGTTCTGGATTAAGAATAACCATAATAGTACTCCTCTTCATTTGCAACGTCACTGGACACTTGAAACTTTGAACAAATTCCTAAACTGCTTTGTATGTAATTAAAGCTGATGGGCACTTCTGAGAACCATTTAGGAATTACAACTATATAAAATATCCTATGCTAAGTTTTGTAGGTAAAAGTTTTCCATTTAAAACAGATAAAGCCAGATTGTAGATGTCATAACATGTTAGACAACGAAAGGCTGCATTCTTCAAAGCTTACTTTATTAACCTGATTTTGTTTGTAATCACTGTGCTCATTATAGGGTTTTCCAGGAGAAGATAGCACAGTGCTAGGACCGCCTGGGCCTCGAGGTGAACCAGTAGGTCTTTTTCTAAAGTTATTTTGATGTTTCAAGATAAGATGCAATGAATATAATAGATCCTTGGCACCAATCACAGCTTTTCAAGGAGTTTTATTCATGTTTTTATAGGCACGTACTGTTTATATTTGTATTATCTAAATGTAAAATCTATTTATATCCAGGTCAGGATCCTTAGCATAATATATAGTTTAATACGGTGACTTTCCAAATCTAACTTTCTGCATTATATGTACTCTAACAGCTTTTTGCAGAGATTATCAAAAAACTGAACTCTAGATATTGTAGGGCAGACATTTCTTCAATCATCAAATTCATGGGGTGCCTGGCTGGCTCCGTTGGTTAAGCATCTAATCTCAGCTCAGGTCATGATCTCGCAGTCTGTGGGTTCAAGCCCCGTTTCAGGCTCTGTGCTGACAGCTCAGAACCTGGAGCTTGATTTTTATTCTGTGTGTGTGTGTCTCTCTCTCTGCCCCTCCCTGCTTATGCTGTCTCTCTCTGTCTCTCAAATGTTAAAATTTTTTTAAATCATCAAATTCAGATTTAGTTCTAAGTATGAAAATATATGACCTGTATACTTTTTATAGTAATTTACATATAGTTACCAAATGACTTTAGAACTTATCTAATCAGTTATTAGATAAGTCTTAGATTAATCTCCTAATTAAGTATCTGAAGTCTAACTGTGAACACTGTTTTGAAAAGTAGTTATTGTAGGGATGCTTGAGTGGCTTAGCCAGTTGAGCATTCAACTTCAGCTCAGGTCATGATCTCCGAGTTCATGGGTTCAAGCCCCATTTTGGGCATTGTAGCTCGGAGCCTAGAGCCTACTTCAGATTCTGTGTCTCCCTCTTTCTACCCCTCCCCTGCTCACACTGTCTCTCAAAACTAAACATTAAAAAATATATATTAAAAAAAAAGAAAAATAGCTGCTGTAGCTTTGTTTATCTGAATGACCAGTTCCATATTCATGTTTTATGAAAACAATCTTAAAAGGCATATGTAAATTAAATAGGTAGAATAAAAATGTTTTGTTCATAGAAATAAATGTAATTAGTTTAATTTTCCATTTTCTACATGTTATCAGATAAGATTTTAAAAATCCTAGGGGCACCGGAGTGGTTCATTTGGTTAAGCATCCAACCTCACTCAGGTCATGATCTCATAGTTTGTGGATACAAGCTCCTCATTGGGCTCTGCGCTGACAGCTCAGAGCCTGGAGCCTGCTTTGGATTCTGTGTCTCCCTCTCTGTCCCTCTGCTACCTGTGTTCTGTCTCTCTTTCTCTCTCTCTCCTAAAAATAAATAAACATTAAAATTATTTTTTAAATCCTAAAGCAGAAGGATCACATTATGTAGTTACTTCTGATATTTTGATCTGGCTCTTTGGAGATGATTAATTAAAAGTTATATTTTGTTTTAGACATAGAAAAGATTTTAGAATTATTCTGGTTAAATCAAACCATCTCATACAGAGGCATACTTACCTATAAAATATATATAAGATTTTTATCAAATATTTTCTAGCCTCTCTAAAGGCCTGACAGGGAAAAATACGGAAATAACATTAAAACTTAAAACCAAATGGAAAAATATAGGCAAATAGTGGAGATAGTGCTTGTTTTTCCCTAGATTCAGGTATGCCAGGATCAGAGAATGTCACTGAAATATAGCATATTAAAAGTCTAGCATAACAATGATTATTTTATCTAGTAGACATAAGACAGATGTGAAATTGAAACCACGAATATTCTAAATCATTAAACAGAGTCACAGATTATTGTCCTTACATTATGTCAACTGTCTTTATTCACATAGGAATAAGTTAAAATCTGTCAACCAGTTGTCCATTATCAATTTTATGGTTTTACCAAACATTTCAATTTGAGTTTCTTTTTAGACAATAGCTTCTTATATGCAAAAATTGGTTTTCCAAGTATATTTTAGACCAGATAATTTAAGTAATTTATCATATCAAATATTTTATATTAGGGATGTTTGAAAAAAATTAAAACTGTAAGTTTCTTAGTTTAGCTACTACCATACATATTAAAATAAATAAATGCAATTTTATTAGGTTAATTTATATCTTAAAAATTAAAATGTTCACAGATTAAAGAATAAACAATAGAATTTCCATTGAAGAATTTTAAAGTAGGTAGCTATTTGATGCTTTTAAAAAGATCATTCAACAGTGTCTCCCAAAACAGCTCCCATCCTGACACACCCAGCAGGTGGCCTTGCCCAGGCCTGCTGTTATCCAAAGTAGCTTTTGTCCCAGCACACCAAAGGAGTAGTTTTGGCCTGGACTAGCACCCCTCCAGAGTGGCTCCTGACAGGGACATGGGGCAAGGCCCACCCATCAATATGCCTACAACAGTCTTGGCATGACCTCACAGCCAACAATATCAGGGGCTGTCCCACTCACCAGCACAGCAGCCACAGCCAGGCCTCTCAGCCAGCCATGTCAGGGGTCAGCCCTGCTCACCAGTGTGTCCATGGCAGTTGTGACCAGTCATTGAAGCCAATGGGCCAGGAGCCAGCCCCACTCACAAGCATGCCAGCAGGGCACTCCTGGAGCACCTGGTTCTGGTGACCAGGGGGAAGTGTGCTTCTCAGGCCCAAAAGACATATTCTACATGAGCCTACTCCATCAAAACTGTGAGGCATAGCTGATCTACCTAATACATGGAAACACACAGTGAGTCAGGCCTAACAAGGAAACAGGACGATGTTTCAAGTAAAACAAGACAATACCTCAGAAAGGAACAAAAGGAAACAGAGATAAGCAATTTGCCTGATAAAGAATTCAAATAATGGTCATAAAGATGTTCATGGAACTCATAAGAAGAGTAGCTGAACAATGAGAACTTCAACAAAGAGATAGAAAATATAAAGAACTAATCATAACTTAAGAATTCAATAATTGAGATGAAAAAATATACACGAGAGGGAACAATGACAGATGAAAGGATACAGATAGGTCAGCAATCTAGAAGACAAGGTGGTGGAAGTCATCCAAACTGAATAGTAAAAAGAAAAAAAGTTAAGAAAAAAAGGATAGTTTAAGGAACCTAGTGGGCAATAAATATCAACAGAAGTCTTATAAAATAGACTTTAAAGCCAAGAGTGTAACAAGACAAAAAGAAGAAATAATAAATGAAAACTTCCCTAACCTGAGGAAAGAAACAAACATCCAGCTGCTGGATGCACAGAGAGCTCCAAATAAGATGAACCCAAGAGGTCCACACCAAAAGAAATTAAGTTGTCAGAAATTAAAGGTAAAGAGAGAATCTTAAAAACAGCAAGAGTAAAGCAACCGGTAACTTACAAGGTAACATCCATAAGATCATCAGCTGATTTTTCAGAAATTTTGTAGGCCAGAAAGTAGTGTCTTGACATACTCAAAGTGCTGAAAGAAAAAGCCTACAACCAAAAATACACTTCCTGGAAAGATTGTCATTCAGAATTAAGGAGATAGTTTCCCAGACAAATGAAAGTTAAAAGAATTTATCACCACTAAACTGGACTTACAAGAAAGGTTAAAGAGACTTCTTAAAGTGGAAAAGAAAACACCATAAATAGAGGTATAAAAAATATTGTGAAAGAAAAAGGCTCATTGGTAAAAGCAAACATATAGTAAAGAGAATGAATCAACTACTTATAAAGCTGGTATGAAGGTTAAAGAACAAAAATAGTAAAAGCAACTGTATCTACAATAATTAGCTAAGGGGTACACAAAATAAAAAGATGAAAATTATGGCACCAAATACATAAATGGGGGGGGGATAAAAATGTAGGGCTTTTAGAATGTGTTTGAACTTAAGTGACTATCAACTTAAAATAGACTGCTATGTACACAGGGTGTTATATATGAAACTCATAGAAACCTCAAATCAAAACCTATAATAGATTCACAAAAAAATGAAGTGAAAGGAATCCAAATGTGACACAAAAGAAAATCATCAAATCACAAAGGAAGAGAGCAAGAGCAGAACAAAGAAGAACTATATATACAACCAGAAAACCGTTAACAAAATGGCACTAAGTACATACCTACCAATTGTTACTTTAAATATAAATGGATTAGATGCTCCAATCAAAATGCATAGGGTGACTGAATGGATAAGGAAAATAAGACTCATCTAGGGGTGCCTGGTGGCTCAGTCAGTTAAGAGTCCGACTTCAGCTCAGGTCATGATCTCACTGATCATGAGTTTGAGCCCTACGTTGGGCTCTGTGCTGACAGCTCAAAGCCTGAAGCCTGCTTCAGATTCTGTATGTGTGTCTCTCTCTGCCTCCCCCCCACTTTCTCCCTCTCTCAAAAATAAAATGTTAAAAATATTTTTAAAAAATAATAAGATCCATCTGTATGCTGCCTACAAGAGATTCACTTCAGACCTAAAGACACACACAGACTGAAAGTGAAAGGATGGAAAAAAATATTCCATTAAAGTGGAAATGAAAAAAAAATGGGAGTGTCATACTCATATCAGATAAAATAGACTTTAAAATAAACACTGTAACAAGACAAAAGGATGGGCATTACATGATGATAAAGGGATCAATTCAACAGGAGGATATAACAATTATAAGTATCTATGAACCCAACTTAAAACACCTAAATTTATAAAGCAGATATTAACAGCCATAAGGAAGAAATTGATGGTAATACAATAATAATAGGACACTATAACACTCCGCTTACATCTATAGATGGATTATCTAGACAGAAAGTCGATAAAGAAATAGTAGCCTTAAACAACATATTAGACCAGAGGGACCTAATCGGTATTTACAGAACATTCCATTCAAAAAAAAAGAATATGTATTCTTCTCAAGTGCACACAGAACATTATCTAGGATTTATCTAGGATAAATCACATATTAGACCACAAACATGTTTAATAAATTTAAGAATATTGAAATCATACCAAGCATCTTTTGTGATCACAATGACATGAAACTAGAAATAAATACAAAGAAAAATATGGGGAAAAACACGAACACATGGAAGCTAAGCAACAGCTACTAACCAAACAGGGGATCAATTAAGAAACTAAAGAGGAAATTAAAAAAAACACTTGAAGACAAATGAAAATAAAAACACAGCATCCCCAAATCTACAAACAGGCAAGTTGCCAATAAATTGGACCACCTAGAAAAAAACAAATAAATTCCTAAATGTTTATAATCTTCCAAATCTGAATCAGGAAGAAATAGAAATCTGAACAGACTGATTACTGGTATTGAAAATGAATCAGTAATTTAAGAAACAAAAACAAAAACAAAGAAACCTCCCAATAAAACAAACTCAGGGACCAGTTGGCTTCACAGATGAATTCTACCAAACATTAAAGAAGTGTTAACACTTATCCTTCTCAAATTTATTCAAGAAAATTTAGAGGAAGGAATGCTTTCAAGTTCATTCTATGAGGCTAGCATTATCCTGATACCAAAATTAGAAAAGACAGTACAAAAAAAGAAAATTACAGGCCAATATCCCTGAAAAAACATAGATGCAAAATTTCTCAACAAAATATTAGCAAACAAAATTCAGCAATACACTAAAAGAATCATATTCCACAATAAAGTGAGATTTATTCCAGGGATGCAAGGATGGTTCAGTATTTGCAAATCAATTAACTTGATACACCACATTAACAAAATGAAGGATAAAAATCATGATCTTCTCAATAATGTGGAAAAAGCATTTGACAAAATTCAATGTGCACTTATGGTAAAAACTCTCAATAAATACCTCAACATAAGAACAAACATATATGACAAACCCATAACTAACATACTCAATGGTGGGAAACTGAAAGCTTTTCCTCCAAGATCAGGAACAACAGAAAGATGCCCACTCTCACCACTTTTATTCAACATAGTACTGGAAATGTCATCCATAGCAATCAGAGAAGAAAAAGAAAGGAAAGATATCCATAATGGTAAGATAGAAGTAAAACGTCAACATTTGTAGATGACATTATAATATAAATAGAAAAGAAAGACTTTACCAAAAAAACTATTACAACTACTAAATTAATTGAGTAAAGTCTCAGGATACAAAATTAATATGCAGAAATCTGCATTTCTATACAATAAAAACAATCAGAAAGAGAAATTAAGAAACAATCCTATTTAAAATTGAATCAAAAATAATAAAATATCTAGGAATAAATTTAACCAAGGAAGCAGAAGACCTGTATTCTGAAAACTGTAAGACATTAATGAAAGAACTGAAGATGACAAAAATAAATAGAAAGATACACTGTGTTTGTGAATTGGAAGAATAATATTGTTAAGGTGCCTATACTCTCCAAAGCAGTCTCTATATTCAGTACAGTTCCTATCAAAATGCCAATAGTGTTTTTCTCAGTACTAGAACAAATGATCTGAAATTTGTATAGAACAACAAAAGACCGTGAATAGCCAAGTCACTCTTGAGAAAGAAGAACAAAGCTGCAGGCATTACGCTGCTTGATTTCAAACTGCACTACAAAGCTATGATTATCAAAACAGTTTGGTACTGGAACAAAAATATATACATAGGTCGATGGAACAGAATAGAGAGCCCAGAAATAAACACACAATTAATATGTGTGTTTTTAATTATTATGATCGATTAATATACAATGGAGAAAAGATAATCTTTTCAATAAATGATGTTGGGAAAACTGGATAGCTACATGTGAAAGAATGAAACTGAACCACTTTTTTCCATTACATGCAAGAATAAGCTCAAAGTGAATTAAAGACTTAAATGTAAGACCTGAAATATTAGAACTCCCAAAAGAAAACAGGTATAAACTCTTGCACATCAGTCTTAGCAATATTTTTTGGTATGTGTCTCCTCAGTCAAAGGCAATAAAAGCAAAAATAAACAATTGGGACATCAAACTAAAAAGTTTTTTACAGTAAAGGAAATCATCAACAAAACAAAAAAGCAATCTTTTATATGGGAGAAGATATTTGCAAATGTTATATCCAGTAAGGGATTAATATCCAAAATATATAAAGAACTCCTACAACTCAACACCAATAAAACAATCTGATTTTTAAAATGGGCAGGGGACCTGAATAGGCATTTTTCCAAAGAATACATATAGAAGACCAATACACATATGAAAATATGCTTAATATCACTAATCAGGGAAATGCAAATCAAAATGGCAGTGAGATTTCACCTCATACCTGTCAGAATGAATGGTATCAAAAAAGAATAAGAAATAACAAATATTGGTGAAAGGAACCATCATGCACTGTTGATGGAATGTATATTGGTGCAGCCACTATGTAAACCAGTATGAAGATTACTCAAAAAATTAAAAATAGAAATACCACATGATCCAGCTATTTGACATCTGGGTATTTATCTGAAAAGAAAAAACGAAAAACATGATATGAAAAGATACACATACCTATATGTTCATTGCAGCATTATTTACAGTAGCCATGATATGGAAACAACCTAAGTGTTCACTGATAGACAAATGGATAAAAAAGATGTATATGTATGTATATACATACACATACACAAAATGCAATATTATTCAGCCATAAAAAAGAGTGAAATCTTATCATTTGTGACAACACAAATGAATGTAGAGGGCATTATATTATATGAAATAAGTTAAAGAGAGAAAGATAAATTGTGTGTGATTTTACTTCTATATGGAGTCCTAAAAACAAAACAACAAAGCAGAAACAGACTCATCAAATACACAGAACAAACTGGTGATTGCCAGAGGAGAGGGTGTAAGGGGGTGGGTGAAATAGGTAAAGGGGATTAAGAGTTATAGACTTTCAGTTATAAAATATGTAAGTCATGGGATGTAAAGTACAGCATAGTGAATATAGTCAATAGTATCATAATAACTACATATAGTGACAGATGGTGACCAGACTTATTCTGTGATCATGTCATAATGTGTATAAATGTTGAACCAGTATGTTGTATGCCTGAAACTATTACAACATTGTATGCTGACTGTACTTCAAAATATAAAAATAAATACATAAAAAGATTATTAAATATAATCTTCTAATTAATGGAATTAAGTACATGGCTGAAGGATCCGGATTAAATCTTTTTCTATCATTTTATCATTAAGTAAAAATGCAAGTTAATTTGACATCACATGTCACATACTTTATCCATCTGAAAATTCATCTTGTTTAAGTGGACTTCATTTCTTCAGTATTTTTCCTAGCAGGATCATTATGAGATTCTCTTTAAATAATTCAATGTTTATGATGTTCTTAGTGTTATTGACATTCAATCTTTTGAAATTGTTTAGTGGAACTAAACAAATAATTATACATTTGGTTTCACAATTTTGGAAAAAAAATATTCCACACTAACTGTATTATCTGCATTCACAAATACTTAGATCCAGCTGTGAAACTGATTGTTTTTGCATGTGGTTTCTGTAGGGTCTTGTGGGGGAACAAGGAGAGAGAGGAGAGCCTGGAGCAGAGGGCTATAAGGTAATTACAGCAAGTTTCACCCCTTGCTTCTAAATTGAATCAGTGTTCTCTGTGGTTTCGCTCAGTTTCAAATGAAAATAAATATCATTGAGTTATTAGTAATATCTTACAGTTTTGATCTGAGAAGAAGCCTAGCTCTTTGTACTTTCTGTTTCTTTTTTCTGGACTCATCTTCACCTCCTCCCATTGTTGCTTTTTTTCTCATCATCAGATCTCAGCCGAAATGTTACTTTGGGAGACGTTCTCTTTCTATCCATCACTTTCGATCTTATTAGATTTCCTTCATGACATTTAATGCCATCTATATTATCTTATCACTCTTTTATATATATTTGGGGTTTTTTGTTGTTGTTTATTGTCTTGTCTTTCCTACCAAAAAGTAAGATCCATGAAAATAAGACTCTTATCTGGCTTTTCATCATTACATCCCCAATTTCTAGAATATAATGTTCCTGATGTATAGTAGGAGTTCAATAGAGTTGCCAAATAGGTGTATGAATGTCATTATGTTCTCAAGCCTTCTGTCAGTTTTGTCCTCTTCCATTCTTAGAAGGATTTTATGAGACCAACTTTATCAGCCAAAATTATATTAGATTACGTGTAGAATATTCTGTGTCATTTTTATTAGCATATTTATGTTTAGGAAGTTCTGTATTCCAGTCTTATCTCTCTTCCCTCCCTGTTTATAGTGTCATTTGTTAAACAAAATAGTCATCTGCTAACTCTCTCCCAACAGTTGCTGTCATTCCTTTTCTCACAACATTCTCTGCCTACTCACAGTATTATCTAATCTTTATTTACATAAATCCTATCTTTCCTTTATAATTTAGTTCAGACTCCCTTTTTCCAAGCTCACCCTAACAGCAATCTTTCTGTATTTCACAGTCCTATAACATTTATTATTTCTAGAAGTCATTTGTATCTGTAAGTGTTTCTTAATCCAAGGAATCCAGTGAATTTACTTGAAATTAAGTTCTTTTTGGGTTGAGAGGACAACCCACTGCCTCCAGAATAATTTGAAAAGCATCTTAAACTTCCTTAGCTTTTTTTTTTCTTGAAAAACAGCATGACTCTTTTTTTTATCTCATTCCAATAGGCTTTTTTTCATTTTTTTCATTTATTAATTTTTTTTTAAATTTACACCCAAGTTAGTTAACATATAGTGCAATAATGATTTCAGGAGTAGAATCCAGTGATTCATTACCTACATATAACACCCAGTGCTCATCCCAGCAGGTGTCCTCCTTAATGCCCCTTGCCCAATCTTTCTCTGACTGGCTAATTTCACTTAGCATAATACGTTCTAGTTCTGTCCACATTGTTGCAAATGGCAAGATTTCATTCTTTTTGATTGCTGAGTAATATTCCATCGTTTAAATATACCACATTTTCTTTATCCATTCATCAGCCGATGGATATTTAGACTCTTTCCATACTTTGGCTATTGTTGATAATGTTGATAGTGCTGCTATAAACACTGGTATGCGTGTGCCCCTTCAAAACAGCCCTCCTGTGTCCTTTGGATAAATTCCTAGTAGTTCGATTGCTGGGTCGCAGGGTAGTACTATTTTTAACTTTTTGAGGAACCTCTGAACTGTTTTCCAGAGCAGCTGCACCAGTTTGTATTCCCACCAACAGTGCAAGAGGGTTCCCATTTCTCCACATCCTCGCCAGCATCTGTTGTTTTCTGAGTTGTTAATTTCAGCCACTCTGCCTGGTGTAAGGTGGTTTTGATTTGTATTTCCCTGATGATGAGTGATGGTGAGCATCTTTTCGTATGTCTGTTGGCCATCTGGATGTCTTCTTTGGAAAAGTGTCTATTCATTTACTCTTCCCATTTCTTCCCTGGATTATTTGTTTTTTAAGTGTTGAGTTTGGTAAGTTCTTTATAAAGTTTGGATACTAACCCTTTATCTGATATATCATTTGCAAATATCTTTTCCCATTCCATTGGTTGCCTTTTAGTTTTGTTGGTGGTTTCCTTTGCAGTGCAGAAACTTTTTATCTTGATGACGTCCCTATAGTCTATTGCTGCTTTTGTTTCCCTTGCCTCTGGAGATGTGTTAAGTAAGAAGTTGCTGGGGCTGAGGTCAAAGAGGTTGTTGCCTGCTTTCTCCTCTAGGATTTTGATGGCTTACTGTTTTACGTTTAGGTCTTTCACTCATTTTGAGTTTATTTTTGTGTATGGTGTAAGAAAGTTGTCCAGGATTATTCTTCTACATGCCATTGTCCAGTTTTCCCAATTCCATTTGCTCAAGACACTGTCCTTTTTCCATCAGATAGTCTTTCCTGCTTTGTCATAGATTTGCCATATGTTTGTGGGTCCATTTCTGGGCTCTCTATTCTGTTCCATTGATCTATGTGTCTGTCTTTGTGCCAGTACCATACTGTCTTGATGATTACAGTTTTGTAATACAGCTTGAAGTCCGGAATTGTGATGCCTCCAGTGTTGGTTTTCTTTTTTAGGATTGCTTTGGCTATTTTGGGTCTTTTATAGTTCCATACAAAGTTTAGGACTGTTTATTCTAGCTCTGCGAAGAATGCTGGTGTTATTTTGATAGGGATTGCACTGAATATTGTAGATTGCCTTGGGTAATATTGACATTTTAACAATATTTGTTCTTCCAATCCATGAGCATGGGCTATTTTTCCATTTCTTTGTATCTTCAGTTTCTTTCATAAGCTTTCTATAGTTTTCAATGTATAGACTTTTCAATCTGTGGTTAGGTTTATTCCTACAAATTTTATGGTTTGGGTGCAATTGTAAATGAGATCAATTCCTTGACTTTCTGCTCCTTTATTATTGATGTACAGAGATGCAGCCAATTTCTGTACATTAATTTTATATCCTGCAACTTTGCTGAATTCATGGATCAGTTCTAGAAGTTTTGGGGTGGATTCTTTTAGGTTTTCCACAATCAGTATCATGTCATCTATGAAAAATGACAATTTTATTTCCTCCTTGCCAATTTGGATGCCTTTTATTTATTTGTGTTGTCTGATTGCTAAGGCTAGGACTTCTAACACTGTGTCAGAAAACAGTGGTGAGAATGGACTTCCTTGTTGTGTTCCTGACCTTAGGGGGAAATCTCTCAGTTTTTCCCCATTGAGGATGATGTTAATGGTGGGTCTTTCATATATGACTTTTATGATCTTGAAGTATGATCCTTCTATCTCCACTTTCTTGAGAGCTTTTATCAAGAAAGGATGCTGTATGTTGTCAAATGATTTCTCTAAATCTATTGAGAGGATCATGTGGTTCTTATTCTTTCTTTTATTAATGTGATGTATCACATTGATTGATTTGTGGATATTGAACCATCCCTGCATCCCAGGAATAAATCCCAATTGATTGTGGTGAATAATTCTATTAATGTATTGTTGGATCCAGTTGGCTAATATCTTTATTGAGAATTTTTGCATCCAGTGTTCATGAGGGAAATTGGTCTGTAGTTCCCCTTTTTATTAGGGTCCTTCACTTTGGAATCTAGGTAATACTGGCCTCATAGAATGAGTTTGGAAGTTTTCCTTCCATTTCTATTTTTTTGGAACATCTTCAAAAGAATAGGTATTAACTCTTCTTTAAATATTTGGTAGAATTCCTCTGGAAAGCCATTCAGCCCTGGACTCTTGTTTTTTGGGAGATATTTGATTACTAATTTGATTTCTTTACTGGTTATAAGTCTGTTCAAGNACTTTCTTGAGAGCTTTTATCAAGAAAGGATGCTGTATGTTGTCAAATGATTTCTCTAAATCTATTGAGAGGATCATGTGGTTCTTATTCTTTCTTTTATTAATGTGATGTATCACATTGATTGATTTGTGGATATTGAACCATCCCTGCATCCCAGGAATAAATCCCAATTGATTGTGGTGAATAATTCTATTAATGTATTGTTGGATCCAGTTGGCTAATATCTTTATTGAGAATTTTTGCATCCAGTGTTCATGAGGGAAATTGGTCTGTAGTTCCCCTTTTTATTAGGGTCCTTCACTTTGGAATCTAGGTAATACTGGCCTCATAGAATGAGTTTGGAAGTTTTCCTTCCATTTCTATTTTTTTGGAACATCTTCAAAAGAATAGGTATTAACTCTTCTTTAAATATTTGGTAGAATTCCTCTGGAAAGCCATTCAGCCCTGGACTCTTGTTTTTTGGGAGATATTTGATTACTAATTTGATTTCTTTACTGGTTATAAGTCTGTTCAAGTTTTCTATTTTTTTCCTGTTTCAGTTTTGGTAGTTTATATGTTTCTAGGAATTTATCTATGTCTTCCAAATTGCCCAATTTATTGGCATATAATTGCTCATAATATTCTCTTATTATTGTTTGTATTTCTGCAGTGTTGGTTGTGATCTCTCCCCTTTCATTTGTGGTTTTATTTATTTGGGTCCTTTCCTTTTTCTTTTTGATCAAACTGGCTAGGGCTTCATCAGTTTTGTTAATTGTTTCAGAGAATCAGCTCCTGGGGCAGAGTCTCACTGAGCAATGGCCAGCTTGCCCCAGAATACATTCATGAGGTCACGCAGCTGCAGAGGTTCAGAGATTACGGCAAATCACAACACACAGCTGAGCCAGGTTTCACCACACTCTGGCACCTTTGTCCCAACACCAGCAAACGTGGCTGCTCTCCAGAGTCCACTGGGACATTTGCCTGTGGGGAGGCCGTATGGCCTCTACCAAATGCACTCCAAGCAGGGGAACCACTTCTCCCCTTGTGGCCCACAGACACCCCCCACCCCCCAACCTCACTGCCTGACCCTGGGGATTTACTCAATACCAGAGCACTACCAGATATTGAGCTCTGGAATTTCCAACTCTGTGCACCACTGTTCATAGAATCCTAATGGTGTCATAACCCTCTCCTTTCTCCCCATCAGTGGTTTTGAGGAACAGATTTCTTGTTCAGTCCCTTGTCAGTGTTTCCACTCTTTCTCTCCAGCTGCTTTTGCAGGATTTCCAGAGAATGATCCGATGTGCTGCACTCCCCCACTGTTCCTTTCTTTGTCCTCTGTCCTCTCTCCACAAAAACAGCTTCCTATCCCCTGTAGCTTCTTCTCCCCCAGTTCCCCACTCTGCACGCACTGTGTACCTGCCGAGTTCTGTGCTCAAGTTGTACAGATTGTTGTGTTAATCCTCAGATCAATTTCCTAGGTGTGCCAAATGGTTTGGTGCTGACCTAGCTGCATTTCAGGGAAGAGACAAGCTGAGAACTTCTATGCTCCTCCACCATCTTGGAAAACCACTTCCTTAGCCTTTTCTGTGCATAAATTCACACATTCTCAGGAAAATCTTGTTCTTGCAATAGCTTCATTTGGCCTCTACCAACTACAAAATATTTGGTTGGTAAACTAGCAAATCTACTGACAAATAAAAAGGTAAATATTCTTTTGGAGGAAGAAAAGAATCTCTTCATCTGGCAAACAGAAGAAACACCCTGCCTGTCTTATTCTGAATAGTCACACCTTATTCAGAAATCCTTCATCAGAGAACTTCTTCCTAGGCTCACTGTGGAATCTATTCCTCCTCCCTCATTCCACACCTACTCCTGATGAAGTTTTCATTGTCGATATTTCATGAATTAGTTTGATCCATATCATCCTTTCTGTCTTATTCTATCCTATGTCCTTTTAGATGTCATTTTATCATTTGTTGATAGTTTTATTCTAAACAAGTCATCTTGAGCCAGGCAACCACAATAATTTTATTGCTGAGGCATCTGAAAGTCATGAAATATCCACACTTATCCCCTGCCAGTTTTTCCCAAGCACAAGTTTGATTCATACAGGGGAACTATGCTTTATTTAGAATTAAAGTATTCTGATGTAGCCTCAGGTGAGATTTTCAATCATTTTAAAGTGTATATGCTATCATTGCACTGTAGTAAACTAATGATTAGCGTTATTGTCAACCCTTCTTTTAATTGTACTAACATACACAAAATATAAAATTTACCACTTTAAAGTGTACAATTAAGAGATATTTAGTACATTCCCAATATTGTACAACCATCACATGCTGCATAGTTCCAGAACATTTACATTACCCCAAAGAGGAAGCCTCATAGCCATTAAACAGTCAGTCTGTATTTCTCCCAGCTTTTGACAACCATTACTTTGCTTTCTGACTGTATTGATTTATCTTTTCTGGATAGTTCATATAAATGGAATTGCACAATATATAGCTTCTTGCGTCTGGCTTCATTTCACTTAATATAATGTATTATATTATAATTGATGTTGTAGAATGTTTTAGTACTTCATTCCTTTCTGTGACTGAATAATCACCCACCTTTTTAAAAACATTTTTATATTTACAAATATTCTTACAATTGTAGTGAATTCACAATTATCCGTTGGTATAAAAAAATTGAATGGATAATGCAGATTTTGCTTCCATTTTGCTATGAACAATTAGAAATTTTTAAAAATGTTTTTCACTATCATTTGTTCTTTTTTCCTCTTGAAGAATCTGAGAATTACAAAAGTCATGTGTCTTATTCATTGTCATCAATAAATACTCATTAGGCATCATTATATATAACAGATCTTGAGAAAGATAGAGAACATAGTGGGAATAAGAATGTTATACTGTCAAGATCTGCTTTTTAAAACTATGAGCAGAAATATACAGATTCCCAAGATTAGATCATTTCACTTTGGTTTGGCAAAGTCCATAGAGTCTTTGCACACAATAAAACAACAATAAATCCTCAGTTGGCCATCACTGCTTAGCATCAGACATACATTTCCAAATTGCTGTTGGATATCATCATAGACACCTTCAATCAGTATGTCCTATACCAGTTTCATCATCACCCCCAAATTTGATCATTTCTTTCTGTGTCTTAAATTCAGTAAATGCTACTATCAGACATTAAGGTGTTCAAGCCAATAAATGAATAGTCCTTCTCTCTCTCTTTCTGTCTGTCTCTGTATCTCTCTCTGTCTCTCTCTATTGCTCTCTTCATGTGTCTGTTGCTCTCTCTATTTCTCTCCTTCTGTTTCTTTCTGTCTCTTTATCTCTCTTGTTCTTTCCCTCCTCTCTCCTTTCTCTCTCTTCTCATCTCTCAAATTCAATTGGCCACTTTTGTTGACCTTAGATAGCTCTGGAATCTGGCCATTTTGCCCTACTTTAGTTTAGATTTCATCATTTGTGTCTGAATTATTGTAATAGCTTCCTAACTAGATTCCCTATCCCCAGTCATAGCCCTCTTGAGAGGGCTATCCATTCTCCACTTAACATGTTCTGTCAGATGAATCTCCATTTATTTCCCCATGCTATCCACTCTGCCAGAATGTCTTCTTTTTACTTTACTGCCTGAAACACTCATCCTTCAAACTTCAGCTTATCATCACTTCCCTTATAAAATCCTTGGCCATCTAACTACCTTTAACCATTTAGCCCATCTCACTACTAATATCATCAGGCAAAGTCACTTCCCATAACCTTGTCTACATAACTTTATAATAATATTTACTACAACATATTTAATTTTTACCAGTGCAGAAATGGTCTTTCTCAATTTTTATTGGAATAGAAAGAACCAGAGGAATTATAGTGAACCTGCTAAAAAACAAGTTTGTCTTTAGTGAGATTTGTATCCAGACTTCACAAAACCAAGAGAAGCAGTTGGCTATTCGGTGGTCATTCTAAAAAGGTCTTTATAAAACTACAGACAAAATGGTAGCAATGTCACAATTGGCCATCATGGCCTTGAGTTTTATAGTTTGCTCACCTGTTCACCCTCACTACATTCTGTAACTCCATCCTTTCACCAGTCACTTCTCTCCTGAATTCTGCTTTATAAATGACTTACAATAGTCCTATTTATTTATGCCACACTTCCTCTTGACTGATCTGATTCTGTTATTATTGACACTCCTCATGTTTTCTGGTAAGGCCATGTGTGGTAATGATATTCTCTTTAGTTATGGCTATGTTCTATAGAAAGCTTTCCAAACAGTCTTTGTCTCTTGGCAATGTTCACTCTCTTAAACAGAATTCCTTTTTTTTTTTTTTTTAATCAAGAGGTTGAATCTTCAAACCACAAACTTTTGCCTGAAAGAATGCAAACAAAGAGGACTTCAAATGATCTTTCTGTGAGATAAATATCATTAGCCTATATAGGCAATCCTTACTTCTCCTATTCCAGAAAAAGGAGATGATGAGCCTACTGTCTTTCCTGTGACATTCTTTCTGTAATACACAGAGTAGAAAGAAAGAAATATGAAGTGAAAAGGACAGTAAGGAAGGCGATAAAAGACTGCATGCAGAATTCTTCATAATCTGACATACCCTTGGGTTGTTGCTAGTTTCTATTTACACACTTGAAAAGGGAAATGCGGTAGGTCAGCATTCCTTCTTAGGAGGAATAGGGTGGTGACAGACTGCTAAATATCAAAGTCACTTGGTGTGTCTTGGCATTAGTGACTCCCAATTTTCAAGTCAATAAATCTATCCAAGTGGTACGAACTTTGTAAAAATGGAGACCATACTACACTTCTACAGTGGGAACAGGTTGAAAAAGGAAATCTATTCTCAAACTTTTTATTCCTTTGGTTACTTACTGTATTTGTTTCCTGACCAGAATTACTGTAAAATGGGTGGTTTAAAACAACAGAAATTTATTCTCTCCCAGATACCAGAAACCTGAAATGGTGGTGTTAACAGACCTTGCTCCCTCTGCAGGCTCTGGAAGAGAAGTCTTCCTTTCTTCTAGCTTCTGGTGGCTGACAGTGCTTCTTGGGGCCACATAGTTCCCATTTCTACCCGTATCTTCACATGGCCCTCTCCTTCGTTGTTTGTGTCTATCTCCTCTAAGGGTGCTTGTCATAGGCCATTCAGAATAATCTCGTTTTAAGATCATCAACTTGATGATATCTGCAAAGACCCTTTTTCTAAAAAAGATCATATTCACAGTCTGTGGGGATTAGGGCATAGAGATCTTTAGGTGTATCACCATTCAACCTACTATGTTGACCTATGTGCAAAGCAAAACAAAACATTACAGCCCTCATTTGTCATAATATCCAGTGGCTGTTATGTTCTGGAATATCTCTGAGAAAGAATCATAATTTTTGATATTTAAATTAAATTTTGTAACATTTTGCTACCATTTGAAGTGATACTACCCTATTCTCTAAGTTGCACGTATCTATTTACTCTGAAAATATAACCTTTTGTATTTCTAGGGTCACATGGGTTTACCAGGACCAAGAGGCGCTACGGGACAACAAGGGCCCCCTGTATGTTTTGCAAACATTCTTTGTGATTCTGGCATTGAAAACAATTAATGTTAATATATCTTATTTGGTCTCTGTTTATATGTGGTTTCTGTTTGGTTTCCTATTAAAGGGTGAACCAGGTGACCAGGGTGAGCAAGGACTAAAAGGAGAGAGAGGATCTGAAGTAAGTTGAAATTATTTAAGACATTTTGAAACTTATTGTTGGTTTGAGAGGGCAGGGACACGGGAGCTGCTGTTTATCATAATTCAAATGATCATTCCTGCTTCCTGAGCAAGAATCGCTGTAGGCCTCTAATCAGAGTATTTGTCAGTAATTGTGCTAAGACTATTGATTAATTCATGTGTTTGACTGCCATCCACATTTCCCTTTACCAGCAGCCTTCTGGTAAAAATTGCCTAAGGTTGTCCCAAACTACTTGTCTTTCCTTGGGATTTCAAGCAGAAATACCAATAGGCCTTAAAACCAGCACTGCAAAGTGAAAACCTATCAGTCAAACCTATTTAGTCGTTGTAGCAGGGTAGAAGGAGAAAGAGTTTGACTATGTGAAATGTACTCACAATTGGTATAAAATATTTTTTAAATTTTTTAAATGTTTTGTTTATTTCTGAGAGAGAAACAGCGTGAGCAGGAGAGGGTCAGAGAGAGAGGAATACACATAATCTGAAACAGGCTCCAGGCTCTGAGCTAGCTGTCAGCACAGAGCCTGATGTGGGGCTCGAACCCACGAACCATGAGATCAGGACCTGAGCCGAAGTCGGACACTTAACCGACTGAGCCACCCAGGCGCCCCTAAAATATTTTTTTTTCCATAAGACAAATCAGTTCTCTGTTATCAAACAAACTAAAAATGTATTAGCTTGTTGAATGTAGCCATCTCTTTCCCTGTGCACTCATGGATGTTGCCTCAACCTTACTGAAGGTTGTTCCCTTATAACTCGCTTTGTAATTTGTACCATCAGTTTACTGCTATCCTGCTTTTCATGGCATTTTGATTTCACATACTATAGATTTTAAATTGAATTCTTAAGAAAATTTAGTGTATTTTCTCCTAATTTGTTCAGCAGTCTTCACCCATACTTTGTGCATCCTACTTACAGGAGTAATAAAATTGTTGAATCTGATATTACATAGGTGTTTACTCACCTGAAGCTGTTTTTGAATAACCTTGACGTCTACCTAATAACTCCTTGGCAGGTTCCTTAATAAATAAAAAATAATAAATAAAAAATAATATCCTATCTAAGGCAAGCCTTAACAAGACAAAACACACAGAGAGAAGATAAATGTCTCTCTCATTCACTTAGAATTTGTTTTTAAGTTTGTTTGTTTATTTATTTATTTATTTATTGTGAGTAAGAGAGAATGCATGTGAACACAAGCACAAGTAGGGGAGGGGCAGAGAGAGAAGAGAGAATCCCAAGCAGACTCTGAGCTGTCAGCATGGAGTCAGATGCAGGGCTTGAACTCACAAACCATGAGATTATGACTTGAGCTGAAACCAAGAGTTGGACATTATTTAACCATCTGATCCACCCAGGCACCTCCTTACTTAGAATTTTAATACCCAAATTGGAAACAGTAGTGGAAACAGCGAGGAACCTAGAACACTGTTACTGCCTTCTCGTGACTTGCATTAGGTGCCTAAAGATGCAAATGCTCCCCCAAGGTTTGACCCCAAAATTTATCATCTCTTAGAATTAGTACTTTCATATTCTCAGTATTGTCTTTTTCTTTTTTGACATACCTCAGGAAGAAGAAATGTTTTGGTATTTATTAGTATCTGTTAAAATTATGCCAATGAAAATCAAATATTCTTCCTAAACAACTATATATCCAGCCTATGCGGTCAACCTTCCCTGGATATCAGACCCAAAAGATTCTGAGAAACCATGGTTTTAATTCTGTATAATTCGCGGTGCGTAGGTGGCTTAGTCGGTTAAGCGTCCGGCTTTCGCTTAGGTCATTATCTCGCAGTTCGTGGGTTCGAGCCCCGCGTCGGCTCTGTGCTGACTGCCAGCTCAGAGCCAAGATCCTGTTTCAGAGTCTGTGATTCCCTCTCTCTCTGACCCTCCCCTGCTCACGCTGTCTCTTTCTCTCTCTCCTAGAAATAAATAAAACATTAAAAAAATTTTTTTTTTAAATTCTGTATAATTCAAGGGAATTAGTTCTTTCCTGCTTTGGGCAATGCTGACACACAGTTTGAGGTTACATCAAAAACCTCTTAGTGGTGTCTGGGTGGCTCAGTCGGTTAAGCACCTGACTTCAGCTCAGGTCAAGATCCCAGGTTCGTGAGTTCAAGCCTTGCATCTGGCTCTGTGCTGAAGGCTCAGGGCCTGGACCCTGCTTCAGATTCTGTGTCTCCCTCTCTCTATGCCCCTCCCCTTCTCACACTGTCTCTCTCTCTCTGTCTCTCTCTCTCTCTGTCTCGTTCGCTCTCCTCTCAAAAAGAAATAAATGTTTAAAAAAAAAAAAAGCCTCAGAATTTATGGAGCACCTGTATAGCTCAATCAGTTAAGTGACCTTATGTTGGCTCAGGTCATGATGTCTCAATAGGTGGGTTCAAGCCCTGTGTTGGAGTCTGCTTCAGATTCTGTGTCTCCCTCTCTCTGCTCTTCCCCTGCTTGTGCTCTCTCTTTCTCTCTCCAAATAAACAAACATTTTAAAAAAGAATTTAAAATAGTAATAATTGCTACAAGAATAATCACTGACCATGTATTATTCACTAGGGACACCTTCATTGGCCAGGTGGATCCTCTCCAATGGCTGTCATCTTGTTTTTGCAAAGCTTTAAATTTGTTTTTTAGATTTCAAAATGGCCCTTTAAAATCATCTGGACCACCCTCTCATTTTTCAGATGAAAAATTTTAAGTCTCAGACAGATTGAGTTACCTAAGATCACAGAATTAGTTAACAGAACCAACACTAGAAACTTTATTTCCTAATTCCCAATATATACAAAAGCCTGCTATTATTTTGAAATCTTTTGTAAATTAAGTAAAATATGAACTTAACCATCTAACTTATTCATTGGGTTCTCATGCATGAGATGGTAGAGAAAAAGAACAAGTCAAAGCCAATTGCAGAGCCACTACATTTTCAAAAAGACTTTTGTAATTTAAATGTAGTGAACTGTCCTATAATGGCTTTCAAAGACTAAGACTCCAGCCAAAATCTTACTTTTCTTCCAAAACAAAATTCCAGATTTTAGTGAATTGAAAGATCTTAGTTAAAGAAAAAACAAAAGAAGAGAAAGAGTATAATTATTGCCTAACTCTAAATCTATGTTTGTATTGTAAAGCCATCCTCTCTAACAAAGTTAGAAGTAGCTAAGTATTCAGGTAACTGTCCTTCAACTTCATTTAAATAAAAACAAATGGGTGTGGACTATGATAACACATTTTTAAAATGTCCATTATCAAAACAATTAGACTACCTTCTCTATGAACTGACATAATTCCGGTGAATGGAAAGCTGTTTTAAATGGATCTGATTTCAAATGGGCCATCCTGTTTTTCAGAACTAGCCAGACAAAAGAGAAAGCACAATTTTATGCTCACTCTAAAGACTACAAATAAAAAGCATTTGCCTTTCCTATCATAGACAGGAAAGTCTATTTACTGACTTATGAGGTACTTAATATTGAAATAAAATAACATGAGTAAGTTAAGTTTGAAAGTAGCATTAGAATACTTCCTGCTTTACTATAGTGGAATTCTGGGTATTAACTGAAGACTGACTTTTTTTTCCTTCTTATGATAGCAACTCAATCACACACCAACACCTTATATGACAACATATTATCTTTGTCTTTGACCCATATCTATAATTTCTTAATGAAATAAGAGACCACATCTCCATATGATTAGTGTTTAGTAATACCTGGCTCATTCACAATGTAGTTATAAGCCAAAATTTCCTTTTTGAGATTTTTTTAAATGTACAGTTTTTTCAGGGTATCAGTTTTCTACACTTTATTGATCTTTATATATTGAAAATCTCCACTGTAAGACTGGTTTTTCTAGCTGGCCTGCTTCCTTTTAGTATGATGACAATAAAGGTAATAAGGAAATCTTTCCTGATTTGAACATTTCAAAACAGCAGAGACTATAGTTTTGTTATTTGTTAAATGCTTTTTTGTCTTCAATAAACAGATTTACCACAATTGTCCTATTACAAGTAGCAAAGTATACATCAAAAATAAGTTTTGTAGTCATACATTTTCTTTTGTGTTATTCTATTGAGAGCTGCTTCCTGATACCCATCCAAGCCTGAATAACATTCTAGTTTTCATGATAACAGGCACATACGTGTAGATTTCAGCACACAACATTTAGCTTTTCTGAAATAATCCCCAACATAATGGTCATCCCAAAATGTAATCAGTCTGTGATGTTATGTGAATCTCTTTGTTTTTATCTTGTTATTTAAGTGTTTGGAGTAAAGCCATTACTTACACACATAGTAGGTCTGACCCTTAAGCCATAAACTCAGGTATACTAAATAAATAACTTTTTTATATTCTTTATAATGGAACTTAACATCCATCCTGAGTGCCCTTCCTGACTGGTGGTAGGAACCTAATTGGTAGAACGTTCTAGTCAATTGACTGCCTTTAACTCCATCCGTGTAAATATGCTGCATTTGATTTAGAGTTTTCCTATTCATTCTCTTATCAAGTCTACAGTTACATTCTGGGTGGCAGTGGTGGGGAAGAGGAATGGAAGGCGGGTTTGGTCCTCAGTCCTCTCTTTAGACCTGTATACACTGAAATGCACATCATCCATTTAGGTCCTCACTTGCCATCATCCCACCTTGGCCCTTCCTGCAGAAGCCCTTTAATCCGTGCTGGCATGTACAGCCATTTTCTGTGTACAGAAAAGGTACAAAGTCTCCTTATACAGGCCCTTAAGTGCTATATGCTTCTGTTCTTGGCTGCATGGAAATACATTCTGCTAATCCCCATTCCATACTGTGTGCTTGGGGGACTCAGACTTTCTTAAGCCCACCAGCTAGACATTCCAATGTAGAAATTTGTACTCTACAGCAGACACTCAGTGCAGTTCATGTGGACTTCTAAATGAGGACTTTAGTCTCCCTCCCGTTGTCTCTGTGTCCAAATCCCCATGCTTTTCTGAGGGTATTATTGTTTCCCCCACCTCAGGACTTGAGGGCAGAGTGAGGTGTAAAGGGCCCTTCTCAGAGATTCCTGTCAGTGTCAAGCAATCTTGCTTCACTTCTGCTTTTCTTCTTACCTTTCTCCAACTTGAAGATATTTATATCCCCTCAAGTAAAAAAAAAAAAAAATTCTCTTATACTATTTCTTTTTGCCATAAATTGTGTGACTGGAAACCTTTGTCACCTTGGTTTTGATACTCAAATATAGAGTTTTAATATTTAAAACTCGGGCTTTTGGGGGTACCTGGGTGACTCAGTCAGTTGAGCATCCAACTTCAGCTCGAGTTTGTGAGTTCCAGCCTGCTGTCCTGCTTTGCCCTGACAGCACAGAGCCTGCTTCTGTTTCTCTCTCTCCCTCCCTCTCTCTCTGCCTCTCCCCTTCTCATGCTCTTTCTCTCTCAAAAATAAATAAATATTGGGAAAAAAAAATTTTTTAAATAAAAATCAGGTTTTGTTTTTAAAAATTTATTCTTCTCAAAATACTATATCCTTATAAAATTATTACCCCATGAGTTTCAGAAGACTATGTTAAAATCCATAAGCTAAGGAAAAGTCTATTTTGAAAATCTAAAATCTAGAACAGATCTATCGCTTTACATAAAAAGAACTATGAAGGAAGCAATGCTCTGGCCAACATATTTTAATATCATCACAGTTCATATACTATTTAATTCATGCAATTAGAGATAACTGAAATCATAATTTTTTCAATATTTAAAATCTTGTAGGTTTATATTACTTCCTTATTGTGTCCTAAAAGATATATTTTAGTTTAAAAACTGTATGTTCCAGAAATTCCATCTCCTTCAGCTTAACTCACATCACCTATTTTGTTTTCTGGTTTCCTTACCCTTAGAAAGACTTTACATTAGTGACTTTAAGTCAAGTCAAATAGTTCTCCAAGTTGGAGGTAAAACCTTGTTCCATATATCTCCCTATTATCAAATTCTACCTACGTTGGATTTTTATCTCTTACAGAAAATGCCCTTTTTTTCTATTACGACATATACTATTTCTTCTTAAAATATTGAGTCCATTTTCAGAAGATGTAATATGTTATGAAATTATTTACTTTGTTGTTGTCAAGTTGAACCTTTGGCACAATTTACTTTCAAATTTGAATAACTTAACATCCCATTTTGGTGGAATTATCCTGTTTGTGACAACTTTTGATGACTTCTGAGAAATGTATCTGGTAATGACAATATGCTTCTTTTTCTTATTTGCAAACTAGGTCACTCTTTTCCACATTTTTCTTTTTAAAATAATTTCAGGATATCATCAGAATAATGGCATGATTTGCAAAGGCAAAATTCCTAACTATCCTGGCAGATCAGTTACTGCTGAATCAATTATGATTTAAAACATCTCACACATGGAAAAACAAAGAGTTCCGTGGGAAATAAATATCTTTTCTTTGATTCACAAGTATGTTCTTGTCTATGCTTCCAGATAAGCACCTTTTAGGCTCTTGGTTCATGTCCCTTACTGCACCATGAGTGCCTTGAGATCAGTAACTTTGACCTTGCATTCCCAGCAGAGCACAGAGTGCCTGATACATAATACTCAATAGATGTTTACTGAATTAATAAAGCACTGTGCCACTTTCAAGAAGAAGACAAAGGCTCTGTCTGAAAATGTGGACATTTATTAAATAATATTTGTTCCCTTTTAGAGCCAGTATTTAGATTCTTAGACCCTAGAATTTGGAGCTAGATGGAAATGCATAGATTGTCTGGTCAAACTCTCATTTTTCAGATAAAGAAAATGACTCCCAGGGAAGTTGAATGGCAACCTCAATGACATAGCTAGTTAGTGGCAGTACTTGCTGTGGCATCCAGGTCTCCGGGTTCTTTTCTATACCTTCAGTTTAATTAAGTTTATTACAATTAATTACAACTATGCTTTACATTTTTAGGGTCCGAAGGGAAAAAAAGGAACTCCTGGCCCTTCTGGGAAACCTGGGATTCCTGTAAGTAACAGGCCCTTTTCATCTTTCTTGTTTTTCTAAATAGAATTGGCAACTTCAGCAAGCAGAAAGGTTTGGGGCCAATTATGACAAGTGTTGGATAAATCAGCTTGTCTTCAAAAAATAATTTAAGCTCAAGCTGGAACACAGAGGGAACAAAATATGACCATTAGTTCAAAACCAAGCTTGCTGTATAAATATAAGTCTGCAGTTGAAGGATGCTGTTTTCCGGTGTTATGGAGCTCTCTCTGTGGACTCGTTCGTGCTACTCTCTGATCATGAACCACTGAAAACAGGGAACTGAGAATATGACTAAATGATTGGTGACAAAGGTCAGAGATTTTCAAGCATGGAAAAAAAAGCCTGAGCTGGATTGCAATTGAAGGACTCAGCCTCTCAGTTCCCTGGCAAATAGAACAGAAAGTCTTAGAAAAAAATGTTTTAAATCATTTCATCACTGAACAATGATTAATTTTACCTTAGCCATCAGCTTCCTCTAGGCAGGCAAATATGTGTTGACTGGCTTATTAGCAAAGACTTAGTTCCTGCTGGTCTTCCCCAGCCAAGGGCTAGATGCCTACTTTGGGTGCCCTGTGTTGGTTCAAAAAAGAAGAGAAAATGAACATAAATTATAAGCACATTCAAAAGAGATTCATATAGGTAAAATCCACTTACCCAAGACTAGAAAAAAAAATGTTCAGGCCTTTATTCAGTCATATAACCATCTGTTTCAAAATGATGACAAAAAGAACTGTAATTTGTTTCTTGAGAAAATAATATGGCTTGGGGTTTTGCAGATGGTAAATGATAGCTGTTTCCTATGCTGACAGGTACATATAGCTGACTTTTCACCATAGCTGGATAAAGCATGGGCCAGTACAATGAAAAGTATCAGAGAATTACACTCAAGCTGAAAAGCTTACATAGTACAGTTTAGTTAGCTTGGCATTTCTGCTTAGGGAACTTTTAAAGACAGTTACCCGATCTGTTGAATCCACAAAGGAATTCAGGAAATAGGAAAATTTATCCTGGGGCAGGGTATTAAAAATGGGAACATCCCCCTACCAAAGGTAATTGTCATTTAAACATTTGTACAGCATCTCTCTATAATCCATGCAATTTTCATTGCCAAGGGTCTTCCAGGCCTACCTGGGCCAAAAGGCATGCAAGGATACCACGGAGCCAATGGCATTTCAGGAAACTCTGGAAAAGTTGGGCTACCAGGAAAACAGGGACTTCCTGTGAGTAGAATGAATATCTCTTTACTTTTTATTTCTTACTTATAAGTGTCTTTTTGCTAGACCATGTATGTTTTGGGTTTCTTAGTTTTGATATTGTCCCAGATTAGCCAATCGCTGCTTTAATAGTTGTTTTGGAATTGTGTTTATGATCTCTAGGAAATGTCAATGAGTCTATTCTCTTGCATATTTTATGTCTACTTAACTCATATGATAAATAATATATGCTACTTTTGTACATATATAAGCTTATACATAGAACCATAAAGAAGCACAATTTTAGGGACTATACAACCCAACTGTGTTTTGAGTTCATCAAGTGACTTAAGCCACCTTTGGAACATTGAAGGCTTGGCAGTAGCTCAATGTAAGCTCTGCCAAATTCGTTTTCCTTTTCGTTTTACAGCCTCAGTATTTTATAAAAAAGTCATGTGAATATTTTCTCTGTGCTCATCTAGGGTGATGCAACGATACAGATTCTTATTTTTATGCAAATGTTTATCTTATTTATTTGATCAGATATTTAAAAATCATAGTTTTGTCTTCATTTAGCCATTTCTTCTCTTTCCTTTCCTTATGCCATCATAATCCAGATACTTTTCATTATCTCACCTTGGTTTTTCACTTGAAAAATTAGAATCATTAGCCACATACTTTCAAGAACCCTGTAAAATTTACCTTTCTACATTTCTGCTGGATACAGTTATCTATTGACCTAATTTTCTTTTTTTAAGTATGAAATCAATCCTAGTTGTTTATTTAAATATAGCCTGGTGCTGTACCTAAGCCTGAACCCAAATTAATATTCTTCCTTTACTATGATGAGTTATCTTATTTGTAAAAATAAACAAATAAATAAAAATTAAGTAATTAAGAAACTATGATATCTAGTCAATTTAGTTATTTCAGAAATAATATAGCCAGGTTCTATCTGAAAAGATGAACAGTGTTAGCAGTCTAAACATGGTTTCTGTTTGTTTTGAAGGCAATATGTCACAACATCAGATCATCAGGTTAAGGCCTAGAAAACTTTGACAACAGGCTGTTTTTAATTAAAATAGCTATTTTATAGACTTCTGTCTGCCACTAACATCAGTGTGGTTAAAAGAGGACTTTCATTTGATGGGGTGCCTGGGTAGTTTAGTCGGTTGAGCGTCCAACTCCTGATTTCAGCTCAGGTCATGATACTAGGATCTTGGGATTGAGTCCCAGTCAGACTCCATCCAGAGCATGAAGCCTGCTTGGGATTTTCTTTCTCTCTCCTACCGCCCCTCTCCCACATTTGCTCTCTCTCTAAAATTTAAAAAGAAGAAAGAAAGAAAGAAAGAGAGAGAGAGAGAGAGAAAGAAAGAAAGAGAGAGAGAGAGAGAGAGAAAGAAAGAAAGAAAGAAAGAAAGAAAGAAAGAAAGAAAGAAAGAAAGAAAGAAAGAAAGAAAGAAAAAGAAAAGAAAAAAAAGAAAAGAAGAAAGGAGACTTTCATTTGAGATCTTAGTCCTTTAAAAAAATTAATATTTATTTATTTTTGAGAGAGAGAGACAGAGCACAAGCAGGGGAGGGTTAGAGAGAGAAAGACACAGAATCCCAAGCAGGCTTCAGGCTCTGAGCTGTCAGCACAGAGCCCAACACTCTTGCAGAATCTGATCCGGATCACTGGTGGAGGAACCAAGCAGCGCTCTTGGAAGGGTCCTTGGAGATCTTGGAAGGGAGGAGGTTTATTTTACACCAGTGGGCTTAGAGATCATTCTCCAGATGTCTGAGCCCAGAGCATCATCACAGAGAGTAATTTATAGCCTGTTACTTCCGCATTCCTCATTAATGCATGCGACAAGCAGGATGGGAAGAAGAATCCGGAAGGGGGAGCCTTTGATCAGGGACAGGTATTTCCTTAGCAGTCTTGTCAGCCATTTTATAACAGATTTTTCCATATCAACATGGAGCTTGAACCCAAGAACTGTGAGAACATGACCTGAGCCGAAGTCAGACGCTTAACAGACTGAGCCATCCAGGCACCCCAGAATCTCAGTCTTTAAAGGTGTTTATGCACTGGACCTCTATTTTCATTCTACACTCCAAACTTACCATGTAATAGTCTTAAAATGAGGTTATGGGTTTTCAAAAATACAACAATAAGACAATGAATTGGTCTGAAAGTCTGTATATATTTGTGGATTAAATTTTACTGGGAAATGTTATTGTGAAACTTACCTTATTACCATAGATAAGACTTTGAGAGTTGAAACAAAGAAAAGCCGCATTTCAAAATATATATCGTATTTCCTGCTGCTGAACACAGGTTTGATCGTGTAGGTGGTATGTATGTGGATGTGCCTAGTAATTTATAAGGTTAAAAAGTGGATTGTAAATACTACTAATAGCAAACAGATTTATTTAATTATTAGGAAGAGTGAATCATTTGTTCTCTGGCTAATACTACTAATCCAGACACTCATTCCAGATGTGGATAGTAAAAACCAGAATCTTACATATATATGTTTAATAGGAATTTCGGATAATTCAGCATATAAGGTGATGAGGGGATTTTTGGGGAACTGACAGTGGGGTTCGTGGGGTCTGGAGCCGATGACCAAGAAAGAATTCTTCTTTTTTTTTCTTTTTTTTCTTTTTTAATTTATTTCTGAGAGAGAGAGAGAGAAAGAGAAAGAGAGAGAGCGAGCAAGCAGGGGACAGTCAGAGAGAGACGGAGACACAGAATCCAAAACAGGCTCCTAGCTCTGAGCTGGCTGTCAGCACAGAGCACTGATGCGGGGCTGGAACCCGCGAACTGTGAGATCATGACCTGAGCTAAAGCCGGATGTTTAACCGACTGAGCCACCCAGACGCCCCGACCAAGAAAGCTTAAAATCGTCTTTGGTGCAAGAAGGTGATTTTATTGAAACATAGGGACAGGACCCGTGGACAGAAAGAGCTGCCCAGGACCCTGAAGAAACACTCGTTATATACTATGGGGTTGGGGGAGGTAAAGCCCAGGGGAAATTCCAGTGAGATTTTCATATGCTAAAGAAGACTCACAGACTACTGGAGGCCTAGCTATGGTCAAGCTAAGGTTATTTGTCCCTCTAGCAAAGCATTAACATTAAGACAGTAGGGAATTCCTGGAGAAACATTTTACTCTGCTGGCCTCAGGTATTTGCCAATGGGCGGCAGGTTATAAGGAAATTTAGTTCTATCTGCCATTTCCTTCTGCCTTTGTTTCCCACATCACTATGGAGGAATGATGGAGACATAGGTCCTGTAAGTCCTGCAGGACTTTGATCTCTATCAGTTAACTATTTGTTTTTCCCCTTTCCTTTGTTTTTGGGCAGCCAGGAGTACCTGAGGAATATCATACATCTCCCTCCTGGAGGGATGGGAGTCAGGTTGCATCCTGTCAGCTTTCCTTATGCTCCCTCATAAGGTATTTATCAGACATTAGTGATAGGTGGAAGTTAAGTTATCAATTACTGTTTTTTATCAGTCTATTTAATGGTTCATTGTGACAAACAACTTTGTGGGTGAAGGCTTATGTATGAAGTTAACTCACTGGTTCTATATAAAATAGACAAGAATGAAGGGACTTAAGGTGAGATCCTGAGGCTATTTGCACACACAAGGCTATTCCAAAATGCACCTAGGACTCAAAAGTATTAGCCAGAGCTGTTTGGCTGCAAACAACCAAACATGGATACATAGGCTGCCCATATATGTAGTTTGCCCCAAGTTCTGCCCATTGGGACTAACTATTTCCCTTTACGGATGCCTTTCAAGCTTTAATGCAGCAGTCATTCACTTCTAGCTGATGTTGACATTCAATGCAGATTTATCTAAAAATCAAATTTGAGCTTTTCTCTCCAACATTAACTGGTAAAGGGAGTTCTCTGGGAAGGCAGAAGGAGCCAAGGGAAAGCAGTTGAACAAGTATCATGGAAATCTTAATTGGCTGCTTATATATTTTGTTGGTGCTTTCTGGACCTACTGGGACCCAGTCTCAATATATGCCATTCACATGTCAGAGTAGATGTTGCTGCTGCACATCCCATTTTACGATTCAGTGGATCAGGTATCACCCAGCTCATAATGGGCAGTTCAGGGCACATCGTCATTTGATGTCTTAAAGTTGGTTGGTTATTCAGTTTCAACCAGAGCAAATGCAGAACTGTTCTCCAAATGGGAAGTTACACACAACAAAGGAAAGCATGGTTTATCTTCAAAACTTTATGGATACAAGCTGTGATTCTGTTAATGACAGGTTATCGAAGGGTCCGTGCAACATCTCTACCAGCCACAGACCCTTCTGATATTATTGGATATTATTATTGCTCAGTCATAAAGTGCAAATAGCAAGGTAGCATACATAGCATCCTGAATCTTCTTAAGATTTCAATCTCCTCCTGACCCCCCAGCCCCTGCCAGGGTGTCCCATTAGCCAAACTGAACTAAATAAGGGTGATAATAGCAGCACTAATGGGGAGGACTATTTTCTCACTGATGTTGTTTAGAATTATAAGTATATGATGATGAAAAAAAGTTTTATTATAAATTTAAAAGTTCACTACCAACAATAGATTCTCTTTCACCTGCACCAGGAATGGACTGTCTCCCATTTATCTCCTTTTGATACGTCACTAACCATCAGCTAGAAGATAAGGGAACCTACTGAAGCATAGCCTGGGATAGAGAAAGGCAGAGACTGGATCTCAAAAAGCAAACAGAAAGCATCCAGCCAACTCTGTTTAAGTTCTCATTTATACATAGTTTGTATCAGCAGTCTGTTCAGGAATCAGCAAACTACACCTAATGAATCAAATGGACCTATTTTTCTGTGGCTCATGAGCTAAGACTGGTTTTTACATTTTTAATGGTAGAAAAAAACAAGAATAGTTTTTGGTCACATGTGAAAACTACATGAAACTTACATTTCAGTATCCATGAATTAATTTTATTGGCACACAGCTACAGCCATTTCTTTACATATAGCTGCTTTGTTAGTTCGGTAGTTGCAACAAAGACTAAGAGCCTCACAAAATCTAAAATATTTACTCTCTGGCTTTCTACAGAAAAAAATTGTCTGTTCTAGTCTGTTTGTATTATCACACTGTTCTTATTCTATAGCTTTGGCAGTATGTCCTCATATTGAATGGTGTGAGTTCCCCTTCTTTATGCTTCTACTCAATATATTTGAGATTAGATTTGCTGAGTTTCTCTAAAAACAAAACAAAAACTTGAATTGTCATTGGGTTTATCTTGAATTTATAGCTTTATCAGGAGAAAATTCATATCTTACCATTTTAGTTATCTAATAAAACAGATGGATTATTTATTCTTCTATTGTTCTATAGTAGACTATTTCCATAATAATAATGATGAAAATTCATATAATGCTAAGTATGTGCCCGGTACCATGATAAAGTGACTACGTCAACTCATTTAATCTTTATAATCTTATAAGATGTACAATTATGATCCTTATTTTATACATCTAGAAATTGAGGTCAATTATACCTCAGATTAAAAAAAATACATACCTACATACATTCTGAGGCACTGAGATTGTCTCCTCCATTGTCTCATAGCTACAAAGACAGCCTAACTCCATATTCTATGCAGTATTGCCTCTTAATAAAGACGTTGTATATTATTTTTTATCTTATTTTCTAGTTAGTTATTACTTGTTTAAATAATGTCACTAATTCAGGTTATGTTCTATACAACTGGATTTTTTAAAATTAATTTTTAATTTCTAATAATTTGCTTTTGTAATTCTATTGGAGTTTTCTAATGTTTTATTTATTTTTGAGAGAGAGAGAGAGAGACAGTGTGAGCAGGGGAGGGTCAGAGAGAGAGAGGGAGATACAGAATCCGAAGCAGTCTCCAGGCTCTGAGCCAGCTGTTAGCACAGAGCCCTACACGGGGCTCGAACCCACAAATTATGAGATCATGACCTGAGCCGAAGTCGGACGCTTAACCGACTAAACCCCCCAAGTGCCCCTCTATTGGGTTTCTAAGGCAGATAATATCACCTTCACATAATGGCAGATTGATCTCTTTTCTTACACTCATATCTTTTTCCTTCTACATAAGTTGGCAAGGACCTTCAATACTATGTTAAACAGCAGCAGCAATAGTTGACATCCTTCTACTGCTGCAGATCTTAGAGAAAACATCTAAAACTTTTCCATTAAGAATATTTACCATCTTAATTCTGTATTTTCCTTGTCTTATACTATCTAATTGTTTTTTTCTTTCTTTTTTCTTTCCTGATTCCCACTGGAGACACTAAATTTTCTTTTGCTGGTATAAAAGTTGCCCTTTCTTGGGGTGCCTGGGTGGCTCAGTCAGCTAAGCATCAACTTTGGCTCAGGTCATGATCTCACACTCCGTGAGTTGGAGCCCCACATTGGGCTCTGTGCTGACGGCTCAGAGCCTGGTGCCTGCTTGGGATTCTGTGTCCCGCTCTGTCTCTGCCCCTCCCCCACTTGCACTCTCTCAAAAATAAATAAACATTAAAAAATAATAAAATAAAAGTTGCCCTTTCGTTTTTGATTGATGTTCATGTACCAGTTGCACTGAACTTAAGAACCAAATATGTATGTATTTAACTGTATTGATTTGTTAAATGTATCACTATCTGTATCTTCTCTCTAACAAAAAGCATTTCCTTTTGTCTCTATAAACTACTCTTTGCCTTCATCATTTTTTGATAGTGCCTTGATTTTCACTGTTAGTTTTTATGCATTTACTTTCTCTTTTTATTTCCATTGCTTCTTTTTTGAGTAGTAAACTCAATCAAGCTATTTGATCACTATTACTTTCAATGTCCTGAATTTGTTTCTATTATTATTTCAGTATTTCCTCCAAAAAGTGTTCCCAGCATAGATATTTGAGAGACTAACCATTGAAGCCTCATACTCCTACAGATATCTCACCTATGTATGAATATTCAACACACTGTACTGGAGGTTCTAGTCAATTCAATAAGGTTCTAGTCAGGATAGTAAAATTAAATAAAACCCACTCAGATTGGAACAGAAGAAATAAAACTCTCTTTATTCATAGACAACATGATTATCTATACAGAAAATCTTTAAGACTCTACAAGAAAAAAAATAAGTGAATTTAGCAAAGTTGCAGGTTGTTAAATCAATATACAAATTTGAGTTGTATTTCTATATACTAACAATGAACAATCAGAAAATAACATTTAAAAATCAGTGGTGACAATAGTGCCAAAATGGGATAATATGACTATAAAAATGTGCAAATCTATATGTTGAAAACTATAAAACATTTCTGACAAAAATTAAAGTAGACCTAAATAAGTGGTATATATACTATGTTCATGGATCAGATACTATTAAGACATCAATTATCCTATACATTTGCAGTATCTTAAAATATTAAACATATACTTATCATATGACCCAGCCTTTTTACTCTTAGCCTAGAGAGATGAAAACATATGTCTACACAAAAACTTGTCCATGAATATTCATAGCACTTATCTTTGTAATAGCCATAAACTGGAAATAACCCAAATATTCATCAAAAGGTGACTGGCTAAACAAACTGTGGTACATATGTACAATGAAATATTAGTTTGCAATAAAAAGAATGTGCTACTGACACATGCTACAGCATGAATGAATCTCAAAATAAATATGCTGAGTGAAGAAAAGCAGACAAAAAAAGGGCGCATACTGTATGATTCTACTTATGTAAAATCCTAGAAATTGTAATCTGTAGTGACAGAAAGCAAATTTAGGGTATTCGTAAATGGGAGGCCTGGGAGAGGGGGGTGGTGTGAGAAGGAGGGCTTACAAAGGGAACACATTGGGGGGAGGGGACAGATATGTTATCTTGATTGTGATGATGGTTTCACAGATGTGTGAAATTTTTTATGCTGACTTATCAAATTATGTACTTTGCAATATAGTTTACGTCAATTATACCTCAGTAAAGTGGCTTGATATGAGGGGGTAGGGAGAAAGAGAAAGATGACAGTGAAGAATAAGTAGGAGTTAATACATTAGGAATGATTATTGTGAGTGAATAAAGCCTGAAAGAAACATTCTATGCAGAGACAACACCATATAGAAAGCTAGGAAGAACATAGTGTGTTGAAGAACTAGAACATTAGCAATTGTGGCTAAAGTTTAGTGAACAAGATGTACTGATACAGTATGATACCATTGAAGTACACAAGAGCTACATCATGTGGATGTTGAAGAACATGTTAAGGATATTGAGCATTATCTGAAGACCCCAGTGAGGTTAGGAGGGACATTATCCAATTTTCCATTTTAAATGACTCGCTCTGGCTTCATTAAGGAAAATGGATTGAAAGGGGCAAGTGTAGATGTAGGCAACTAATAAGAAGACTATTTATTGCAATATTCCAGGCTGCATTTCTTCATGGTTTGGACTAGACTAGTGAAGTGGAAATGGAAAGAAGTGGGTGGATTTAGTGGTATTTTGGAGGTAGCTTTTACAACTTGATATTTGACTAAGGGAGGTAAGGGAAGGAGAGGGATGTCCAGGATAACTTCAAATTTCTGACTTGTGCAAGTTTTTAACTTGGTGCATTATAGTCCCCATCACTAAAAAAGCAAATGCTGAAGGAAGCTCACATTTTATGGGCAAGGTGATGACATTCAGGTGGAGTTGTTAAGTAGGCAATTAGATATTCTGGCCTAGAGCTCAGAGAGAATGTCGATATAAATGTGAGAGTCATCAGCATATAAAAATGTACTTAATCAGAGTCACGTTAGAAAGTAGATGAAATACTCTACTTTTGAATTTTGAAAAGAATATTTACAGAAACGAAGAAAGGGTTAAGAGAGCCAATAAAGGATATTGGGAGAATCCAGAGATTATCAACAATAGGAAGTGGGTACTGCTCTTAAACCTGAAAGGTTAAAGGAAAGAAATAATGTCAAGTGGAGAGCCAAGTTGAGGGCTGGAGCTGGTGGAAAAGGGGTACCTCACAGGAGCTATAGTTGAAAGTAACCCAGCCACTGACAGAATATCAACGCCAGGGGGAAATGGAAGAAATAAATATAATACTTCTCTCTCCTCTGATATCTTAGTGACATGTACCTCATTGGCCAACCCCAGCTGAAAGTCAGGAGAGGACAAGAGAACCCAGGTGATACAATCCATAAAGGTCAAATTCCCAGAACTAATAGCAAAATAGAGAAGCGGCAGTGAGTAGATTTGGGAACAAAATGAAGAAAAATACAAATACTAAGTAAACAATGGAAAGAAGGTCCAATACTGAGCTGTAAGGCTTTCTATCATTTAGAAATCAGGTAAAGGCAGAGGGGTAGACTACAAAGGAGACCAAATAGAGTGATCATAATAGGTAGGAAAAAAAGAACGTAATGTCATAGAAACTCGAGAAAAAATTTTTTAAGGAAAACGTCACCAGCTAGATCTAATAATCCTGAGAGATTGTGTTGGACATGTGTTTTATTAATGTTGTTTTTGTTTTTTTTTGGCTACTCAGCATTTTAACCCCGTCTTATGTTTATAAATGCTTATGTTTACTCCCTTGAGCTTTGGTGAGGGGCCACCTTCTACAGAAGTCAAATTCTAGATTCTCACTTTCCATTCCCTGTTTGAAACAAAGAAACGGGCCTATGACCTAAGCCTAACCAATCAGTCATGTCCAGCTAGGCCTTTGGCTGGGGAGTTAGTGATACACAGAAGCAGGGATAATAGGGATTCTATTCCAGTGGCAGTGGCAGTAACACCACTAGCACTCAGATTCCAGGGGTGACTGGAGTCTATGTCTAACAGCTGGGGTGGTGCACACTACAGTGTCCAAATTCTGGCTACCTAAACTTCCTTCAATTCTATGCATTTTCTGAACCTGGCTTTCTGGATTTGTCTGTGAGCTACTCAATACCTTTTCAGTAAATTCTCTGTTTAAATGATCCAAGATTGGTTTCTGGTATCTGCAAATACAGACACTGACCTAACTGAAATCTAAAAAGATAAAATTATAACCATTGTGTTTTAGTATATGGAGATAACATCAGCATATAATCATTTGATTTGATCAGGGTCAGGGGAGGGTACAGAAATAGGATTGCAGTGCTTAAGGAGAGTGGACAGTGACGAAATCAAGATATTCAAACAGTTCAATGGAGAAATTTGTCTCTGAAAGAGAAAGAAGGGCAATAATTAGAGATGAAACTGAAAGTAAAGTAGAAGTTATTTTTAAGTGAAAGAACCTTGAGTATACTTAAATGCTAGATGGACATAGTAAAGATGGAGAGGCTGAAGACATAATGAAGAGAAAGGAGAATCTAAGTATGAATTAGACAATAAAACATGCATATTCTAGCTCCACTTTCTAAGCTATTCCACTTCTAGTTAGGAAGTCGTTTTTAAAAAACAGATTCAGGGCCAGACGTCCCTTTATAAATGACTTGTATAAAAATCTCATAGAATTTCATGATGAAAGGAATGTAAGTGAATTATAATAATGTATACCTCCCGGATCTATGAAGCTGAATGATATCTGCTATTGCTATTAGTAAGCAATTAGGTATCAGATCATAATTCATCATCTCCTACCTTTTAGCATTCTCAAAGAATAAGAAAAATGTCACATACATACTTTGAATATCAGGATGTCATAAATATTGAAGTGTTTTTTATCCATCAAAATAAAGACAAAATTAACTTTCCCTTGATGAATCCCCTTTTAAACTCCAAGGTTTACACATGCTATTGGTATTTAGGAATGCAGAAAAATTTTCTATGAATGTTTCTGCTCCCTGTAGAATATATGATATGAAATAAAAATGATAGTTTAATTTTTTTATTTAAAAGATTTTAAAATATTTATTTGTTTTTGAGAGAGAGAGACAGAGACAGAGTATGAGCAGGTGAGGGACAGAGAGAGAGAGAGGGAGTCACATAATCTGAAGCAGGCTCCAGGCTCCAAGCTGTCAGCCCAGAGCCCGATGCGGGGCTCGAACTCACGAACCGCACGATCATGACCTGAGCCAAAGTTGGACACTCAACTGACTAAGCCACCCAGGCACCCCAGAATGATATTTTTATATAAGGAACTAGTCTGTTCAATGACATTAGATAACAATGGTCAAAGTGGTCGTTAGGTAAAATGATTTCAAAGTAATTATTTCTCAAACTTACTACGGCAATAAAAAAACTATTTAAGAGAAAGTAACACAGTCTTTAAATACTAGCATATTCCCTGGAATATTTTCAACAACGGATAAGGACATCTTTCCATTGGTCTTTCTTTGTCATTTTTACTTTATTTTTTTAAATCATGGCACCGTGGTGTTTCTTGGCTTACCTTTAAAGACTGCTGGATTTTTCCACAGAGTAAAATATTTATTCTGGGATTTCTAGTATTATGCAACTGCCTGATTTTCCTAAACAATGTTCTTTCTTTTTTTGATGTGGCCAAGGAGTTAAAGAATTCTTGGCATATTCGCTCCTCAGTTTCAGTGTTTTTTCAAGGTCATGTGACTATAACTAACGGATACTATTGGGGAAGCTCACAGATGCTTGTGTGAATTTCCTTCTGTATAAATGAGTGTTTTGAGACTAGTCAACTTAGCACATCTGTAGTAAATGAGTCTACCATGCTGTTTTCATTGCGTTGGACTTCTGTAGTGCCTCAATCATTTATGAAAAAGGAAAACAACTTTTCCTTGCAAAGACCATAAATCTATTTGTCATCAAGATGAAGGCTTACCATTCTTTTTATTTTTTATTGCTGCAACTAATAAAATTGGTTATTGGAAAAGAGGGAAAGAAACAAAACTAACAGCTTGACTTAAGACAAATCAAGGCCTTTCAATCTTGACTTTGCACTTTGTCAGGTGAACACAGACTTAAGTGTTGGATAAAATGAGATGCTTGTCCTAAAAGAACATCGCAAGTCTTAAGTTTTCCACTTGTGGATTGTGCCCAGTATAGGAAGGAAAAACACACTTCATCAGCCCACTTATAATCCAAGCACAGAGTAGCAGGACCACCATGGAAGCCTCTGTTAAAGAACCCCAGCAGCCCTACCACCCCTCTGGTGTGTTCTCTAGCCCGTGAGCTAGTCACACTAAAGAAACGTCTGTTTCTGAGAAGATACATTTCTTTCTTCACAGTATTTTGGAGAGAGAAACATACCATCAGCAGATCCTGTCAACTCTTGATTTTTAAGAGGGTGATTTCCAATTATGGCTTATCCTGATTGCTACTTTCTCCCTATTCCCCCTGCTGCTTGTTTTGGCCTATTAACTGCTCATTAGGAACTCTTCCAGAGCAGACAAAACACAGTCTGTTTGGCGGCTTATTAGCAACAAAATGAAAGATTTGCTAAAGGATGTAACTTTCCCAGTTAAATCTCCAATGACTCCCAATCCAATAAAGTTCATAGTCTTCATGGAATGTTGATCCTTCATGATCTGGCCTTTGTTTACCTCTCCAGTCTTATATTCTACTTTTCTCGTCACATTTGCTGTGCATTTCGGTCATAATGGTGGCTAACAATTATTAAGCACTTACTATGTGCCACTATTCAAGGTGCTGAATATGTATGAAGTTTTTTAATCCTCACAAACCATGAAGTAGGTAGAGCTATTATCTCCAGGTTACAGAAAAGGAAGGTAAGACTCAGAGAGACTCAGTAACTTGCCAGAGGTCACACAGACAACAAATAATAGAGCCAGAATTCGAAATCAGGCAATGTAGATCCAGAGCCTACCTATGTCCTTAACCACTATGCTGTACCCCTTCAGGTATGATTAATTACTTAGACATTCCTCCAAATTCTGCATACTTTCCTTACTTTCATGCCTTTGAACATGTAATTTATGCCCTCTGCTTGGAAAGCTCTTCCATCTTTCTCTCTGACTTTAGGATGAAAAATTTCTTGCTCTTTCAGGACTTAATTGAATGGTTACTTCCTTCAGACACTCTTCTTTGGATTCTCCAGTCAGAGCTAAGCATCCCTGCTGTAAACTTGTGTATACTCTACACATTGCTTCCATCAGAGCATGGATACATATCTTCATGTCTTTCTGCCCCCAAAAGATTGCAAACTCCTGTAGAATGGGAATTGTGTTTTATTCATCTTTGCATCCCTAGCGCTTAGCAGTGTCAGGCCTACAGAAGCTCAGTAAATATTTGAAGAATGAATATTCTTTACATAATACCAATGACTTTGGAGACCTGAATAAAGTTAAGAGGTGTCACCTGCTTAACATCTTAAGCATCCTCTATTACAGGAATACAAAAATATGTACTTCATATGGTTTTTCTGAGTATCACACGAGACATTCTATGTGAAGTGTTTAGGAGACCACATACCCTTATTGAGCAATTATCATCGTTCCATAATAATAGATATTCATGGTTAAGTGAACATTCATTCATTCAACAAATATTTGTTTAGTGCTTAATACGAGCCAGGAGTTAGAGAATAGAGCAGTGAACAAGATGGACAAAGAACTGCCTTTGTGAAACATACATGGAACACAAGAAAGTTCTGACATTTGACCATTTTAGACCTAAAAAAGAATTCATATGGGTCAGCCTAATAATTGGGTAGTAGTCCATATATAAAAATAAATCAGGTAATTCTAAATCATGCTAAGTGCTATGGAAGAAATAAATAGGGTTTTGAGATAGAGTATCTGGGAAGTAGATTATAGATGGAGTAGACAGTGGAGGCCTCACTGAGGAGGTCATACTTGTGTGTAATTACACTATATCTCCCTTCAGAAGACTGAGCCAGGTATATACAGAATGAGGGGCGAACATGCTATGTGAAGGAATCTAAATGGAAAAACCTGCAGTCAGGAAAGAATTGGCTTGTTCACAAGATTATCAGAAGACCCAATAAGATAGTGCAGGTATAGATTTGTTATTTTTGAAATAAAAGATGTACATTTATTTTCTTCATAGTAGTATAAGCCTAGACGTGTCTAAGAGCCAAAGCATAAATGAAATATCCTCTGTCAGTCCTTATTAGTCCTGTGGTAATAGGTTAAGAGCTGAGTAGGAGATTTGGTAAGATATATTAATTTTGCCCAACATTAGAGTGACATTCGCACTGTCCATTTTACGAGACTGATAAGCCACCAGTTGTTCTAATGGAAATGTGTGAATAATTTCTGTGAGGTAATACAGTGTTGTTGAAATGCCTACATTCATTAAGGCTGAACAAGAGTTAGTTTTGTATACTCTTGGGAATAGACCTAAGTCAAACTAACGACTTGTCTCCACTACCCTATGACTTGTCTCAACCCTGCTCCAAGTTCCAAATGCTTTAATATGTTTAGAGATTCAAAACTAAAGTTATCTCCTAATGGTAGTATACAGCTCATTCATAAATCTTATTTCCAGCATTTGGCCACATTACTTATGACTGGCACCGAAGGAAAATGTTATGAATGCTACATTATTTAGATATAGTGTAGCCTTGCATATAACCACCTAATAATTCCGATCCCATATTTTTTAAACAGCCAGTTCTTTCCTAGGAGGGATATATTTAGTAAACCAAATAAAATGAGAAATTCTTACTTAAACAGAAGTGTTTCTAATTGCTTGGAGTAAAGGAAGCATTACTTTTATAACTTGTTGATTGGCTGGCTTAACCAAAAATGCAGTACTTATGTTGCCTAATAATGCAAAAAAATTTTTTTTCAGGGGGCATCATACTTATTTTTTTGTTTTATAGAAAGTAAATTAATTTTAATTACTAATTTCTCACACAATAAATAACTACATAAACATAATGCTAGGAACACAAAGGATGCTTGGCAGTAGGGAAAAGTAAAAACTTTCCAGTAGTTTTCAAGGTGCTACTTTAAAGAAAAACCTCAGCAGATTTGAAGTTGAGTATCATTTTAAATGTATCATTCTGTTGTTGAGAAATCAATAAAATTAACATCAAAAACATTCATCTCTTCATTCAACATAGTTTTAAAGATGGCATCCCTTTGATAAGCTACTTTAAAATGTGGACTTCTATTGTTGCCTGTCTTTAGCAAATTTTATTTCTGTTTTACTTATTTCTTAATATAGTTGTTTAAATCCTAATGAAGTTAAGACAACTACATTAAGGGGCCCAGGGACATTTTCTTTGTGATGTTTCACTTTTAAATACAAACCAGTCATCACTGTTAGAAAATCTTCCTCTCTCTCTGTCCTCCTAATGTATGCAGATAACTCCATTTTCCTTACCAGATTGAAGGCAGATTTAGACATAAACTACTCTTTCCTATCCCCATAGGGAAGTTAAAAGTTAAAGTTAAAGACAAGGAATCCCTCTTCTTTCCTTAACTGACATCAAATTTAAGAAGACAATACAACCGTATTACGGTGACAGTTTCTGACACATAGAAGACAATAAAAAGTAACTCTTGGGGCTGTTGTTTCTTTAGAATATCAAGGCTTAAGCAGTTGTCAGTTTAAGTCCAATCAAAACTGACACTTCCTGCGAAGTTTTTTGGTTTCATCATCTGAAAAAATTAATTGTGGCTTTGTTTACTTTTTCAAATTCACTCAGAATGACTTACTCTCTGCTTATTGGTTTTAGACAAATCATTTAGAAGACACTGGAAAGAATGCCTAGGCATTAGCATCTGTTTCTCTTGAAAGCAAAATTACTCATCCATCTTTGTGTTCATAATAAGAAATATTTGTTCTCTACTTGTATGAAACATTGTTTGGAACTTTGCACAGAACACTCTGCTACTATCCTCAAATTTCTCTCTAAGAAACCAACACGAACAGTAAATGACTTGGAACATACTCATTGTACTGTGCTAAATATGTGATAGCACTGCAAGTAAAGTTTCTGGTTTTCAGTTAACCCTGAGGACTAGTCTTAGGGTCCTTTTTATTCTCAGCTAAAAATACATATTGGCTTCAGTAGTGTTCAGCAGTATCTGAATGTCCATTGTCCATGCATTACACAAAAGATACATTTTTTTTTTTTACTGTTGACAAATAAAGGTCTTAGAAATTGCCTAAAATTACAAGTGAGTGCTACTATTTTAGAATTTTGGAAAGTTGAGGTATCCTAAAATTGTCTAGGGTAATATGTCATGATATGCTCTCCCTGTGGCATCTATTACTTCTATAATCCATCCAAGAATAGGCTATTCACAGCCTAGCAAGACAATCCACTTAAAAAAAAAAATCCTTACATTTCACCTAGTTTAACTCTGGAGCTAAGTCTAAATATTAACCTAAGTCTGTATGATTTTTTTTCCCTTGCATACATACCCTTCCTTCCATCTTTTATTTGATCTTTTAGAATCTGCTTTCTCTGCAGGCCATTGCAAAGAAAGTTTATGTTTTTCACCTCTTTTTGGTTTTAGTGGGGAGGGCACTATTCATCAGAATTTTGTTTTTGAGACTTGCCTTTTCTGTTAAGTAACATTTCTGTTAGAGAGCTGGCCATTGGTATGATGTCTTCACTATACATTTTTGAAATTTTGTATCCCAAAGTCTCAGATGACTGACTGGATTTGCTTTCATTTGCATTGATGAGTTCTAAAATGACACCAAGTCCTGAATCCAGGATGGGTGTGGCAAGGGGAAAGAAATAGGATAGATTACATGAATCCAGGGTTCTCAAATCCAGGTGGCAAGGGGAAGGAAATAATTAGTGCACTCAGGTTATGGTGCGAGCAATATGTAAGAATCATATAACCACCTGAATCTTAAGTCCACAATATGGATCTCTCTCTCTCCCCCTCTCCCGTCCCCTCTCTCCCTCTCTTCTCTCTGCCCTCCTTCCTCTCTCTTTCTGTCTCTCTTTGTCTCTACCTCCCCCTCTCTCCCTCTCTTTTCTCACTTACTCCCCATCTCTCCTTCTCTCTCTCTTCCCCCACTTCGTCTTCATAATGGTTCTTTACATAGATTGAGAAACACTAATATAGAGAAATGGTGAGAGAAAATGGCCCATATAGATTGGGGCAAAAAAAAAAATGTTTAAAAGTCAACCTAGGACTATGAACCTATATTCTGTAGGCTTTTCCCTATAAGTGCCCAGCGTAGTACATGGTACCTAGTGATATAAAATACATTTACATTCATTATTTTAGTGAGTTTTGTGATCATGAAGAAAACATACCTAGAAAAGGTAATTATTTAGCTATGTTGAATTATTCACCATACATAAGAGAATAAGAAAATATGTGATGATATAATTTGGAGTAAAAAGGAAAAATACTTTAGTATTGTATTCAAAATTGGCTTTATCTTTAAATCTTATTCTCCCAACCAAGACTTCTATAGAAATAACTCTAGACTCTCCTGAGAAAATCATCTCTCCTATTACATTTGTAACTTTAAGAGCAGTATCTTTATCTTATGATCCAGTTCTACTCGCTGTATCAATAATTCCTTTTTTGATTAGCACCAAAAGTCATTTCCCCTATTCAGAACCTCTCTAGAATTTGCTTGCTGTCTCTCTTCTCATCTGGCATTTTTAAAAAATATTTCTGTCTTTATTATAATTGTTTATATACTTACATTTTATCCTTTCCACTTAATGTTAAGCTCCTTGAAAACAAAAAACATATTTATATTTGAATTCCCCATATGACACCCATGGTACATTCCTTTCACATAGATGATATTCTATATCATCGTCAATTTTTTGCTGAATGCATGAAAGAATGATTGCACAACCCAATTTAGTATCCCAGGAATCAACAGAGAAAGTAGCAGTCATCTAGAACAGAGGTCAACAAATGTTTTCTGTAAATATTGGTGACTATTTCAGGCTTTGCAAGGCAAGAGGCAAAATTAAGTGTATTATTTAAGAACTTATGCAACAAGAGAGAATATAGATTTTCACAAATTTTTTTCATGAAATTCAAAATATAATTTAGTACAATATTTTTGTAATACAGTTCTACTAATGAGAAAAAAATGGGATTATTTGTGGGAGGGGAAATAACATTCAGCTTACTACAGTTCCATATCATCAAAATTTTCTCCTTATCTGCTAATGCTGACCTATAATGAGATTTTGCATGCTTTGCATACTTCATCTTTGAAAATTCTTTTCACACAGATAGGTACTGCCAAATTCATGAACATATGATTTTAACTGTGCCTATTCATTGCTTGGAAGGAATTTATAAAATTCTGTTAGGTTCTTCTCCTGATATTTGCCTTCTATCATGTCATTACATTGCATTTTATTCATATCCAATTGGAGATTAGGTGGAAACTTCTCTCAACTGAACAGTTAAATGAATTTTGAAGTATAGAAATTTCTTGCCTCTAGTGCTAAAAAATCCTACTGAAAGTAGTTGAGCTCAGAAAACCTACCCACTGCAAATTTGTGTGGAAATGAAGATCTCGCTTATTGTTTAAATTTTGACACGTAGGAAATGCATAAAAGTTGCTTCACATTACTTGTGATTCAAACATTGGTTGTCATCAAAATAACTTTACCACATAGAGTGGCAGGCTGACTCAGTTGGTAGAGCATGTGACTCTTGATCTTGGAATTGTGAGTTCAAGCCCCATGTTGGGCATAGAGATTACTTAAAAAAGGAATTGCTTTACCAGAGTACATACTTCACATATAGGCATTGCCTTATAGTTTTAGGTTGAATTCACTGATAAACATTATAGAGTCTGTAGCAGAATCTAATTTCTAAAGTCACTCATTATTCAATAATAGAGGTTGAGGATGGTTCTTCTCATTCAAAAAATTTCAGTCTTGTTCTCAAAATATCTCAGCAAAACTTTATCCCTGCCAAGCCATCAAATTTCCATGGGATGGAGAAAATTAGGATATTCAGTTTCTATTTTCACACCAAAAAATCACAGAATGGATGAAGGTTGCAAGAGTCAATGGAGTTTCACTGTTGACACTACTTGTTCAACAACACATGATAGATTCAAGTTTTTTTCTCATCTAACTGATGGTGAATAATACAATGGATATCCTTAGCTTTAAATACTGTACATTTTTCACAAATTTTGTAAATTTGTCCAGTAAATCTTCTTCCAATGCATTGCTATCAGTTTTATCACATTTTACCACATTCCATTTGAGGTTGTACTGATTTGATGCTTGAACTTCTTTGAAAATATTCTCACCTATAGTCCATTACAAACTGTTCATATACGTTAATTCTTCAGTCACTTCAACACAGCATTGACTCCCCAAATAAACAACCGAGTTGTATTACTGACAATCTATCAGTTCATCAAGAGGCAGGGAAAACCACTCAAAAGCATTTGCCTTGTTTTTAAATTGGCTAGTGATGCTGCTCCAATGTCTTCAACATTTCAGGCCATCACTCTTGCCAAGAGACTAACAATCTTAAACAAGCTTACTGTGGGCACATGATATAAGTCATATCACTAGGTGACTTTCCTTGCTGGGTTAACAAATGAACCACTCAGAAACTCTAAAAAAATCTTTTTAATCCTTTTTTTAAAATTGAGATATAAATGACATAGGGCATTATATTAGTTTCATGCATACAACATATATTAGTTTCAGGCATATAATGATCCGATATGTGAATATATTGAGAAAATGATCACCACAGTAAGTCTGGTTAATATCCATGGAATATTTTTCGTAAGGAAACATTAATCAGTTATTAGAGTTGTCATGCATACCCAGATATAATACAGAAAGTTAGAATACAACGAACATACTTTACACCTAGGCTATTTAAGTCAGAAGGTACTGACAGACTGTACTGCCTCTGTATTTTCATTTGAAATACCTCAGACAATTATTTTAACTATAATTAGAGACTTTAGGCAGGTAAACACATTACTTAAATATTTCACTTATTTGGGAAAGAAGCCCAGGATAACTCTCAAACCTGGGCAGTGTGTCAACAGTAGCCTTTCAGAACACCAATGTCTCTTACGTTTACTGAGCCTCTGGATGGATTTTTAAGAAACACCCCAATTTTTATTTCTTACCTATGTGATTTAGGGCACCAGAGGCAGCCCAGGAGGAGCAGGACTGGCTGGGTCTCCGGGTCCTCGAGGAGTCAAGGGGTCATCAGGCCTTCCAGGAAGCCCAGGGGTTCCGGGCCCAAAGGTACTTTAACATTTTCTTCTGATCAATGAGCAGCACTACTAACATCTTTATTGTATCTTAGTTCCTTGGCTAAATCACAGGATGGTAAGATTAATCATTTTTAATAAATTTGACCAAGAATAAAAACACATTAGGAGAAATAGTATGTGGCCTCGTCATACTCATCTCCTGTGATAACCACAGTGCATGTGATTTGCCAGAACAACTCATCAACCCAGGACAGCCAATGCTTGAAAAAAAAAAAAAAAAAAAAAGCCCTTTGGGACCCCTGAGCAGCTCAGTCTGTTGGGTGTCTGTCTTCAGCTCAGGTCAAGATCTCACAGTCTGTGAGTTCAAGCCCCGTGTTGGACTCTGTACTGACAGCTCAGAACCTGGAGCCCACTTCAGTTTCTGTGTTTCCCTCTGTCTCTGCCCCTCTCCCACTCATACTCTGTCTCTCAAAAATAAGTAAGCATTTTTATAAAATGCCGTTTGACTCATTCTGTTTCTTTTTCTCACTCTGTCATCTACCTTCTCCTCTAAAAAAAGAGAAATCTTACTTACTTCCAGATCCATACTTTCTTAGATACACTTCCTATTCCCCTGAGTCTTAGCCTTACCAACCAATTTATAAATCCAATAAGAGCAGAGCTTATTTCATAGAGTCAAAGTGATCATAATGAAATACTGAATTAACATTCATTGAATGGAGTATTGTTACATGCCAATAGGCTTTCCAAACAAAACCTGTTTGAGAGCTACCTCAGTGCAGAACTGACCCAGACAACCAAGAGATAGTCCAGTGTCTGAAGCAATGCATAAAATAGCCTAGGATTGAGATGTTGGCATTGTCATCATTATCACCTCTTCATTTGATTTTCATAGTACCACTTCTAAAGCATGTTCAGGTATTCTGATCCATATGGATAAACTGGAAATGACCCATCCCTTTCCACTAAAATTCAAAGTAGTTGAGCAAATGCTAAAACTAGGAAAAGAAGTAAGATTTCCTCTCTTTAACATGTGAATCTGCAAATAAAAGGATCCCTATTTGTCAAGACCCAAAGCTGTATCTTTGTCTCCAGACAGTGAAAGATAATTTGCTAATCTTAAAGAATCTTTGATCAAAGTCTTCCAGCATCATTTTACATTAACCTATCTGCAAACCTCACCTGATTCTTGTTGTTAGAAATGGTGTGAAAGATATTTCAACTTTCATTTGAAAAACAAAATAAAAATAAATTTAGAAAAGACTTAACTTTTGCAAGTAAAAGAAGGGTGATTAAGTATACCATTAAAGTAGAATTTTAAAGGAGATAAAGGGAATTTATATCAAAGGAACCATGAGAAACAGCTAATGTACATTTCTTTTTAAAAAAATTTTTTTAATGTTTATTTATGAGAGAGAGAGAGCAAGCGTGAATGGAGAAGGAGCAGAGAGAGAGGAAGACACAGAATCTGAAACAGGCTCCAGGCTCTGAGATGTCAACACAGAGCCTGATGCGGGGCTGGAACCCATGAAGCATGAGATCACGACCTGAGACAAAGTCAGATGCTTAACTGACTGTGCCACCCAGGTGCCCTGGTAATGGAAATTTCTTAATGATAGGATTGAAAAGACAACCATGGCAAAAACCAGGTTTCACACTTCAGGAGAATCTGCTGTTTCTGGTATCAGCTGAATCATCTCTGTATGGTGACGAGAACACAGCAAAGTAACACCAACTCAAATACAGTGCACATTCCATCATATGTAATATACAACCCACACACACATCACACATTCACCGTTCCCTCATAAGCCCCACTGTCTTCCTTCTAGATTTTAGGCATCCCCTTCCCTCTTCTTTCCACACTTATGACCACAATCCCTGGAATTTGCTTTCCCCACTGCTATACTTGTTGTTCATTATAATCAAATATTACTTATGTGGAAAAAATGTGGAATTTGATCTCCTCAGTGCCCTGTACTAGATATACCTAAGGATAGACCAATATGTTGGTAGATTCTAAAGTCAAGATCACCTTTCTTTTTTTGTCCATAGGGTGAACGAGGACTACCTGGTCAGCCTGGAATTCAAGGTAAAAGAGGTCACCGAGGAGCACAAGGTGATCAAGGACCACGTGGAGAGCCTGGCCTGAAAGGGCAGCCTGTATGTGCCAACTCAGAAATTCACTAAGTATTATTTTTCTACAGACCAGGCCACGTTGCACAATAATGATCATCATATCTATTCACATTGCAGGGAGAACATGGTGTCCAAGGTCTGACAGGTTTCCAAGGATTCCCAGGCCCCAGGGTACGTTCACATGTTTTCTGCTATTCATCCAGAAGATGTTGAAATACCAATGTTTAGTCTCTGACTTGAATTGTTGTATATCTTAATCTGTAAAAATTCAGTTCATACAGAGTTATATATTTACATTTTGAACATGTTAATTTAAAATTTGTGTAGCCGTAGATTTCCCCACCAATTTTATTGAATAATTTGCTTCTGGCCCCCTCATATTCCACTTTCCTAAACATTTTATTGTGAGAGTTTTCAAACATACAGCAGAAGTTGAGAGAATGAGTGAAAACCCACATATGAGTTACCTAGAGTCTACCATAGCTGTCTACTCCACGTGCTTTATCATGTGTCTTCCTGCCCCTCCCTCCCACTCGCACGTCACTCTGGTGTACTTCAAAGTCAGTTGCACACTTTCGCACAGTTCCTCCAAAGTACTCAGCATGCATCTCCATTAACATTCCAGTTTTTCAGAGCCAACTCTTAATTGATTGTTACAAGATCATTGCACTTGCAACATGTCCATACAGAGTTAAAGACTTCGACTTTTTATTTTTATTATATTTTTAGGGTCCCGAGGGAGACGCTGGCATAGTTGGAATATCAGGTCCTAAAGGTCCTGTGGGACAGAGAGTGAGTATAAAGTCATTGTACCTGCCCGGAAATTGTGATTCTTTGCCAATTGTAGGAATCAGCATTAAGAACTCTAAAATTGATATGCTCCAAATTAATAACTTAAGAAAATGACTTTTTAAATAGAAACCCATTAGATCACATGCAAAGGTTCTGAGCCTTTTTCAGTTCATATATTAATTTGAGCAAAGGATCCCACAGAGTAACCATATTAATGTTGACACCGGATAATGTATTTATTAACTCACACTAGGAACAAAAAATAAGCTTCATTTAGTTATAAGCTTGAGAACAACCAGAGAGCAGAGACCACCCCTGTGCACCATGTGGAGGAGGCTTGCCTCTGAGCAGAGCTCCTCACACCACAGTTTGAAAAATATTTCCCAATACTGATGTTTCCCCAGTGCAGGGGTGGGTATCCCTAGGAAGTGATGAGGAACTGCTTAAAGAGTTGGAAAGATTAGGGTCTGAAGAATTCCAACTGGCTGGCCAGTGCTTGGAATTGCAAACTATAGCAAATATAAATAGGGACAGATTAGCTGTCAGCAGCTACCTGTTTTTGTTGGTGTGTCTTTTGCCTTTTGGTTTTGTTTTTGTTTCTATTAACCACAGTCTCCTAATTGATGAGATGATGTATAAAATTGAAATTAAAAAAGCTGTACAACATCAGATCGTGGCTTGCCCGCAGCAGTGGCGCCCCCTGGCCAACAGCAGCTACTAGGGCCAGGGTGAAGGGAGCCGAAGGAGGAAGGAAAGTGCCCCAGAAGGAGGAGAAAGGAATCTTGGAAAACCTTACAGCTGAAAACCACTGCCTTGCACAAAATAGTAAATGAAAAGTCAAATTTTTGAAATCCTGCACTCCTTCCCCAACTCCTAAAATAAATCCTGTCGGTAATGCAAAGGTCGGTATTGTCATGGGAAGTGTTTGTTTAAAGACCCTCCTCAGCATTTCTTCAGGTGCAAATTCATTCATTATTTTTATGATTTCTGAAGAACTGTGGAAAATTGGGGCTTTTATATAAAGCCCTCCTCTTAGATACACCCAGAAGAATTGGAAGCAGGACCTCAAAGAGATATCTGCACACTCATCTTCATGGTTGTATTATTCACAATAGTCAAAGGTGGAAGCAAGCCAAGAGTCCATTGACAGATGAGTGGAAAACCAACTGTGGTGTATACATACAGTGGCATATTACTCAGTCCTACAAAGGCAGGAACCTCTGACCCATGCTACAGTGTGTATGAACCTCGAAGAACTTAGGCTAAGTAAGAGAAGTCAGTCACAAAAGGACAAATATTATATCCTTCCACAATATGAAGTACCCAGAGTAGTCAAACTAATAGAGATAGAAGATAAAATGACAGTTGCCGGAGGTTTGGAGGAAGGGGAGAAAGGGAGTTATTTTTCAAAAGTACAGAGTTTCAGTTTTACAAGATGAGAAAAGTTCTGGAGGTGAATGGTGTGGAGGGTTGCACAACCATGGTGAATATACTTAATGCCATTGAACTGTACACTCAAAAATGGCTAAGATGGGGGGTGGCTGCGTGGTTCACTCAGTTAAGCATGACTTTGGCTCAGGTCGTGATCTCATGGCTCATGAGTTTGAGTCCCGTATCAGATCCTTCCCCAGCTTGTGCTCTCAATCTCTGTCTCTCAAAAATAAATAACCATTTAAAAAACCATTAAGATGGTAATTTTTTGAATGGTTATTTATTTTTGAAAGAGGGAGAGGGAGTAGGGGAGGTGCAGAGAGAGAGGGGGACAGAGATCCTAAGTGGGCTTTGCAATGACAGATGCCTGAGCTTGAACCCATAAACCACAGGATCAAGATTTGAGCCGAAGTCGGCCGCTTAACTGACTGAGCCACCCATGTGCCCCTGAGATGGTAAATTTTATGGTGTATTTGACCACAATTAAAAATAAATTTTAAAAAGGTATCTTAAAAAAATAAAAAATAAAACCCTCCTCTTGATTATCCACAGGTGAGTTACACGTGGGCAGGCTTCTGTATAATAAATATCGCTTTGAAGTTCTTATATATGTTAATTTCTCTACTAATTAAATCCATTCATTCTAGTTTTATTAAGTTCTCAATTAATCCTTTCTTGCTATTCAAAGAGAAGTCGGCTGCCTGCCTAGCATCTGCTCTAATCTGAATTTTACAAAGTTCTGGGTCTCTGTTGGCCAGGGTCTGAGCCTCTACTGCTTCGCAGCTCCAGAAATTTTATCAGTTCACCAATAGTAAAGTTGTGGTAACTGCTTACAAATACTAACTGATAAGTGCAGACATCTCTTATTAAGTCATTATAGAGACAAGTGAAAGTCATGATAGGTTAATATTTAGCAAAAAAACTCTTATGTACCAGTGTTCAGTTTGTGACCCTATTTATATCATTTAATCCTCATAAAAATACTGTGAGAGATGCTATTATCCCCATTTTTCAAGTGGGCAAATGAAGTCTCTGAATGGTAATTTGCTCAAGGCCATGTGTGGCAAGTAGAAGAACCAAAATTTTAATCCACAGCTGAATGACCAAATAATATGTTACAAAGTTGCTTGCTAGTTGCATAATTAGAATATAGAATGGACATTAGGTGGCCAAGTAGCTAGTTCTTGCTCAATAAACAATAAATACTTGATTAAATAAATCAACTGAAGTAGGAAATCTGGATTAATTGCCCTCCATTTCAAAGATGTATTTATGTAGTTAACTGGTACCAACTATTAAAATCATAACACCTCGGGGCGCCTGGGTGGCTTAGTCGGTTAAGCGTCCGACTTTCGCTTAGGTCATGATCTCGCGGTTCGTGGGTTCGAGCCCCGCGTCGGGCTCTGTGCTGACTGCCAGCTCAGAACCTGGAGCCTGTTTCAGTCTGTGACTCCCTCTCTCTCTGACCCTACCCTGCTCACGTTGTCTCTCTCTCTCTCTCTCCTAGAAATAAATAAAACATTAAAAAAAAATAAAAAAAAATAAAATAAAATCATAACACCTCATCTTTTGGACACATTTCAATAAACAGACAATTTTTTTTTTTTTTTCTGTTTTGGTCTTTCTTTTCTAGAGTTCATGTATACCTCTCCATTCTTCTAACAAATCATCATTCTAAAGAGTTTGATCACAGTCAAGTTCATTAAATTAAAGCTTTGTTGACTTTTTTCCAGTTATAAACCAGTCTAGGGCTTATATTTGATTAGGTTAGGAAATCAACTCTCTTTATTTGATTGGGGGTCTTTGAAATTTAGGTACCATATTTATAAATTATCACTTAAAGTCAATATTTGAGTTTAAAAGTGATTTCATTAGATTTACTTTTATAGTACCAGCTAATTTCTGTCTTTCTAGGCTCATTCTAGTCCATCTATTGATAGACTCCATGACATAATGATTTCAATTGATAGTATTTTCTTCACCTTAGCAGAAGTTGGACGAAGAGTAATCCTATTAGATATCTGCATTTAAGTGTCAGGTTAAGTGTGAGCCAGACTGAAATTTGCTGCCAGTGGGATTGGGCATGGAGGTTGAGGGAAAATAACTAAAACAGGTATTTTGTATTCATAAAGAAGTGGTAAGTCAGACAAAGAAAGGAAAATACAGTATGATCTTATTTATATATGAAATCTAAAAAATAAAAGCAACAAAACAAAGCTGAAAAAGACACATAGATATATGGAAACAAACTCTTGGTTACCAGAGGAGAGGAGGAGTTGGGGAGCAGGCAAAACAGGTGAGGGGAATTAAGAGTTATAAACTTCCAGTTATAAAGTAAGTACATCTTGGGGATGGAATGTACAGAATAGGAAATGTCGTCAGTAATTGTAATAGCCTCTGTATGGTAGCAGGTGATGACCAGACTTATTGTGAGGATCATTTTATAATGTATAAAAACATTGAATTACTGTGACGTACACCTGAAACTAATAGAACATTGTATGCGAGTTATACTTCAGTTTAAAAAAAAAAAAAAGATGCGTTCCATATTTAGTTTGTAAGGAGTTGACTAGATTGGGCTTATTCAAGGTGATCTTCATAATCAATAAAAGCTTCCAGTTTCAAAATCATTTTTCTCATTTAATTCTCACAATGGCCCTATGAAGTATGCAATCTTATGTAACAGATGGAGAAACTGAAGTTGGTCACATATGATGCTCTGTGTTTCCTTCCCATACTTTCTGTCAGTGGCATGCTGCATGTTACTGAGACATCTCCTTCAACATCTGTAAAAAGAGCTTTTCGAAATTTTGTTTCTCATTCTATATAGTCTTTTTATGTAAAGTAATTGCATTTGTTATGTAATGACCCACATGAAAAATGGCATCATTGAAGATATCACCACATGAAAACTAAAGGCTGATTTATGTTTGTTAGAAATTCTACAGATGTAATTCTCCTGATAGGAATCTATAATGTACAGAATTGTGTCACAGACTACAAATCAAAAGTATTATGATTTCTCCTGATACTATAAGATGTTGTAATAAAAATTATGGACTATTTTACCATTGCAGAAGGAATTTTCTAGAATTTTTCTACATTATACTGGCAGTGAGACTGACTGACTGTTCTTTTACCCCAACAGGGAAACACTGGCCCCTTTGGCAAAGAAGGTATAATAGGCCCAACAGGTAGAACTGTAAGTTTGTTGCACTATAGGTCTTCCTTTTCTTTTTCATATTCTTATTTTTTCCTCTTTAATCCTATTTCTAAAGTAATCCAAAAAGGATCACCCTGGATATTTGAGAAGCCAAGGGCAAAAACAGATGTACATTTTCATCTGGAAGGTGATGATTGAGAGCTTAGAGATCATATGTGTAATGAGGAAAGTGTATATAGTGAGGTAGACACGTAAAACTGGAGTTGAGAAAGGAAAATAGAACTGGGACAGAGGAGGTGGGTTGAGCATTATTAGCATAGAGGTGATCACGAAAGCACTAAGAAGAGTCTGTTTTCTGAAGGAGAAAGCATAGCAAAAGGTAGCCAAGATTTGAGTATTTGGAAGTGTCCACTATAAAGGAAAGAGATGATTGGTGGGAATAGCAGGAAAAACAGAAAAGCACAAGGTTTGGATAGATGAGTTGCAAGAAGGGAGTAATTAACAGGGATCTTTAAAAAAATAAATTACAGTAGAAGATAAAGTACAAACTTTAGTGAGGAAAGAACATTTACTAACTTTTCTCAAATTCTTACAGAATTTAAACATTTAATAGCTTTTAATAAAACATTTAATAACTTCTCAAATTTAAACATTCTCAAATTCTTACAGAAAACGTTTGAAGTAGGTATTATTATTTCCATTTAACACATAGGGAAGCAGATTGGGTTTATAGAGGTTCATCTAGTTATTCAAGGTGGTACAGCTAGTGAATTACATAGGTGCTGTTTCTTCCTTCAAGATCAGTGCTTTTTCTATTCCATTCAAGCTGCATCTGGAGAGGAAACTGAGGTAGTTAGTAGATACCAGTGCCTGTCGAAATTTGGCAAATAAAAGAGAAATAAGACAGTGGTTGGCGAAGTCATGGGAGAGTTTTAAAATACCAACAGTAGTGTAAACATACAAGAGGAAGAAAGAACCCAGTAGATAGGGGCAAATTGAGACTTGGGGAGGAAAGGTATATTCCCTGCAGGGAACCAATATTTTGAATGATTTGAAAGTGTTATGTAGAGAGACACTGAGTTTTAACATATGAAATGGATTATTTCAGGTATTAAGTATAACTATTCTCTTTGATAAATTAGGAAAGAATTTCCCACCAAAGTTGCTGAATTTTGATTTTACAGAATGAAATGTATAAGTCAACACTTCTCTAGATTTTCAGCATTTACTACTCTGAGCTACATAGTCTGCATGGGAGATCATTAAGTGGGAGAATTCTCATATTTTGGTGGGTGGTTCTTCAATCAGCTAAAGAAGACATACTGTTCTGATTACTGTATGATTGTTCTCTTTTGTCAGAAATGTGAAATATCAATTGGTCAAGGAAACCATAAGTAAATGGCTCAATTAAAATATCTTACTGTGTTTTGTTTACAGATAATCCTTAAAAGCCCTTGTAATATTCAGCGTGCGCATCAAATTTTTTCCATGTTCTATTTTTTCCATTCTAAGAAGAAACTTCTAAGAAAAATTCACTATGAAAGAATAAGCACTTGAGAGTGGCCAAAACTTTGTGGAAAAAGATTGTGGTGGGGGATGGAAGACTTGCTTTTCCAAATAAGGAAACATTACTTCAAAACCATTGTAAATGAAACTATAGGGTAGTACAAAGGAATAAACAAATAGAGAAGTGTATCAGGCTAAAGCTCAAAATTAGATCTCAGGATATATAGGAATTTAACTACAACAGAAATGGTATAGCAGGATTATTTGGGCTGTAAGCTGATAGGAACCCTGAATAAAACTGGATTTAATAATAAGGAAATTCATATCACATTAATGGGAAGCCCAGAGGTAGGAAGGGCTTCAGATTTGGCATACTTAGTGATTTTATTATGTTTTCCAAAACCAGGTTCTTTCCATGTCTCTACTCTATCATCCTGAATGTTAGCTTCATAATTAGACTTCTAGAAAGATGACTACAGGGCACCTGGTTGACTCAGTCGGTTAAAGGTCTGACTTTGGCTCAGGTCATGATCTCACGGTTGGTAGGTTCAAGCCCCACATCGGGCTCTGTTCTGACAGCTAAGGGCCTGGAACCTGCTTCGGATTCTGTGTCTCCCCCACTCTGCCCCTCCCCGACTTGTGCTCTGTCTCTCTCTCTCTCAAAAATAAATGTTTTTAAAAAAAAGATGACTAAAGTTTCTCAACAATTACATCCAGATATAATTATCCAAAATGAAAACTGATCTTTAGCCCTATCTTGGGAAAAATAAAGTTTTTTCCAGAAGTCTCCCACTGCATTTTTCCTCATGTCCATTGATCAGCTACTTGCCCATTCTTATCCCAGTGACAGGAAAGGGATATGGAATTACTTTTAGTCACAGTATTGCTGTAAGAAATTGGAACCCTATTTCACCCAACTTTTTTTTAAATATTTTTTAAAAGGCTTTAAAGTATAAAAAAAATCTAGAAAGCTAATGTATAGCTTAAGGGTTGAGAAGACCTTTGTTTGTTTGTTCTTAATGTTTTCTAATTTATTTTTGAGAAAGAGAGAGCATGAGCAGGGAGAGGCAGAAAAAGAGGCGGACAGAGGATTCCAAACGGGCTCTGTACTGACAGCGGTGAACCCCATGGGGGATTCAAACTTATGTACTATGCAACTATGACCTGAGCCAAAGTCGGACACTCACTGACTGAGCCACCCAGGTGCCCCTGAGGAGACCCTTTATATAAGGAAGGAAATCTGAGGGGCACCTGGGTAGCTCAGTCAGTTAAGTGTCCAACTTCGGCTCAGGTCATGATCACACGGTTCGTGGTTTCAAGTCCCCGTCCGGCTCTGTGCTGACGGCTAGCTCAGAGCCTAGAGCCTGCTTCCAATTCTGTATCTATCTCTTTCTCTCCCTGACCCTCTCCTGCTCACGCTCTCTCTCCCTCTCTCTCTCTCTCTCTCTCAGAAATAAATAAATTTTTTAAAAAAATTTAAAAATTTAAAGAAAAGAAATCTGAAAACTAAAAAACTGTGTATTTGAATGTTTGAAAATTTTTATTTTTTTATAGAAAAAGATTCCATGAATAAAATTAATATAAGCTGGGCAAAAGTAATTACAAAAGCATATGAATTGATGTATAAAGAGCTCTTACAAATTGGTATGAAAAAGATAAAAAACCTGATAGAAAATTGAAGAACAAATCCAAAGGGTCAATAATTATTTGGAAAGATGGTCTCCTTACTTACAGTCACAGAAATGCAAATTAAAGTAATAATGAGATATTACATTTAACCTTTCAGAAGGGGATTAGGGAGAACAGTACTCCTATCGGTAGTAGAAATGTGAATTATAGCCTTCATGGAAAGATATTTGTTAAAATATAAGTGCATATACCCTTTCACCAATCAGTTCCACTTTGAGGAATTTGTGCCATAGAAATTAAGTACTCTGTACACTAAGGATATTATAGAAGGAGTTTTTTCACAGTACTGGCTATATTAGCAAAAAAGTTTGAGATCATATGAATGTTCATCTGTAAAGGAATGGTTAAGTAAATCGTGGTCTAGCCATTTCATAGATTATGCAATTATTGAGAACAACTAGTTATATTTAGTTCAGTGGACTTGTGGTTGTTTGTATTGTTAAGTTACGTGTGAAAAATCTGAGTCACAGAAGAGTATACAATATGAGATCAATATTATAAAATATTACCAATCACCTTATACATACATAAATATTTTCATCAGTATATCATCAAAAAAAAAAAAAGGTATATACCTAGTTGTTAATACTGGGCTGGAGGTGAGAGAGTGTATATAAACAAGTTATATAAAGATGTCTTAAAAATTAGTTTTTGAGGTGATGCCTGGATGGCTCGGTTGAGCATCCGACTTTGGCTCAAGTCATGATCTTACATTCGTGGTTTAGAGCCCCACATCAGGCTCTCTGCTATAGCTCAGAGCCTGGAGCTTACTTCAGATTCTGTGTCTCCCTCTCTCTCTGCCCCTCCCCCACTCATCCTCTGTTGTTCCCTGTCTCTCAAAAAATAAACATTTAAAAAAATTAGTTTTGGGGTGCACCTGGGTGGCTCAGTTGGTGAAATGTCTTGACTTCGGTTCTGATCATGATCTTGCAGTTCATGAATTCAAGCCCTGCATCAAGCTCTCTGCTGTCAGCACAGAGCCCACTTAGGATCCTCTGTCTCCCTCCTTCTCTGCCCCTACCCCACTTGCACTAGCGCTCATGTGTGCGCGCTCTCTCTCTCTCTCCCTCAAATAAATAAAAATTTAAAAAATTTTTTAAATTAGTTTTTGGAAGTTACTATCCTGGTTTAAAATGAATTCAGAACAAAATAGGAAACAGAAAAGAAGTAATATAAATAGTGAAATAATGAGATAGTATTTTTAACCTGCAAGGTTAAACAAAGAATTATAGGACGTGGCATGTGTTGAGACATATAGACTCCCATATTTTGCAGGTGTGCATGCAATTTCAAGCAAAGTTTCTGGAGGACAACTTATGGAGTACAAGGATATTTATCAGAGGGTTACCGTGACAAAAATTAGAAAAAATCTAGTAGGAAATTCAATAAAAATATTATAGTTCTTAAATACTAAGTAAGCATTATAACTATCTAGAGAAGCGTGGATTGAGATGGAAAACATTCATAATATTGTGAAAGTGTAAATTCAGGTTTTTGAAAAGATGTATAGTATTATCCTTTTTTAAATAAAAAAAATAAGTAAATAATTTCCACAAGGATGAAAACAAAAATGTTAACAGGAATTTTTAAAACAGTAGGTTCATCCAACAGCAACTACACTCTCTTGTCAAGTGAACATGGAAAATCACCGAAATAGACCACAGTTTGAGTCATAAAAATTTTTGTGCTAAACTTAAAAGAACTGAAGTCATATAAGATACATTTTCTGGCCATACTGGAATTAAAGTAAAAAAAAAAAAAAAATCAGTAAGCTGAAAAGATAATAAGGAATCTCCAAACACTTGAAACTTAAACCACACATTTCTAAATAATCCATGGATCAAAGAGGATGTCTCAAAGAGAGTTAGAAAATATTCTGAACTGGATGAAAATGTATACAACATATTAAAATTTGTGGGTTGTAGCTCAGAAGGGGGAATAGAAAGAAAAGATGGGGGGGAAAGGACACCGTCCTAGAAACAAGATTTTCAAAGGCCGAGGGAAACAAATATTAGAAGAATTTAATCTGGTAACTTCCCTTCAAATGGTTTGGTGGTTGATTGTCAGATCAGCTGTTTTGACTTGTTTGCTTGTTATCCTTACCTCACTTCTTCGGATAGCATGATAAATCAGTATATTGTTTTTGTTTTTGCTTTGCTTTGCTTACCTCAGGAAAAAGAAACTAGAATTTATATAAATGTACTCAACATGTCTTGCTGGATAGAAAAAACAAAAACATAAGTTATCATGTTTCTGTGTATAGCCTCAACTACATTTGATAAATAACTATCAACAGCACTAAACTAACATTTCCTGTTTTCTTGTAGGGACCCAGAGGTGAAAAAGGCTTTAGAGGTGAAACTGTAAGTTTAAATTTATGGTTCTGTTATCACTTGTCACTAGGCTATGTAAGTTCCATGAAAGCAAGGACCTTGTTCGTTTGCTTTTTATTATGTCTCTGATACTTGTGGAATAAAAATAAAATTACACTTTTCAGAAGGTAGAACTAATGAAGGTGGTACCTTACAGTGAAACCTGATAACCCCTAACCATATTTAAGAACCTGCCGATCAAGTTCTTCCCAGATCACTGTGTGAAATGGCATATTTGCCTTGTCAGGCATCAGGCATTTGCCATGTGAGCCTTCTTCACCAGTGCTGGATCAAGAGGATCGCCACACCGCCTTAAGGATATACCCACTGTGTCATGTCAGTGCCCAAGAGGTCCAGTGCAGAAGCATATCATTAGTTGTATATTTCAGCCTATTGAAAATAATTGTGAGAGGATAGACAAAAGGTACATGTAGCACTTTCCAGTCCTAAGCGGCTTACACTGGCACTATTTCTACTTTTCTGGAATGCTAGTGCTTCCAGGTTAAAGAAGCTACTTTGTAAAGAGGCCACTTTCCCAGCAGAGATCCTGCTGAATTTACTAGAGCAGCAGCCATAAACAGAGAGCAAGCATGGAATAATATGAGAGGGATTAAAACCAAGTACAGAAGGCAAATAAGAATAAACTTAAAGGTTGCAGAGAAGTCTTGGCTTCAAAGGTAATGAAATTGCATTGACAGCTGACATTGCTTTTCACCATAAGGTATGCTTGGGGGCTCAGAATAAGTAGGTTGCAGTTCTATTAATTAGCTGAGGAAGGAAATTTATGTGGTTTCAAATAGCCTAAGAATCCCCAGAGAACTTCAAAATAGATTTTTTTCTTTTTCTTTTTTTTAAGATATTATTTTTAGGTAATCTCTACACCCAAAGTGGGGCTTGAATTCACAACCCCAAGATCAAGAGTTGCATGCTTTAACAACTAAGCCAGCCAGGTACCCTAAAATAAATGTTTTTAATTTGCAGAAATGTGGCCTTCATATTTTCTCAGAAGACTTATTATAGCCAGAAGCAAGGATTTCTGTACACAGTGAAGTCATATTCCCGAGGAGGGGTGGAAAGGGGAAAGGAAAAGTAGAGAGGCTTGGAATTAGCTCATTTTCTAGACTTGTCTGTCTCCAACTACCTTCCTGACCAGTTCTCTCCAAGTACTGTGGCTGGAATAGAAATTTCTGTCAGAGTTAGGAAACCTCAAGTCCCTATGACAATTTCACGGGCATTTCACATGAAGGAAAATTCAGTGGCTCTGAGAGCTTGCAAATTCAGCAGATTATGCCTGAAATTTTAGGTTGCGTTAACTGACATATGGCATCCAGAATAAAGCATGTGGTGGCACAAGTCAGGCCATTCCCCAAAGGAGAACATGGACAAAATTAAAGCATATTTGGAGGACTTTCTCAGATCAGTGATGTATCGAGGAGCCATGTCCTAGGAAAACCAGTTGAAATACCCAAGATGTTTAACCCTTACCAAACTCTGCAACCTTATCATCCCTTTCCTTGTTCTCATTGCTCTCTCTTTGCTTCCTGGGTTTTGTACCTGCTTTTTTTTTCCCCCCATGCTCTTTATCCCTGTAGTTCCTGTTTATGAGGTTATAATTTAAATTTGTTTGCTGACATTTTATCCTCAGGCCAACTGCCACCTGTGTACATAAGTACCAGTAGCCAGGACCTAGTACAATGCCTGACAAATGTTATTCAGTCTTTTCTTAAATGTCCTCTTATCAGAGAGGCTTTTTCTTCCTAGCCTATGTAAAATAGTAATAGCCTATCTGTCTGGGATTCCGTATCTTTTCTAAACCTGTTTCCCTACAACCTGCTATATTACATGTTTATTTGGGTTTTTTGCTTATTATATTTCTCTTCACTAGAATATGGGCTACATGACACAGATGTTTTACCTGTTGTTTGCATTATATTTGTGTCCGCAACACCTAACATAGTGCCTCTGTTATATAGTTGGTGTTCAATAAATATTTAGTAAATTACTGGTGAATGAATTAGATAATATTTGAGGTCTTGGAACATGATAGTTGCCATTAAATCTTTGAAAGGAAGAATATGTATAATATGAGTAACTCTAGAGGATAAATTTTAAGGTATTTACTTATTGAATTGAATTTTCAATTTCTGTGCTTAGCTCCCTCAGAAACAGTGAGCTCTGTGAGAGCAGAAAGTACCTTTGATGCGCCCTAATTCCCCGCCCATCACAGGACTTAGCACATAATTAGCACAGAATAGATACTGTTAAGTAAGTGGATGGAATGCTGAGGCTGATTCCAGCTCAAAATAATAATGAGCTGTCTAATATAATAAGGCACTGCTTTGAAACAAGATAGTTTTACAAGATAGTGAGTGCCTGTCACTAGAAGCCTTATGACTATGTTTCTGAGTTACCGGACGGGTAGTTTTGCACTGAGTAGGGAATTAGAATTTATACCTTCAAAGACCCTTCCAGCTCTAAGGGTTTATGATTCTACATAAAAGAAAAATAAGCAGATCCCCCATAAAAGAACAAAGAAAGACGTAGAACATAAGGGAGAGTTCTTTAAAGTAGAGGTTAGCTCCTGTCAAGTCTAATTCCTATTCTGAATTCACACACTTCTCTCACTCTTTATCAGTGTCACTCTTGTCCGGATTGCCACGATATCTCCTCTGGACTCTCGACTTCCTAGTGTTCCTTCCACTTTTCTCCACTACAATCCGTTCTCTACATAGCAACTAGAGTGATACCATTAGAGCATAAAGCAGATTCTGTCAGTCTGCTCTTTAAAACCCTTCCTATGACTCCTTCTTGCACTTAGAATAAAATCCTAATTCCTTACCTTGGTCTACTATGCCCTACAAGACATAGCCCTGGTTTGCCTCTCTAAACTCATAATGTGCCCCTTTCCCCTTTCACTACACTGACTTTGTCTCTGTTCTTTGAAACCTGCCTTCCTTTTACCTAGAAAACACATCTGTTCCTCACACAGTTGGTTCTTACCTCATTATCCCGGTCTCACCTCAAACATCTCCTTAGAGAAGCCCTCCATGACTGTTCAGTTTCACTCTCCCTGGTCATTCTCACAACATCTTGTTTTGTCTTCTTCATAGTAGTTAGCAGTATTTGAAATGATTTTTCTGCCTCCTCTGCCAGAATATAAACTCCATGAGAGCAGGGAGCTTTGATACACTGATTATCAGGGTCCAGAATAGAACTAGCCATGTAGTCGGTAATATTTGAGAAATGTATTAAATAAATATTGTTCCCTAAAATTAAAAGTTAACAAGTATTTTCAATTCTGGCTGGTAAAGTAGCATTTGACAAAGTAGTAAGAATTGACATACTTACCAGTCTTTTGCTCTGTGGATTACCATAGTTCTCTTAATAGACAGAGTACAAACTCCCAGTACAAGGAAGGGGACACAGTGACATTTAGTTTAGGCAATAACATTAGCTGTTACAAAAAAGATTAACTTGCACATTAGAATTTATTGTTTTATTCTGTTTTTTTGTTGTTGTTGAATAACTGGTATTAAATATCTTTTTATCATCTATTTTCCTTTGATTCCACTATGGCTTAAGGAACTTTATAAAATTAAGTTTTTAATTCCTAAAGATCATCTGCAATTAACTTACTCCATAAAATGCACAATTAAACCATAATCTGGAAAAGCTTAGTAACATTACTTAAACTCTCATTAAGATTTTTTCAGTATATTCTACAGGTTTGTTTTAAGGGAATGGCTTAAAATAATTGACTGCCTAAACACCTCTAGCTATAATGTTTCCAAATATAATATCCTCAAGGGGATCAGCCTCAAAGAATAGCAGTACATGGAGCACTTTTGGAATGAATTTTTATTCACCAAGATCTATTGTATTGAGACAAATATGACACTCCACTCTTTGTTCAAAGATCAGAAACACAAGAATCTATCAAGCTGACTTTATAAATCTTATTTTTAAATGTTCCATGAAGCTGGCATAAGAATTTATGAAACTGTGCCATTGTTACCAATTTATAAAGCTGTGCCATTTTATACCAAGACCAAATGATGATTCAGTGCCTTTAAAAAAAAAAAAAAAAGATTTCACAGCAATAGCTCTGCTAGGAATTTACCCAAGGGACACAAGAGTGCTGATTCATAGGGGCACATGTACCCCAATGTTCAGAGCAGCACTCTCAACAATAGCCAAATTGTGGAAAGAGCCAAAATGTCCATCAACTGATGAATGGATCAAGAAGATGTGGTTTATCTATACAGTAGAATACTATATGGCAATGAGAAAGAATGAAATCTGGCCATGTGTAGCAACGTGGATGGAACTCGAGGGTGTTATGCTAAGTGAAATAAGTCAGGCAGAGGACAGATACCATATGTTTCACTCATAAGGGGAACAGGAGAAACTTAACAGAGGACCATGGGGGAGGGGAAGAGAGAAAAGTAGTTAAGGAGAGGAAGGAGACAAACAATAAGAGACTCTCGAATACTGAGAACAAACTGAGGGCTAATGGGGGCAGGGGAGAAGGGAAGGGGAGTGATGGGCATGGAGAAGGGCACTTGTTGGGATGAGCACTGGGTATTATATGGAAACCAACTTGACAATAAATTGTAAAAGAAAAAAAGAGTTACACTCATGAAACAATACATGAGAAGTACTCCCTTTATTTTTTTTAATTTTTAATTTTTTATTTATTTCTGAAAGAGAGAGAGAGCATGAACAGGGGAGGGTCAGAGAGAGAGGGAGACACAGAATCTGAAACAGTCTCCAGGTTCTGAGCTAGCTGTCAACACAGAGCCCAACATGGGGCTCACACCCACAAATCATGAGATCATGACCTGAGCTGAAGTCAGATGCTTAACCGACTGAGCCACCCAGGTACCCAGAGAAGTACTTACTCCCTTTAGAATAAATTTGGGGTTCTTGGTTAGGAAGCTTTATNATATATATATATATATATATATATATATATATATATATATATATATACACACACACATATATACATATATACATATATATATACACACACAATATAAAGATTTATATATAGATATATATGTATATATAGTAAACTGAGCTAGAATTTTATGACATCCTGAGAAGGCTTTCTAGCAGATAGCATATGGACCTCCTTCCTCTCTCCCTGCTTCAAAACTATCACACTAAGGGAAAGTTAATCTTAAAAGGTTACAAAAATCTCATGGTTCCCATGAGACATCAAACATTTTTAGAACATGATGTTATGAAGTAAGTATGCAAAGATGGTCTCTGGAAATAATGGATACAATTAGTGAAAAAAAAATATCCTAGTGTCAATCATATGAAAGGGATTTTGGCAAAATGTCACAACTTGAAGCAGGTTAAAGCCACAGAAGTAGGAAAAATAGAAAATAATCTCAGCATATGAATTTTTAGTTTATCTGCTTCATTTTATAGCATATTATTTAATGAAAACCAGTAAGATTTTGAAGAATATCATTGACATTTTCTCAAATATTGCCTCTAAATTCATGTGTCTTCACAGTTCTTGATTAGCAGAATTGTATTCTTTTCCTCCAGTTTGAAAGTGAGGAAGATATATTATAAGGAAAAGCTAAGTTATGGGAAAATATGTCCTAAATATTAGCAAGTTAAGAATTCAAAGCTTATATGAATTATGATTCTTTTTAAAAGATCTATTATATTTAAAAAGATACATATAAAAGATCTTTTGTAAAGATCTATCTATACTATTTATAGATAGTATAATTCATTCATACAAAAAATTAAACTCTTTTAACTCAAGTACATACTTCCTTACATTCATACAAACTTCAAATTAAAATTCCCAAAGTGTATACACGTAGACACCTTCTTTCTTCAAATATAAAATATGAGGAAGAAAATTGATAAAGCATTTGAAAATCACAATTTTGAAGCAAGCCTTAGAGATTAATCTTCACCAAATCTTGTTACAGTTGAGATATCTGAGGTCCAAATGTGCAACAACTCACTCAAGGAAATACAGTTAATTAGGTACAGCGACAAGACAAGAGCCCAGGTCTCCCAAAACCCACACCATTATACTTTTCTATTAATTATAGGACCTCTCAGAAAATAAGTTTTAGGGGTGCCTGGGTGGCTCAGTCGGTTGGGCGTCTGACTTTGGCTCAGGCCATGATCTCGCAGTTCGTGGGTTCGAGCCCCACATCGGGCTCTGTGCTGACCACTAGCTGAGACCCTGGAGCCTGTGTCAGATTCTGTGTCTCCCTGTCTCTCTGACCCTCCCCTGCTCATGCTGTCTCTCTCTCTCTCTCTCTCTCTCTCTCTCAGAAATAAATAAAACATTAAAAAAAAATGTTTTAGGAGCAACTTGGGTAAGGAAGATGGTATATCTAGGCCTCTCACCTACATTCATTAAGAAGAGGCCAGCCATTTACATGGCAGATTCCACATGAGTCCATTCCTCACTTGTAGTAATCCTCTGTGCCTTATAATTAATTCACTGACTCCATCCTAATCACATTACTTCTAATAAATAGTATGTAATATCACTAAATTCCCAGTTAAACCCTCTAAATCAGTGGTTCTCAACCAGAAGCCATCCCCCCACCACACACACCACAGGAGACATTTGGCGATCTGTAGAGACATACTTGGTTGTCACAACTGGGAAAAAAGGAGAGTTGCTAGTCGCACCTAGTGAGTAGAGACCTGGGATGCTGCTAAGCAATGCAAGCTTCTCAATTTATAACTGAGAAAAAAGAAGCTCTCTACCTAAGCCAGCCTAAAGATTATGAAATTAAATCAAGATTGCCTTTACAAAAAGGCAAAGTCTGACATACTCAGGTTCAAAGACATGCCCTTATCAATATTTTTTTAAATGTAAGAAAAATATGCTACTTTTAGAGGATCAAATGTAAATTCTGGGATTAAATGGAAAGAGAGTCTATTTCCAATGGTAGTGCTTTGACCAATGGCCAAATAACCACCATAACCATTCACATAAATTGCTTTCCCTTTAGGAAATTAATATAAATAATCATAGTTTTATTATAAACTGTTTTTATTGTAAATTTCTTAGATACTTTTTTAATGTTTATTTATTTTTGAAAGAGAGAGAAAGAGACAGACCATGAGCAGGGGATGGGCAGAGAGAGAGGGAGACACAGAATCTGAAGCAGGCGGCGCTGGGCTTGAACTCACAAACTATAAGATCACGACCGAGCCAAAGTTGGACACTCAACCAACTGAACCACCCAGATGCCCCTAGATACTTTTTTATATAGTAGCTAGAGAGAGTGAATCACTTTTTCTTAATGGTGGGCTAAAGGAATAGAACACTAATAAATGTTATATTGTTGAATAATATTTTGTATTACTTGGCTAATTGCTTCATTCTATGCAGTTGTTTTCTTAGGGTTGTCTTGCCCTGTCTGGTTTCAAGAATTTCATTTATTCATATTTGATGACCTGACTTGTTTTGGGTAACAAGCTAAAAAGAAACCAATAAAATCAGCAGTAGAATTAGTTTCTTCTTTCTACAGTAATTTCCTCTTTCAAAGTCACAGATAAGGTACGTGTTTTGTACTGAACCACCAGTGAGATTTTGCAAATGTCGGAAATATGCTAAGTGGGGTGAAACATCAATGATTTATTTTTACAATGTTGTTCCACGATAGAGAGACTTACACAGCCAAATTTATTCTGAACCTCTATATATTTAAATGGCTATCTCTGGGGGCTCCTGGATGGCTCAGTTGTTTAAGGGTCTGACTGCAGCTCAGGTCACGATGTCATGGTTCATGAGTTTGAGCCCCACATAAGGCTATGGCTGACAGCTCAGAGCCAGGAGCCTGCTTTAGCTTCTGTGTCTCCCTCTCTCTCTTTGCCCTTCTCTCTCTCTCTCTCTCTCTCTCTCTGTCTTTCTCTCTCTCTCAAAAATAAATAAACATTAAAAGAAATTTTGAAGGCTATCTCCAACATGGCCTTCTGTAATTTATCATGCAGCTCTGAGGTACAAGTTTCGTACATTCTCCCCTTGAAATTGTAATCATAAGCCATGCAAACTAAGCAGGTGTGATACTAGAGTGCTCTATCCTTTTTAGGTTACTGTTGTTTGCCCTAGTTTTCACAGGATATTTAGAATCAACAGCTCTGGCAATATTTAATATAAGCCAAGCATAATATCAACATTATTCAAATGTCAACTGAAGATAAATTATGTTTTGTCTATCTTTTAACCATTATCTGAATTTGACTCAATGTGGCCTTAACATTCAATTGACCATCAAGTAAGTTAAATTATGAGCAGACAATCTAGGGATTTTCCACTGTGTTATGTACTGGGGAATGCAGAAGTGGTTAGCTGAGCAGGAAGAAGGTGGCTGGGAAGGCGTGAGCAAGGTAAGTATAGAGTTTTAAAGACATACTGGAAGAGAAATGAGAGTTAAACAAAGAAGGTAAGGAGCAGCATCCCTGGTCAAGGCAATAGCACATGCAAGGGAATGCATATGTGAAAGAACTTTGAAGACGCAGAGATCTACAAGTAGTTGGTTATAGATGGAGTGTAGGATGTGTTGGGGAGAGTAAGTAGAGGTGAGGCCCAGATCTTGAAGAGGATATAGGGGTGCACATTGATTAAGGACATATACTTTTGGGGTGCCTGGGTGGCTCAGTTGGTTGAGTATCTGACTCTTGATTTTGCCTCAGGTCATGATGCCAGAGTTGTGGGCTCTAGCCTTGCATCAGGCTCTGTGCTGAGTGTGGAGGCTTCTCGAGATTCTCCCCCCCCCCTTTCCTTTCTCCCTCTCCCCCACTTGCACACATATTCTCTCTCTCTAATTGAAAAAAAAGAACGTATACTTTTATATTCAATTGACTTTCATTTTAATCCTAGCTCTGTCCCTTACTTACTGGTTGCCACTTTCTTCACTGTAAAATGGAAATATAGCATATGACTTGTCATACAGTTAGTTCTTAGGAAGTGAGCACACAACTTGGCATGTAGTAAGTTCTCAATAAATGGTAGCTACCACTTTTAGGAAGCTTATAACATCTCTAGACAAATAAAGAGCTATTGAATCATTTTAACTAAATAATGACCTGATTAGATTTCCATTTTATAAGTACAGTGTAGTTAGCATAGTAGAGAGAATAAAGTCAGAATGTCGTATTAGAAGTCTGGGCAAAACACGATGTCCTAGTCATCTCACGCTGCTATAATAAATTGCCATAGACTGGATAACTTAAACAAGAAACATTATTTCTCATAGTTGTAGAGGCTCTGAAGTCCAAATCAAGGTGCTGGTAGGTCCAATGTCAAGTGAGGGTTCTCTTCCTGGTTTGCAGACAGAGGCCCTCTTGCTATATCCTCATATGGTAGAAAGAGAGATCATCTCTCTTGTGTCTCTTCTTAGAAGGACTCCACATAAGGGCTCCACGTGATCTAATTACCTCCCCAAAACCCCACCTCCAAATGCCATCACACTGAAGATTGGGGCTTTAATGTGTGAATTTGGGGGGAACACAAACGTTCAGTCTACAGTACATAATTAACACTAAACTAAGACACTTACTATGAAGATGGAGAAGTATTCTGGAGAGATTTGGAGGTGAATTCAGCAGTAGTAGATAACCAAATTATAGGTGGATATCGAAGGTAAAGGAGGTATCTAAGAACACTAAAGTTTTCATCTTTGCTGATTAGGTGGATGGCATATAGAAATAACAAGAAAAACATACTTAGAAGGTATTAACATTTTTAAATGTTATATTTATAATAGATTATTAAAATAAATACATTCATTGTCTAGTATAGATAAAACATTAAAGTAAATATTCAGCTTGTTCACAATTGAGTGTGATAGTTGAGTGCAAAGAGCATATAACTTTAAAATACTAAAACAACTTTGAATCTTAAGAACCTTCCTTACGTGAAAGGCAGTGTTATAGGCTGAATCTTTGTTGTCTTGTTTATTCCTAATCATATGCATAAGATATACATGTTGTGCTTTGTCTGCATTTCTTCTAGGGTCCCCAAGGGCCAAGAGGTCAACCAGGGCCTCCAGTGAGTTTATTTGCATTTATATCTGTTTACTGTTGATGCTTATATGCTTGCCTGGTTTGAGATTACCTACTGACAAATTCTTTTTAAAATTTGTTATATTATAGGGTCCACCTGGAGCACCTGGTCCAAGAGTAAGTTTTCCTGGTTTTGTTAACTTTATCTTAGCATATTACATTAAAGCTTTTTAAAATTTCTTCTAACTCCCTGTTTAAAAGATGTTTCTCTTCCCTACGTCTGTTTCTTTTGCTAATCGATATAGACCCTTTCCAGCTATAATAATGAAAAATAAGTCTCAGACTCAGACTTCTTGTCTATAAAAAGGGGATGGTCTAACTTTCTTGGGTGGATTTGAGGGTTTTTTTTTAACTTTTTAAATTTATTTCTGAGGGAGAGAGACAGCATGAGCAGGGGAGGGTCAGAGAGAGAGGGAGACACAGAATCCGAAGCAGGCTCCAGGCTCTGAGCTAGCTCCAAGCACAGAGCCCAACGCGGGGCTCGAACCCACGAACCGTGAGATCATGACCTGAACTGAAGTCGGGAGCTCAACCGCCTGAGCCACCCAGGTGCCCCTTGGGTGGATTTGAGTTTTAAATAGGAAGTAAAGGGATGTCCAAGTGGCTCAATCAGTTATAGCCATAACCATCCATAGACCTGATGGCTTAATCAAGACAGTGCAGAGCCTGCTTGAGAGTGTCTCTCTCTCTCTCTCTCTCTCTCTCTCTCTCTCTCTCTCTCTCTATCTCTCAAAATTAAAAAAAAAAAAAAAAAAAAAAAAACTAAAAAATAAAGCACTCAGCATAGTGCCTGACATAATAAGTAGTCAAAAAACACTAACTCTCCATTTCCTCCTGCTTCTGAGTTCTGGCTCTCCTTTTTTAAATGTTTTTCTACCAACCAGTAATCCACTTCTTAAGCTTTACAAGAATCCATCTCAGTTGCTGGTGGCTGTAGTAGCCTTCAGACTTATGTATTTGCTTGCTATCTATGACAACCTAGAGCTTGCTGCCCTTATCTTTGAAGCAATGCTTCTGTTGCCTCATTATCAGCTGGTATCTCCTGGCCTCTGATGTTCCAGGTTTGGTTTCCCATATGCTTTGCATTAACTCTCATACCCAATAATTTAGTTGACTTCCTGCTTCCTGTAAGAGTCTGCTTCCATCCCCAACCTCACCAATGCCCCACTCCTATAGCAGCCTTGTTGAATACAATGGTCCTTGGTCATACTTCCTGCCTAAAAAAGATCCACCATTGGCTACATTATCCCAAACAATGCCTAGTGTCATGCCTTCTAGCCTTACTTATTTCCACATGCTGCACTGGTATCGACTGGATTTCTGACAGTTCTAGTTGGTGGATCACTATGGCCCGTTCTCAACAAGCCAGAAACGTCCTTCTTCTCAGCTTTTTATCATGGTGAATAGTAACTTTCAAGCAAGGTGCCACAGAAAGATTATCTCCTTGGAAACAGGAGATTCATTCTGCATGATTTTTAAAAATGACTCCCTCTTTCTGGCCATCTGAATAGGGTACCGAAACCTTCCCTGGCATGAACATTAATGGGAATGCTTTTATTTAATCTTAAAGTACTCTCTATTTCCATTCTTCCTTTCCCTCTGGATCTCCACAAAGCCTGGGTTACAAATACCTTCATCAGTTGCCTTCCCACTTTATAATGATTTTGATATAACTGCTTCCTAAGAAAGGACAAGTCCTAAAAGATCCTTGGCAAATTAGATGTGATTAGTGAAAATTTTCACACTGGATTACCAAACTTTGTGGCACGATAGCCCTGTCTCACTTAGAAATGTTTGTATGTGTTCTGGTACAACCAAAATGAAGTTGTGTAAAGACATTTATTCTGAACAAGATGTGGATAAGAATATATACTTTGAATAATTATTGGGAGGATTAAATAAGAAAATATATGTGCTTGTCACATTGTAAATATTTAACAAATGTTAGTTTCTTTCTTTCCTTCTTTTATTCCTTTTTGCCTTCCTTCTTGGCCAGTATGAAAGCTGGTTTCCTTATATTATCTTTCTGGGATTTTCACAGTCGATTATAAGAAAGTCACTTTGTAAACCTGAGAGGAAGACTAGAGCAGAAGTATAAATGTCAATGAGAAAATACCCATATATTCTTTCTGAGGTCAATTTATGATCATATCTTTGAAACTCTTCTTAATCCTTCTCATCACACTGCAAGGAAGAACTGATTGCTTCCCCTTCTTATTTATACTCATTCATCTTCACGCCAGTCTCCTTCTATTATGAGACTGTGAACTCTTTGGAGGTAGAAAATATTTTTTTATCTATTTTCCATTCATGCCCTAATGATTATCTGTTGAATTAATGGATAAATGAGTCCAAAAAGCAAATTGTACCTCTTAGAAAATTTCAGTGGGAATCCTCTAAGAATATTTCATTTGAAGGGAAATAATGTCTAGAATGGAAGAGCATCATAGAATTAGAGACAGACATTCTCATAGTAATTTATTTAGCATTTATTTCAGGCTGACGGGACTCATTAGTTAGTGGTTCTTTAGACAAGTTTAGTGAGTCTTATTCAGAATTCTTTGGAAATTAAATAGAATATAATCTTAAAAATATGAGGAATAACTGCTTAATGGGTACGAGATTTCTTTTAGAGGTGATGGAAATATTTCAAAATTAAGTAGTGATAATCAGTAACACAACATAGTGAATTACTAAAAGCAACTGAATTGTACATTTTAAAAATGGTTGCGATGGTGCTTTTATGTTATGTGAATTTTACTTCAATAAAAAAGAAAAAATCAGTCTATCAGCTCTAACAAGATTAATATGGTTTTGTGAAACTTTTCAGTTAAATGTATGTACTTTTGTGTGGAACATATCATGAAGTAAAAATGTATTTCTTCCTGTGGGTGAAGACAAGTTTGAAAACCTCTAATCCAGTTTAACTTCCTCTTTTTAAGACCTATGTAAGTAAAATAACTTGCCCAAGCTCCTAAAGTAGAATAGCTAAAAGGAAATGTTTCAGGAAAAGGAATATATGTTGATGGTACTTTTGAATTTGAGGATATTATCACGGTGATGGTCAGACCTCAGTGCACATGGTAAGATATTTAGAAACTAACGAATACTACAACAGGATGGCAAAGTTAACCAAAAATGATCAGTGGGATAAAGGGAAGAGGAAGATGAGCATGTGTGTTGGGATGGGAGTTAGAAATAGTAATCATTAAAAATAACTAGATGAGACCAGGAGTATCCAACTGATTTACAACAATTAGCGGCTACCTGGATTGGTGAATTTAGANCTGCAAGATCATGACCTAAGCGAAAGTCGGACGCTTAACCGACTAAGCCACCCAGGCTTCCCACAAGCGGTTACTTTCACTGTGGAGAGGGTCATGACATGAAACCAGTTCCTGTCCCATCAATGTTTACACGATCCAGTGATCTTAAGACTTCCAGCACCTTTAAAATAACACTCCTCCTCAAAATACTAGAGTGCTCAGATTAGATCCACATTTTATTCAAATAAATTGGGGAAGACTTGTGAAGATTTCACTCCAAGGTAAAATGAATCCTAGTTCCCCATTAGTGCCAACAGTCTGATTACTTCCTATTGTCTGTCTTCTATTTTATGTGCATGTTTTTATAACTTTAAGTGATGTTCATGGGAGAATGTGTTCTAACAAGAGTACATGGTGGGAGCTACTGCTTTTAGATTCCTTCACGACACCTAATGAGAGTTTTACACTCAGATGTGGGTACTTGGATGTTGCTGAATGACTTCCCCAGCAGATCCTAATAGTCTCTCGGGGCCTGCCTCAATAAAGACTATCCTTGGGAAAACATTCATAAATTCAACAAATTGAATACCTACTATGTGCCAGGCATGAGCTAGGCTTTAGGAATACATTAGAAATTATACAAAGATGTGTATTGCAAGAAAATTCATGAGTGTCCAAGTGTTATGACATTTCTTTCCTATTTATTTAAATTCAAGTTAGTTAACAGACAAGTGTACTATTGGTTTCAGGAGTAGAACCCAGTGACTCATCATAACACCAGTACTCCTCTCAACAAATGCCCTACTTCATGCCCATCACTCATTTAGCCCATCCCCCCACCCACCTCCCCTCCAGTAACCCTTAGTTTGTTCTCTATATTTAAGAATCTTTAATGGCTTGCCTCCCTCTCTTATCTTAGTTTCTATCCTATTTTTCCTTCCCTTCCCCTATGAGTTGACATTTAAAATTGCTGCTACCTTAGTATGCATCCAATAGCATACTTTCCACTATTAATCTATGAGAAGTCATTGTATTTGTCACTGCCACACACAGAAAATAAAAAATGGTCATCCCACTTCAGAATATCCTGCAGTTTGGGGCGACTGGGTGGCTCACTCAGGTAAGTGTCCAACTTCGGCTCAGGTCATGATCTCAAAGTTAGTGGGTTCAAGCCCTGTGTCAGGTTCTCTGCTGTCAGCACAGAGTCTCTTTGGGTTCCTCTGTTCACCTGTCTCTCTGCCCTTCCCCCACTTTCTCTCTCTCTCTCTCAAATATGTAAACTTTAAAAAAAAAATAATGAAAACAAAGGATACCCATTAGTTTATTCATCTAAGTTCTCTGTTGATGGATGTTTATTTCCAGTCTTTGGCTAATACCAATGGTACAAATGTCCTGTCCAGATGCGTATCATTTTGCAGAATATCTATAGGACTACTTCCCAGTAGTGGGATGGTTAAGCATAAGGGATAATGAGCATATTTATTATTGTTAATTTTGGTAAATTTTAACCATTTTAAGTATATGGTTCAGTGGCACTAAGTACGTTCACATTGGTTTGTGGGATTCTTTTTTGCATTTTTTAAATTTAAATTCAAGTTAGTCAACATATAGTATAATATTGGTTCCAGGAGTAGAACCCAGTGATTCATCACTTTACACACAATACCCAGTGCTCAGCCCAACAAGTACCCCCCTTAATGTTCCATCCACACGGTTGCAAATGGCAAGATTTCATTCTTTCTGATCACCGAGTAATATTCCATTATATTAATATTCCATTTTATATATATATATATATACACACACATATATATATATTATACATGCATACGCCACATGTTCTTTATCCATTCATCAGTTGATGAATTGGGACATTTGGGCTTCACATTGTTGTACAACTATCTGCACCACCCATCCCCAGAACTTTTTTGCTCTTCCAAAACTAACGTTTTGTACCCATTAAACAATAATTCCTCATTCCTCCCTACCCCAGCACCTGGCAACTACCATTCTGTCTCTATTACTTTTACCACTCCAGGAACATATAAGTACATGTTTGTGACATATAAGTGACAGTAATACAGTTTTATGACTGGCTTATTTCGCTTAGCATAATGTCTTCAGCATCACAGTGTGTGTCAGACTTTCCTTTTTTAAACCTGAATAATATTCCATTGTATGTATATATACCCCATTTGATTTATCCAGGGAGATAATTGCTTCCACTTTTTGGTTATTGTGAATAAAGCTGCTATGAACATAGGTGTACAGTATCTGCTTTAGTCTTTCCTTTCAGTTCATTTTGGTATACACCCACAAGTGACATTGCTGGATCATATACTAATTCCATGTTTAATTTTCTGAGGTATTCTATACTGTATTTTATAGTAGCTGCATCCTTTCACATTCCCACCAGCACCGCACAGGGTTCCAAATTCTCTGCATCCTCCCCAACACTTGTTATATTCTGTTTTGTTTGTTGTTGTTTTTATAACACCCATCCTAATGGGTGTGAAGTGACATCTACTTGTGGTTTTGATTTGCATTTCTCTCAAAATTAGTGGGGCTGAACATCTTTTCATGTGCTTATGGGCTTATATATCTTCTTTGGGAAAATGTTCAAGTCCTTTGCCCATTTTTGAATTGGATTGCTTGTTTGTTGTTGTTAGGTTGTAGGAGTTCTTTATCTGTTCTGGATATTAATCCCTTATCCAATATATGATACAAATATTTTCTCCCAGGAGTTGCCTTTTCATTTTATTGATAATGTCCTTTGTATAGAAGTTTTTAATTCTAGTGTAGTCCAATTTATCTGTTTTCATTTTCTGGCCTTGCTTTTAGGGTTATATCTAAGAAGTCATTGCCAATAGACTTTGCTAAATTCTATAAAGTCTGTATGCTTTGACATGTGTGACCACTTAAATCTCTACTCAGCTTAGTGGTCAGCTAACAGGTAGAGAGACATTACCTTAAATGGCAGGACCAGTAAGTCTTCCAGTTCTTAACAAATGGCTCTGTGTATGTTGGGGCACCCCTTCATTGCTCAGCCAGGCAGTAGAAAACTTTGCTTTAGTTTTAACTTTCTGATTTCACAGAGACTGAAAGCCAGAGGAGAGAGCATAGGGCCCTCTCAGATATTTTCTAAGCATACGTACAACCCTACAAAGGCACATGGCACCCTACAAAGAAATAGGTCAAAGCTTTTCAGAGCCTCTGTGGGGACATCTCATTCCCTAGCTTTCTCTTGTAAGCTTTTCGTTAGCTTGTTCCTTGCCCCAACGGTTTTCCAGTGCTCCAGACAGCCACAGAGTTAAACAATTCCTCTAAATGCTTTTGAAAAACACTCCCAGGGAAAAGATATTTTGCATCAGAGGAGCTGCAAGTTAGGTAAAATAAAGACAGCTTTGCAAATGGTGTCTTCCAGGGAATACCAGGCAGGTCAAATAATAATAATTCACTGGAAATGATGCTTTAGAGAAACTCCACTCCCATTCTGCTCCTCCATATGGCTTTCTGGCTTCTTGTTTTACTGTAATTATGGGTTGGTGTTTTGTAGGGCTACCTCAGAGCTGAAAAGACAGATGTGGGAATAGGGCAAAGTAAAGTTCCATGAAGCTCACTGCCCTTATGAAGATTCAGCTATTTTTCTTAAATAAATGCCCCCCAGATTGCTGCAAGCATTTTGTTAATTTCCGTAGTCCTGAAAAACTTCATTCTGACATTTTTTTCTCCAGTTTTCTTATTGCTTTTATAGGAGAGAAAATTCTGGGAGGCCATTATTCCACTGTTTCTGCTGTCTCCTAAATCTCCAATCTTGAGTATACAACTTTATAGCAATCTGTAGAAAATGTAGAAGAATAATTCTGCTCCATACTAAAGGATAGTATTTACCTCAAAGAAAAGCACTTGTACAGTTGTCTCAATTACACACTGAACTGACTGCTCTTTTTGTAGAACGCCATCTTTACTTGACAGACTAGCAGTATTATACACACATGAGTATTCAACTGATATTGTTTTTTATTTTTTAAAATGTTTATTCATTTTTGAGAGACAGAACACAAGCAGGGGGTGGGGGCAGAGAGAGAGAGGGAGATACAGAATCTGAAGCAGGCTCCAGGCTCTGAGCTGTCATCACAGAGCCTGAGAAGGGGCTCAAACTCACGAACTGCAAGATCATGACCTGAGTTGGAGTTGGACGCTCAGCCAACTGAGCCACCCAGGTGCCCCTCGGCAGATATTTTCTTAAACATGAATGAATCAAGCCTCACATTTCAAGAACTACAGACAGAAGTCAATGCCAAGTCTCAAACTTTCAAGCAAAAATAAAAATTAGGGAAAACTTCTATCTACCACTATGTGTTTGACAGCTTCCCAATACTTATACTTTTCTGGTAAGATTTGTGATGATGTTAACAAATGTAATTATGTGATATGAATAATGAAATGTGTCAGAATTTGGAATATCTGTATAAGTCCATGAACCATTATTTTCTAAATAATCAATGGGCAGTGTTAACACTATCATGGGTAGATAAAAGATTTTCACCGTTCAAGTTAGACCAATAGATTTTAATATAAAAAGCACAAAATATTCATAGACTTTATTTCAGATTTCAGATTTCAACTAACCCTTAAGAAATTATCATTTGTCCAGTTTTGGTATAGTATCAAAGAATATCCACAATTATCCGAAATGGTTACTAAAATAATCCTATTTTCAACTGCATATCTCTGCAAGGCCAGATTTTCTTCATATATTTCAACTAAAATAACATATCATAACAGATTCAATATTGAAGGAAATAAGACTATCTAGCTATCTTCTATCAGCCCAGACATTAAAGATATATCTAAACATATAAAACAGTGCCATTCTTGTCACATTTGTTTGTTTTGGAAAATATAATTATTTTTCATTAAAATATTTGTATTAACATATAATGAGTTGAGGTGTAGCTCAGTTGGTTAAGCTCTGACTCTTGCTTTCAGCTGAGGTCATGATCTCACAACTCTGCACTGACAGAGCAGAGCCTGCTTGGGATTTTCAATCTGCCTCTCTCTCTCTCTCTGCCCCTCCCCTGCCTGTGCTCACTGTCTCTCAAAATAAATAAATAAACTTAAAAAAAAAGTATAATGGATTATTTTAAAGCAATAACAAATTTGTGTTTTAATTTCTACTGGGGTAAATATCAAAAGTTATAACTCATGTAAATAAAAGTTCTTTAAGGCCCTTAATATTTAAAAGTGCAAAAAGGTCTGAACTGAAAAATTTGAGAACTGCTTATGCTAGGCTTTCTAAGATTAAAGCCCTAGTAACAAACCAACTGGAAAATATAAAGATGGCTATTATTTAGTACTTAATTGACCATGTTTAGTGCAAATATTTTGGACACGTGACTCATGTCCAAAATATGTTCATTCATCATGTTCATCTGGCATGATGGTCAGAATTAGTTAATCTGTGTAGAACCTTTTAGGCTGACCCTTTCTGCTTTTTGAATAGGCCATGCTTCTCTATCTCTTAGCTTTTGTGCAAGGCTGTTACTCTGCCTGGAAAGCTCTCTCACCCCTTCTTCTAACAATTCTTATTTATCTTCAGATCTCAGATCAAATGTCCCTATCTCAGGGAAACCTTCCCTCATCTACTTCCAAAGTTCTCATCCTCCAGATTTCATTGAAACCCCCTAATTTCTTTCATGGGTCCAAGCACTTGTTTTCTTTCATAGCATACATCACAATTTGAATTATGTAGTTTTAAGATTTTATTAGTGCCTTTCTCTCCCTTAAACTTCAGCTTCACAAGGGCAGTTTTCTTTTTAGCTTACCAGTTTATCCTCAATATGTATCAGTGTTTGGCAGTATATATGTACAAAATGAGTCAATTATTTTCCAATATGAAAAACACATGTTGAGGCAAGGAAGAGTGCATTTTATTGATTGTCCCATCATTTTAAATAGTTTTTCAAATTACTAGCCTTGAGTTATGAGAGATCTGTTGAAAACAGTTTTGATTGTATGGCCCTCCAAGTAAAAAGATATCTTAGGAGCACAATCATTCTGAAAGAAATTAGATTGCTTGATTTGTTTACACAGATGCCATTTCACAGAGCTTTCTCCCAACCCATGCTTCTGAGTCCAAGCTTTTTAAAAATAAAATACAAAAAGACTTTTACTAATGGTTAGGCTGAGCCTTTCTCTAAAAATATCTTTTATTAAATGCAGGAGGAGATTGGATTCATGCTGTATTATTTCTTTTGGGACTAATGGTGCATTTTCCAACTTCAGAAATTGTTTTTAAGACCGCAGAAGTATCAGATTAAACGAATGTGGTGACTACCTCAGGACAGTAGTATTTTATTATATTTTCCTTCCAAGAATGTAACTGTTATAAATTACTACAGTTATTTATTCTTCCCTTTACAATTTATTAACTGAGGGGGTCATATTTCATTCTTCTTCCATTTGGGTAACTTGTGTGTGTGTTTTCATGCAGCAGTGACAAATAGTTTTTCATTTGAGGGCTCTAGACTTTGGTCCTGTTTTAATTAGGAGACTTTCGAGATTTGGATGAAGGCAGCATATTGTCCTTTCAGATATCCAGGCAAAATTTGCAGCATCTGTCTAACCATAAGAGTTACAAACCCCCTTCAGATAATAAGTCTACTATACTTTAATAGCACTGCTTTCAGAATTTACAGCCTTTACTTTAGAGCACTCAGTGTTGATGTTACTGCTAATCTCAAATGGTTTTGTTTTACACAGAAACAAATGGATATCAATGCTGCTATTCAAGCCTTGATTGAATCACATACTGCCCTGCAGATGGAGGTAATATATCTGGCTTTATTTACATTGGCACTCTCAATATACAAATTAAACCAAAGTTTTTTCAGGGTCCAAAAAGTGGCTTTATCTCAAAGATTGTATTTAAAACAGATTGAACATAATGAAACTACTTTTAAGGACAAAGTAAGCATTTTTAATAAATAGAAATACATGCATGAGATGTTTTTTAAGGAAAACATTTTTAAAAGGTGTAATGTCATTTAAGGAATTTTTTAATAAGGAATTAGGTACCGTAGAAGAAGATAGTTTAATGAAGTTAGCCATTTCTTAAAATGGGATCTATCACTGTTACTCATTTTTCTTCTTTAAACTCTATTCAGTGTATAATTTCTTTAAAAACAATATACTCCAGTGGCATAACAATGGTTGAGTTTTATGTTAGCTTGAAAACTAGGCCTCTAGAGTGAATTTAATCTCTTATTTAGGATCAGGTTTAATAAAAAATACATATATGCCTATATTTAAATATAAACTGTTCTTTACATCCTACCCCCAACTCATTGCACACAGCAAAATTATGTTTTTCTTCTGCCTTGGTCCATGTTGATTTGAGGATTACATACTGCTGCTGGCTACTCTGCATTTTTGCTAATCTGATTCCTGTGATGACTTGGCAGAGCTACCAGAATACTGCAGTGACTTTAATTGACTATGGCGCAGAGATATTCAAAACCCTGAACTACCTTAGCAATTTACTGCACAGCATCAAGAATCCTCTTGGCACACGAGATAACCCAGCACGAATCTGCAAAGATTTGCTTAACTGTGAACACAAAGTATCAGATGGTAAGCTCTTGGTTTTCTCAAACTCTGATGTCTAATTTCATTATTGCAATGTGTTTGAGGTTAATACTATATTCATTTTGAATCTTAATCATTTCGATACAACTCTTATGGAAGGCATTTTAATGTTATCATATAGTCTTGGAGGGAGACATGATTCTGAAGTCAGACTATCCTTTTCTGAAGGTTCATATTGTAAATGTCTTCTTCTACACAGCCTTACTGATCCTCAACTTTCCTACTCCACTCTGATTATAGCACTTGCTTACACTTTGTGCTTGGAACATATCATATTCATATTAAAAATTAAAATAGGAAGGATTGACCTTTGGGCTAAAGGAGTACCTGTCAGGTCCACCAAAGGTGACAAGATGAAGAAAATATATATGGGAGAGCCCCCACCAGCACAGCTCCTAAAATGATGGCTTTTACACAGAATGGAATTTAAATGTATCACTGCAGAGTCAGTGAGTAGGAAGATGGTTTGGTATTCTTGGAATTTTTTCATTCCTACACTGATAGCCCCAAATTCATTAACCAGAGGTACAAAAATTAATTTAGAGTAGACCCATCAAGGAAAAGTTTTAAAGCAAGTAGAACAGTTCTAATTGTCGAATGATAGATAAGGGAACCCTTTCAGCTGCAATATATCATTTAATTTTAATTTCTATTGGGTCTGTGGTCAGATGTGCAATCAGTATTAGTAGTTATAATTTTTTGCTGAAAACTTATATGTAGCAATGACACATGCTGATTTGAAAAAAGCATGTTATGTTCTTCTATATGGCAAATAATAGTCCATAGTTTATTTAAATTATATATACATACATACACATCATATAACACAAACAGACTCTTGTCCAAAAACATAAGCTTCTATTCTATAAGTGCAATGAAAATGTTCATTTTATTTATATTAATAAAATGCTTAACTTCTATAGATATTTCCTGCCCTAAATTACCACAAAAAACTAAACTAATATAGACAGTTACAACCGTCTATAGTCATTCTGTTTGATTCTTTCCCATATTTGATGGCATAAACATGAAATTCTATCGAATTGAAAGTAACAGAGACATTTTAAGACATACAAATGACTGAAATCTAATTCAATTCTGCCTTCTTTGTAAGAAAAAGAGCTAAGTGGTATGGATTGCAAGACATCAGAAAGGTTTAAATACCCAACAATATTTTCATCACTAGGAGACAGCAAATGCTATAGAAAAACACAAAACAGCAGAGAACAGGGATATGATAGAAAGCGGAGTAGGGTTAAGTTTCAAATACAGTAATTAGATAAGGCATCTCTGAGAACATGACATTTGAGCAATGTCAGAAGGAGGTAGGATACAAGCTACAGGAAATCTAGGGAAAGAGCTTTATAGCCAGAAAGAACAAATACAAAGGCCCTGGGCCTGGGTATATGTAGTATGTTCTAGGATTAACAAGAAGGCCAGGGTGACTAGAAGAGAGTGCATAAAGGGGAAGTGGTAGAAAATGAAGTCAGAAAGATATCCAAAACACCAGGTTATATAAGATCTTACAGACTACTCAGAAGACTCCAGCTTTTATTTTGAATATGGTGGGAAACCATTATAAGTTTTGCAGCAAAGAAATGATATGATTTGACTTAGATTTTTGAAATATTACTATGGCTAATATAGTGCAAATATAATGAAGACAACAAGAAGCCAATGAGAAGGCCACTGAAAAAATCCAGGTAAGATGACAGTGAGTTGGAGTAGAGTTAGTAGCAGAATAAATGATAAGAAATGATCAGGTCTTTGGCTGTGTTTTAGGGTAGAGCCAGCAGTCTTTGATGATAATTTGGATGTGGGTTATGAGAGAAATAGAATGATAGAAGAGGACTCTAAGGTTTTTGACTAATGGATGGAAGTGTGGGGTTGCTGTAAGAGAGATGGAGAAGCAAGTTTTGGAGGAAAGGTCAGGAATTTAGTTTTAGATATTTTTCTTTTGAGATGTCTGTTAAGTGTAAAGTAAGAATGTCAAGGAGGCAAGTGAGGTAGCCTTAGAGAAAGGTTCTGTACAGGGGTAAAAATTATGAATTCATTTTCATATAAATAGTGTCTGTTTATTTGTGGACTGCTGAAGACCACCTAAAGAGTAGATAGAGAAAGAAAAGCTTAAGAGGTCTATACTCTATGCCTTCGGGCTCTTCAGTGTTTAAAGATCAGGGAAATGAGGAGGAACTAGCAAAGAAAACTAGGAAGAACCTATCCCTGGTCGAAAGAAAACTAGATGAACGCCTGAGGAAGGGATCCACTGGGTTCCTGTCAAGTAAAGTTAAGACTGAGAAAAACTACTGAATTTAGTAGCATGAAGCTCTGTGATGACCTTCACAAGAGCGGTTTAGAGGAATAGTAGTGGTTCAAACTTCATCAGATTTTAAGAGAAAATTATAGAGCCAGAGAGTTTCCATTTCCAGTAATGAAACAGGTAATTCAAATTGCCTGGCTAAATATCTTTGAAAAATTGTTTTCAACTTAAAAGCATCAAATAGCTAACAAAATAGTGAGGAGATTTTAAGCCAACATTTTGAAGAAGACAACAAAGAGACGAACACACTTAGAACTGCTTTTGCCCTGGTTGTTTTCTAAATATAGCTCCTGGAGGCTTCGTGGGGCTGGGCCAAAGTTGGAATCTGTGGCCCATCAAATGTGAGGATTTAGGCTTTCAAAGGGCTCCATTCTAAAAGTAAACATACACTGGAAGAGATAGACTATAACCTAGCTTCACATCACGAAGATAGCTCAGAATCTTAAGCTTTGAACTTGAACTAAGATGATTCCTGACTGCTAGTATCGCCACCCCATATCTACCAGAAACAAAAGTCTGATATACTATCATCCTCGGGCTCAAATTATTTCCACAAATCATTTCTCAAATGTAGTGCCCAGCACACAGTCAATGATAATGAGGCATACCGGTTGATAAAACACCATGAATGAGAACTGGCAGAAACAGCAAGCAGAATTACACTCAAAGGAAAAATTAACAGAGGAAGAATTTGAAACTGAAGTTATAATAGACAAGCCTTCCATAGGAACACAGTCAATTCATGATAATCAGAAGGGAGGCAGAATATATGTGTGCAAGCACAGATAGGTAAGGAGATGTGGTAGTAGGCGGTTCTGTAATCTCCATTCACATTGCTTCAGTTGTCTCAGTGACATTGAAAGGTTATCACTCAAGAATAGAGGTGAAGGGTTGGATATAGTAAAGGTGAAAGGAGAAGAAAAGGTTTCAAACAGTAGCTAGGAGAGTGACAGAGGGAACTAACTAGGGAAACATAGTGTTGTTGTCTGGCAGTCTTACGAACATTTGACTGTGAAGTGAGTCCAGTCCGCATAATTGTATTTTTCTTCAGCCACATTTAGCTGTGCAGGTACAGGAGCAAGATTGGACTTCTATGAGGTTGGGATTTTATAAGGCAAGCACAATGAATTGAGGTAAGACAGGGATGTTAAGGAAGTCTCCAAGGAAGTAATTATAGTAAAGGTCTGTGGTCTGTGGGTTTTACTTGGGTAGGAAGGGAATCAGACACATGATTATGAGAAATGATGAAAAAATGTTATAAATGGATTGTTGGTCCTGATAGGATGGAAGAATGATTGGAGTCAGGACAATAGAGAATGAGTTGAAATAGAAGAGGTGAAATAATGGCAGAATCCTAGTTGTAGATAATAGCAAAGGCTAGGGTATGGCCTGGGGAAGTGAATGGTTAAAGTGAATGGGGCAGTAGGGGAGCAGGGGAGCAAACAAGAACATTGGCAGAAGAGTTCAAGGAACTGAGAGGCCAAGGTATCGGAAGTGTCATCCATGTCCCCAAGAATTAGGTCACAAGTAGATTTTCTGAGAGTAATAGCCATCCAATGATAGAAATCTTCAAAGAAAGTGGATTGCAAGAGGAAGAGGTAATGGATGAAATAATACAATGGCAGTCATTTTACTGTGGAGTTGTGTCAGGGAAAAAATAGGGAGAAAGGTCCAGAGGTGGCAGTGAAGAGCCAGAAAGACCTTCCCTACTCCAGGCACAAAGAAAATAGAGGCTGTGGCAGAACTTGAAAGAGCTGCAAGGGAAGCAGTGTGCTCATAGGAAGCCATTTTTGAGTTAGAATGTTTGGGCCTACCAAAGATAGAGTATAGTATTCATTCTATAGTATAGTATTCATATAGTATTCATATGTTGAGCTTCATTTATAGCTCAACATATCCTGAAAAAATTATGAAGTCCCTACCAATCCACCATTGTACAACATAGTATCTGAATTCAAAGCATTCTACCCCATATAACAATAAGAGTTTGCTTGATGGAAAACTTTTTATAAGAAACTTATTAGCTCATGTACTAGAAAGAAACAGATTCTCAGAAGAGAAGAGATGGTGGTGAAATTATGTGTTTACCCCATTAGATAAGACTGGAAGCCTGCTTTAGAACCTGATAAAATATCCAGCACTAATTGCTACAAACTTCCCAAAATGTCTGAAAATTTGAGGAATAGGTAAAACAAATGGGGGGGGTGGGGAGTAGACTAGAGGATAGGATTTCATTCACCCAATTCTTCCATGTCTCAGTAGATCAGTAGGTCTTCAAATGTCCCTGGACCAGAGTAAGAAACTGTTGAAATGCAGATTCTCTCAGGACCTGCATCAGACTTAATGAATCAGCAAGTCTGGGGATAGGGTCCAGATACCTGTGTTTTTACAGATGTTTCTAATGCCACTAAAATTTAAAAAACACTGTAATAGAGGACAGTCCCTACTCTTGGAGCCACCAATTCAGCAAATGTTCATTTCGAGTAGTAACAAATTGTTAAAGATGTTTTGGAATTCTAAAATAATGGATCAGAGGAAGCCCAGGATGAGGTAGAGGAATCTTTGCAACAGGGTAAGAATGGAACTGACCAAGGATTTCTCCATACTGTAGAAATGACATTTGACAAGTACTGTTTGATTGTCTTGCCTTTCTAATGCAAGAAAGGAGGGCTATATCTCATTCAAAAATTCTTAGTCTTTGCTTTTAGAATAAGGTACTCCTTCAATATTCGGAGACTGTTACTCTGGAACTAAGACACTAGATCAATTCTTTTCCAACCTGAGAATTTCCTGTAGACTGACTTTCAAGACTCCTTTTGATTCTGCTGGGCATTCAGTGAAGGCAAATGTTGGCAGGTTTACACTGGGGTTAGGGAATTCAGTTTTTCCCACTTACAAATCTGATGAAGAAACCACAAAAAAGATAGGAGGATTAGGAGGAACTTAACTGAGGAACAAGGGGGAGAAGAAGGGCAGAAATGGTGGGGGAAAGGGAGAGAAGCAAACCATGAGAGACTCTTGAATGCTGACAAAAACTGAGGACTGATGGATGTGGGGGGAGGGGGGGATGGGCATGGAGGAGGACACTTGTGGGGATGAGCACTGAGTGTTATGTGGAAACTAATTTGACAATAAACTATTTGTAAAAAAAAAGATAACCATTGTACCTTTTCTGTCTGAAAACATAATGTTTTATTATTTTTATGCCAGTTATCATAAAGGTAATATTTTACTTCAGGGAGATTGAAATTGTTTCTGTTTAGGGGCACCTGGGTGGCTTAGTCAGTTAAGCGTCTGACTTTCGCTTAGGTCATGATCTCGCGGTTCGTGGGTTTGAGCCCCGTGTCAGGCTCTGTGCTGACTGCCAGCTCAGAGCCTGGAGCCTATTTCAGAGTCTGTGTCTTCCTCTCTCTCTGACCCTCCACTGCTCACGCTGTCTCTCTCTCTCTCCTAGAAATAAATAAAAATATTTAAAAAAAAAGAAATTGTTTCTGTTTAATATATATGTACCTGTATATAGTATGTATGTATCTTTTAAACTCTGTAATGACATAGAACAGATATATACACACATATACCATATTAACTGCAACTCTTCTGTTAACTATGTAACTTTAAGCTGATGAGCTCATCTAGAGCAAGAAGCAATAGGGGTGCCTGGGTGGCTCAGTCTGTTAAACGTCTGACTCTTGGTTGCAGCTCAGGTCATAATCTCACGGTTCAGTTCTTGAGTTGGAGCCCTGCATCAGGCTCTGGCCAGACAGCACAGATCCTGCTTGGGATTCTCTACCTCTTTTTCTCTCTCTTTCTCTGTTCCTCTCCCTTCTCTCTCTCAAGATAAATAAATAAACTAAAGAAAGAAAGAAGCAATAAAGTCAGCCATTATATCATTTTTTGTTAAAATTATAAAGTGCTCTTAAATTGATAGGTATGTGAAAAATATAGTATTTTCGGTATCAACTTATGCTTGCAGCTTTCATTCATTGACTAAAGGTAAATATCTTTATAGTCTTCTGAGTTTTTTTTTACACTTAAGACTGTAAACTGTATATTTAAAGTATGATCATTTGTAATGATGGTTCAAATATGTTTTAGTATAGCATCTAAGTATTTTTATGTTTTACACTAAATTAATAGGAAAATACTGGATTGATCCAAATCTTGGATGCCCTTCAGATGCCATTGAGGTTTTCTGCAATTTCAGTGCTGGTGGTCAGACATGTTTATCTCCTGTTTCTGTAACAAAGGTATGTATTGAACTGTAGAACACAGGCTGGTACTTGCCCAGTTTCAGGCAACATAATTTTTAAAGTTCTGTCACTTTAAATAATTATGAATTTTTGAGTGGAAGCAAGATATCTTTCTTTACCATATACAAGAAATGTTTTGTTTTTAAAAAATAATTCTAGTGAATCTTGACATTTTGATGGTGTCTTTTATGATTGCCGTATCATGGCTTACTCTACTGATTATGCTTTTTAGATTTCCTTTTAAAAATGTGGAACATGTTTTTATGCATGCATTTACATTGGAAAATCCTCAAACAGTGTTTGTAATTAGTAATCAGTTCCCTAACGTTTTTCTGAAAATGACGTCATTGAAAGAGGAATTTTGCCACAAAGCTTACTCATTTTGGTGATTTGGCACAAAAGAACCTGCCTTAAACATCCATTGACTATTATTTAAAATTTCTTTCAAGTATAGTCGAATGAATGAAAGTTAGCTTGGTATGCTACTGGGGACTATAACAAGGATCTATAAAACCTAAAGCTTAGTTCTACCCATAGCATGTACTGAAGAAATCAAAACTGCATTGCTTTCTTTTTCTGGTTAAACCAGTTTGGTATTATTACCAAGANCTTAGGCTCTTTCTATGTTTTAGCTATTGTGGAGAGTGCTGCTATGAACATTGGGGTACATGTGCTCCTATGCAAGAACTGATTTCTCATTGACAAAGAATGGATACACCTGCCATTGCATGTTTGGTCCATCATAAAGAGGCAGCAACTAAGATGTCAGTCTGTTAATCTCTCTGCGCTGCTTATTGTTAGACTGCCCTGTCCTAAAATATGCCTCTCCATTAACCAGGATGTTTCATCAGTTCATCTCAGTAGGTATTCTCCATTAATATCCTCAAAGCAGAGGAAGGAGAGAGTCTTCCATTCGTAGGAAATCCATGTTCCTCTGATGAAGATCAGCATGATAGTCTTACTTCCAAAATATCTGCATGGTCATACTCACTCCCCTGGATTTGGCCCAGAAGTTTTATTTGGATTATCATAGAAGAAAGATGGAGACTGGGAGGGGTGTGCAAATGAGACAGGAGTGGTGAAGGAGCTGCGCTCCAATTCCTTCCTTGACTGACTCAGCTCTTCCATCTCTATCCGTGAACTCAACCTGAGAAAGACTGGGCAGGTAGTGGAAAGAATGGTAGACTTGGAATCAGAGACTTTGGAATCAGGGTTCTAGTTTCTATTCCTCTACTAACCTGGCAAATGGCACTCTGAGCCACCAAAGAGCCTGTGCCAGCGCTGTGCTAGGTAAGTGACTTGTGGCTCCTTAAGTCCTTATAACTGTGACACATCAGTGTCATACTCTACCAACGAAGAAACTAAGTCTCAGGAAGGTTAAGTAGTTTACAGGTTTGTGATTCTTAACCTGTAAAATAAAGGAAACTGAACTGCTTAAACTCTGATGTTCCTTATGATGATCCTTCCATGTTTTCATGCTCACTGACCTTCTTTGTCTTTCTTCTCTTTTCCTTTTCCTTTTTTGATTGTTGTTGTTTTGTTTTTTTTCTTTCTCAGTTACCTCATAACTGATACTTTTCTAATTTCATGTTTGAAAATTAATATAAATTCCTTATAGAAACCATTTTTGTTTACTTATGTTATGATCATACCCCTGCTTAAATACTGTTAAAATAATAATAATATCGAAAGCTATAGAAATATCTGTTTCCTTGTCCAAGCCTGGGAAATATGCAATTAGACCTCCTTGCTACAATATTGCTCTATATTGTTGAATTTATTATTAATATTGTTCATGAATTCATTCATTTCAATAAACATTTATTGATGATTTGCTCTATGACTGGAGTGGCATTAGGGGCCGGCAACACAAAGAATAAGATTCTATCCTGATCCTTAAAGGCTCTCATAGTTAAAATTACTCAACAAGTTATTATTGCAACTTCTAACTTATCTTTGGAAACTCAAAAAAAAATCTTCAAAGGAAAGTATACACAATTTCAGATTTTTGTGGAAAAATCATTAATCAACAACTAATTATTAATGAATTTTAGATAACATTATAAAAATTACCTTCATTTTCTTTTTGTCGTATCTAGTAGCTTAATGGTATGCTACAGCTGGCTCACACAGACTCAGGAGAGCCTATTGTTCACATCTCTTTCCAATTCCATGTTCAGTGACACCACAGTGATAACCTGAAATCGGGCATGGTAGCAGTGTTTACACCATGGAAATCAGAAAATGCTGTAAATCAGGGATTCCCAACCCACCCCTGCAAAAGCCAGTGGTTCAGTCACATACTGTTGACTGGCATTTAAATGCCAAGGAAAGTAGTTTTCTCAAGGCTTCATTCCAAGAACTTTGCTCAAATTCCCCTGAATTATAAGTTTCTCGATTGCCACGTCTTATTAACCTGTATATTGTTTCTATGAAATTAGTTGGAGTTTGGAGTTGGAAAAGTCCAGATGAACTTCCTTCACTTACTGAGCTCAGAAGCCACCCATATCATCACCATACACTGTCTAAACACACCAGTGTGGACAAGCGCTCGGTCAAGTGGCTCAGGATTACCTATTGGCTTCAAGGGATGGAATGGCCAGATTTTTGAAGAAAACACTCTACTTGAACCTAAGGTGCTTTCAGATGAATGCAAGGTAAGGGATGGCCCTTTTAGAATTGTTCAATATAACTAACATAAGATTGATAATACCATGAAATTAAAATAACAGGAATAAGACTTTAATTGTAAACTGAAGATCCAGAAGTGTAGGAAGTTTTAAAGTGCCCAAATAAAATCACGTTTTTGAGAATCAAGCCTTTGCTTATATTATATCTTGTCAACTTTTGTCACATCCATTGGTCATCCATGGATTTTTATATACAAAATAGGTGTTAATACATAGATTTCATTTTTGTTCCTTATATTGAATAAATAATTATATTACACCTAATTGGATAGAGCATATACATCACTTCATATATTTTCACCACTGTAATTCTACTTCTCATTATTTCATGAAAGACAGGTTATAGAGGCAAGTCAGTTGTATTTCATTTTGTCACTCGCTATACCTGTTACCAAATGTGGGCAGACTTGCAGATTGGCTGCCCCTACTAAAATAGGTGTTCAAATCAATATTTGAATCATAGCCCATTGTTCCTACTAAAATTCAATAACAAATATTGTGAAAAATCTATAATTTTAAAAGATATGTTATATAGCAGGTATCAGCCAACTACAGTCCACAGACCAACTCCAGCTCACCACCAGTTTTCATAAATAAATGTTATTAGAACACAGCCACATTCATTTGTTTACTTATTTTTTTAAATCTTTTTAAAATGTGTATTTATTTTTGAGAGAGAGAGAGAGAGACAGAATGTGAGCAAGGGAGGGGGCAGAGAGAGAGGGAGACACAGACACAGAATCTGAAGCTGTCTGAGCTGACAGCAAAGAGCCTGATACAGGCTTGACTCACAGACCACAAGATCATGACCTGAGCCAGAGTCGGCTGCTCAACCGACTGAGCTACCCAGGTGCCCCTGTTCATTTACTTATTACCTATGTCTGTTATCACACTGTGATGGCAGTTAAATAAATGTGACAGATTCTATGGTGCACAAAACCTAAAGCCTTTATTATTAGCCCTTTACAGAAGAGTTTCCTGACCCTGTTATAGAGAATAGCATCCACTTTTCATACTTATCATTAATGACTTTAAGTAGCTTGGTTTCTTTTTCTTGTGTACTATGAAGATGGTGCCTTAGATTTATTTCTTTTTTTGTTTGTTTGTTTTTAATGTTTTTTATTTATTTCTGAGAGAGAGAGAGAGACAGCGTGAGCAGGGGAGGGTCAGAGAGAGAGGGAGACACAGAATCTGAAACAGGCTCCAGGCTCTGAGCTAGCTGTCAGCACAGAGCCCAACGTGGCTCGAACCCACAAACCATGAGATCATGACCTGAGCTGAAGTCAGACGCTTAACTGACTAAGCCCCCAGGAGCCCCTGAAGCTGGTGACTTAACATCTCTTACCATTTTCAGGGGACTCTACTTTTTCACATTTTATTTTTGGACAAAGAGTGCTTGAGTATTTGAAAAATAAGAGGCAAACAGAAACATACAGCTCATCTTTACAAGCAGAGATCAACATTACCAACAAATTCATTTAACTTTTACAATTTTTCTCAGAAACTTTCAGTGACTCACTACTATCTCTGAGATACAATCCAAACTTATCAGCTCTTCACTTAACACTTAGGACAGTCAGGCCCAACCTACCTTTCTAGTTTTCATTGATTGTCAACCCAAAACTATGACCAAACTGGCCTAATAATAATAATAATAATACAACCCAAAACTATGACCAAACTGAGCTATTAATAATAACACCACCACCACCACAACAACAATAATAATAACATCAATAATTCCTACTACTAGTTATTGGGCTTTATTATACAGCAAGTACCCTGTATTACATACATTATTTCATTTAATTATAACAGCTTTGTAAAGAAGTCTCACTTAATAAGAAAGTGAAGGCACAGAGAGGTTAAATAACTTGCTCAAGGTCATCCAGCTAATTAGTGAGGAGTAGGAAATAAAGGCCAGGTGGGTATAACTCCGAAGCCTATGCCACACTATACTGGTAGGTGCTTTAATCGAAATCTCATTTAATCCTCACAACCTTATGAGGTTTTTATTTTTCACATTTTATATGTAAAGAGACTGGTGGTACCTGGATTTCTGTCAAAATCTGTTCCAGGCCAAAATCTGTGCATTAAAACCCCTCTCTAGGCTTATTTTTGCAACCATCTTCTACTTTTCCAACTGTTTTTTTTTTTTTTTTGTATGTTTGTTTTTACTCATGTTGTTACCTTTCTCTGAAATGCCTTCTCTACCGCTCTAACCAAGTGGCAACTTGAGGCATACTTGAAGGGCCATCTTAAATTCTGAATTCTGAACTCATGAAGCTTCCCCTGCATACTTCAGTGGGAAATGAGAAATTTAGCACTCACTGTCTACATTATTTATATTGCACTTACTATGTATTATCTTGTGTTGTCTCTGTTTATGTTTCCCCTGTCCCCAACTAGATGTATAAGCTGCTAGTATTCAAACGCCAGAACTAATTAATTCATCTTCATACTTCTCAAGCACTGTAAGAAAATACAGGATTACGTCTTACTCAACTGTGCCAATTTTACTCAGTGTTCAATAAATATTGTTCGAAAGACTTAACGAGTTAATCTAATGATGTCTTACCCACAACTCTAGTTCTAGTTATCACCAAGCTGATGACTAGAACATGGAATTCATAGCTTAAATAAACTTTAAAGATCCTTCAAATTTTAAAATTGATACTATGCTAATTCTATAAATGAGTAAGTGAATAATCTTAATAAAAAGCTTCACAAAATTAGTCAATTGTGTTTCTCTATTTTGTCTTGTTGAAGCTTAATCATAAGATTTTTTTTTAATGTTTATTTATTTTTGAGAAAGAGAGAGAGACAGAATGTGAGCAGGGGAGGAGCAGAGAGAGAGACCAGAAACCGAAGCCGACTCCAGGCTCTGAGCTGACAGCTCAGCGGGGTTTGAACCCACAAACTATGAGATCATGACCTGAGCCAAAGTCGGGCACTTAACCGACTGAGCCACCTATATACCCCAATCATAAGATGTTTTTGTTCCATAGTAGAATTTGTCAGAAACAAAAGAGCATATAGTATATAAGAAATCAGGCCTAGAAAGAAGAGAGGAACGAAACGATATACACAGTAACCACAGACTGGCAATAAAGAAACCTAAAAGGTGATTTACATAATTATAATTTACTTCTGACTGAAGCAATTCTGGTTATTTCCTGCCTAAAGTACAGAAAGGTTGAGATAGCTCATTGCCTTTCATCCAAAAAGAATGCCCATCCTGAAGAATCGGTCCCAAATAAGGGAACACAGAACAGATGGGTGTTACTTATATGAGGAATAGTACAGCCTTTGTACTGATCCAATGATCCACAGACAGCAGACGCAGAAGTCTTAGCCTCAGAGACTGAAAAATCAGAACACATACTGCCATTTAGAGAAAAGAATAAACCATGTTTTCAATTAGTCATAGTGATTGTTAACCACTGAGCACTTAACTCTGTGCCAGCACTTACTTTCTAGGGACTTCCTCTTCATTAGCTCTAATCCTTAAACTAAGCCTCATTGTCTGACAGTGAAGGGCATTGTCTGCTGAGAATGATTGCTAATGACACAATTACCTATCATCAAAGCACTTTGTTCTTGTTTTACAGATTCAAGATGGCAGCTGGCATAAGGCAAAATTCCTTTTTCACACCCAGGACCCTAATCAGCTTCCAGTAGTTGAAGTACAAAAACTTCCTCATCTCAAAACTGAAAGGAAGTACTACATTGAAAGCAGTTCTGTATGCTTTCTCTAAGGTTTCTGAATTAGTTCAGAATTCTTGCTGTTGGCCAGGTAATTGCTACAGAGGGAAAAGTATAGACAGAAAGATACTATCATTGTGAAATGCATGAAATAAAGCATTGGCTAAATCTTAAAGAATCTCAGGAAGAAAAGATTTCCTCCTAAGAAGGAGAAAAGGCATTTTTAAAGGACTATAATTGATAAAGTATTTAATTCTTTTAAAAATTATATTGATCTGTGCTTTCTTAAGAGAATTCCCTAGAACTGAAAATTTATAAACATGGAATTCTTCAGGGTATCCTATATTTTTTGACTGAGAGCAACGTACCCATTAGACAGCTGGAGGTGCAGAGCACAATGGAGCAATACTGGCTAATGCTCCCAAATGTGCAATGCTTCTGTCTAAAAATTACAAGCCACAGTCTAATATGTCTTATTTTCCCAAATACTAAGCTGTATTCAGGTCCCCAATGGGCATATACATCTTAGCCGGTGGTACACTACCTCTTACGTGTTGCCTTTTTGTGTTGCTTGGTGCTCTTCCTAAAACAGGTGCTTGTGGCTTTTTCATAGACTATTATATTTCTTTTTTCGTCTTTGTCATTCTTGAAGAGTGTATGTACTGGTTACATCAAGATATGTTTTGGTTGTTAGTACTTATTTTAATTTGTTTGATTACATACTTAATAACAAGTAAAACATTATTTATGTGAAGTCCTTGTTCTATTTTAAAATTCTCTTTGTGGATATAGAAGCAAAGCCAGCGCACTGTAACCTGTGCTTATGCACAAGAGAATTGGGAGGTTTCTTTTGTTTTTATTTTTTAAATTGTTGTAAAAAATATTACCAGCCAGCTACATCCAGTAGTAGGTTTGGGTTAGAGTTTGGGGTTGTGATATACTATTTTTAAAAATCCATGATCATCTGGAATGATACTATGTATATATATATTTTGTAAAGTTTTAATTCAGCAAATCTTTTGAAATTGCTGCTGTTTTAAATTATAAAAACCATTATTTCTGCTTCATAGGAATTATATGTCTTGTAGTATTCATTGACTTATTTCATTATTCTTAAATTTAATGTGTTGGGACCTAAAAGAATTCAATTTACCAGTCTTTAAAACAACATTCAGGAAAAAAAAGTCTTTAGCCATTTAAAATAGGCTCAGCTCATTCAGACTTTCCTTTTTGTCAGAGAAATGTTAGATCAGTATTAAAAGAAAAATATTATACCTTTTGGTATATAGAAAAGCTTATACATCCATTATAAACATATCTTTAGCCACAGCAATCCATACTTACCTATCTATAATAAAAAAATATGCTTTAAATCTTTTCTGGTGGTATTTGTTTTTCTTCTTTTGTGACCACATCCTTTTTTTATTTCAAGTTTATTTATTTATTTATTTTTTAATATGTTTTATTTATTTCTAGGAGAGAGAGAGAGACAGCGTAGCAGGGGAGGGTCAGAGAGAGAGGGAGATACAGACTCTGAAATTGGCTCCAGGCTCTGAGCTGGCAGTCAGCACAGAGCCCGACACGGGGCTCGAACCCATGAACCGTGAGATCATGACCTAAGCAAAAGTTGGACGCTTAACCGACTAAGCCACCCAGGCGCCCTCTTTTTTTTTTTTTTAAAGCTTGTTTGTTTTTGTGAAAGAGAGTGCTCACAAGCCAGGGAGGAGCAGGGAGAGAGATTCCCAAACAGGCCCTGAGCTGTGAGCACACAGCTCGATGCAAGGCTCAATCTCACAAACCATGAGGTCATGACCTAAGCTGAAATGAAGAGTCAGATGCTCAGCCAACTGAGCCACCTAGGCACTCTCATGTCATTCTTGGTTTATTTATTTAATTTGAGATGGGGAGGAACAGAGAGAGAAGGAAAGAGAGATCATCTTAAGCAGGCTCCCAGTGCAGAGCCTGACGTGGGGCTCAAACTCACAAACCATGAGATCTTGACCTGAGCCAAAACCAAGAGTCAGACGTTTAACCTAATAAGCCATGCAGGAGTGCTCGCTTTGGCAGCACATATACTAAAATAAGCCATGCAGGCACCCCAACTATATCCTTTTATTGTGTATGATGACCCTCTGGCATAGTCCTTCTGTACATTTACAAAATTAGAAAGCATCTATTACATACCTATAAGAGGATTATAGTTTCTATTTCCTACTTGTACAAAATGAAGCCATGACATAGAATAAACTCTCTCATATATGGTCAACTGATTTTCAACAAAGGTGCCAAGACCATTCAATGGGAAAAGGACAGTTTTTCAACAAATGGTGCTGGGAAAATTGGATATCCACATGCAAAAGAATGAAGTTGGACCCTTATTTGGTATCATATAGAAAACTTAACTCAAAATGTATCAAAGCCCTAAATGTAAGAGACAAAACTATTGAACACTTAGGAGAAAACACAGGGGAAAGGCTTCACGACATTGGATTTAGCAATGATTTCTCGGAGGTGACACTAAAAGCACTTTCAAAAAAAAAGGAAAAGATAAATTGGACTACATCAATATTAAGAACTTCTGTACATCAAAGGCACTATCAACAGAGTGAAAAGACATCCCACAGAATGGGAGGAAATATGTGCAAAATATGTATCTGAAAAGGAATCAATACCTCCAGATATATTTTTTTAAAACTACTGCAACTCAAAAAACAAGCAATCCACTTGGAAAATGGGCAAAGGACTTAGCAAACATTTCTCTAAAACAGATATATAAATGGCCAACAAATGAAAAGATGCTCAACATCACTAGTTATTAGGAAAATGCAAATCAAAACCAGAGTTAGATACCACTTCACACTCATTATGATGGCTATTATCCAAAAGAAAAAAAAGGAAAATAACAAGTGTTGGTGAGGATGTGAAGAAAGTAGAACCCTTATACATTGCTGGTGGGAATGTAAAATGGTACAACTATTGTGGGAAAAAGCTTGGCAGTTTCTCAAAAGTTAAACATAGAGTTACCATGTGACTCAGTAATTCTACTTTGTGTATTTATCCAAAAGAATGGAAAGAAGGGACTCAAATGGATATTTGTACCCAAGTGTTCATAGAGGCATTATTCAGAATAGCCAAAAGATGGAAATAACCCAAATGTGCATCAACAGATGAACTGATAAAAAAATTTGGTATGCACATACAATGGAACACAACAATATGAATGTACTTGATGTAACTAAGCTGTACACTTAAAATGATTTAAAATGACCAATGTTATGTTGTGCATTTTTACCACAATTTTTTTTAATGGGGCTATGGCAAAAATGTCTGATACCTTGCTTGAGGAACATGGCAATGTTTTTGTTTTGTTTTGTTTTTTAAGTTTATTTTGAGAGAGACAGAGAGTGAGCATGTGCAAGGGGCAGAAAGAGAGGGAAGGTGAGAGAGAGAATCCTAAGCAGATTCCACATTGGCAGCACAGTGCCCAATGCAGGGCTTGAATTCACGAACCAAGAGATCATAACCTGAGCTGAAATCAAGAGTCAGATGCTTAACTAATTGAGCCACCCAGGTGGCCCAGAAGGGTTTGTTTTAAAGGAGCAGAGGCAGGTTGATTCCAAATGAAGGAAACCAGAGTTTATACTCTAATTTCAGTCTGTGTGCTATACTTTTTGTTTCTCTCCCAAAAAAACATTTCAGAGACATAAGTAGTTTTCCTAGATATCATTTAAGCAATATATATATATATATAAAACAGAAATACCTTACTTTCTGGGGGTTTTTTGGTTTTTGAAATAGTAAATTTAAAGCACATCTTAATGTAATGATGGGCATTATATAGTATGTATAGTGATTAAGAGTACTCTTTGGATTAGTTATGTGACTTTTATATTCTTCATTGCTTCAGTTTCTTCACTTCAAAATGAGGATAATAAAAGTAAAAATCTGTATGATTCAGGGTACTTAGAGAAACAGAATCAGTGGGAGATATAGATATAAATAGAGATACATATTTCATATATAATATACATGTAATATATATGTATAATATATAAAATATCTTTATACTTTTAATGGAAATTTACTATGATGAATTGGCTTACACAATTATGGAAGCTAAGAATTCCCACAATCTGCCACCTGTAAACTAGAGACCCAAGAAGGCCAATGATGCAATTCAGTTAGGTCCAAAGGCCAGAGAACCAGGGGAGCCAATGGCTTAACATCTGGTCTGGCGGCTGGAGAAGATGAGATGTCCCAATGCAAGCAGGCAGACAAAGCAAAAAGGAACAAATTCTTCCTTACTCTGGCTTTTGTTTGATTCAGGCCTTCAGTGGATTGCATGGTGCCCACTCACTGTGGTAGAGGGATAGTTTACTAAATCCACTGGTTCAAGGACTAATCTCATCGAGAAATACCTTCACAGACACACCCAGAAATAGTTTTTTTAAATGGGCATCTATGGCCAGTCAAATTGATACTCAAAAATTAACTATCACATTTTCTCACTTGGTGGTTGAGTGGATTCAAGAAATTAACATGGGGGAGTATAAACCTGCCTGGCACAACGTAACCAATCGCTCTGTAAATATTAGCTGCTGCTGTTGTCTTCATCAGCTTTGCCATCATCATCAACAACATCATTAAAGATTTACGAGTTCCATGATAAGCTCCATGACAGTTTTCACCAAAGGATGTTGTGGTGAATTCCTTAATAAAATTATTCATCTGTTTTAAAGCCATGCCATCCCCATAGTTTGTTTTATGACAGTACATTTTATATTTTTATAATATATGTTAAATATAAAGGCTTTCTAGAAATAAGGTGCAACTGTAACAGTGTATAATTACAAAAGGTGCTTTCCTTCTCCCCATTTGTATATATTAATGTAGGCATTACGGTGGTCATTATAGGTAAATATCACAAATCTCTTTATAATATAAAAACAGAGCAGCAGAGCATTGATTTAGCTGCATAAAACCTGAATTCAGTTCTAACCCTCTCACTTACTGGTTTCGAATACTAAATTTCTCTGATTCCTTGTCTATATTGGGCAAATTTGTTTTTGTCTGCTTCTTCTAGTTATAGAAGTTACTATATAGTAACTAACTATATAGTTATTATATATAGTCATATAGTACATGCCTGTTCCTCCTTTCACCTCCCACATTTTTGCCTTATACTTGTAATTAGTTGCGTTCAAATTTACCATAGCTTTACCAAGAGGTATGCTGGCAAATGTCTGGCTCTCTAGAGTGGAAAGAGAAACAATCCTTACTTTATAGTGTTAGCCAATTTTTATGGTGTAAATGCTTGGGACCAGACCAATTTTGTATTGTTGTTAGTGTCTACACGGTATATCTTTCTTCATCTTTTTATTTTTAACCTCTCTGTATCCTTTTGTTTAGGCATATCTCTTATACTCAGCATATGGTTATATTTTTGTTTATTTTTAATCTATTTTGAGAATTCTAGGCTTTTAATCGGAGTATTTAGTCTGTTCAGTTAATGTAATTACTGTTATATTTGCATTTAAACTTGGCATTTTACTATTCTTTTATATTTGTCTCACCTCTAATTTGTTTTTTCCTTCTTTCTTTCCCTCCTTTGGATTGGTAAAATGAGGTTACATAAATTAGTACTTTTCTAATTTCCAAACAACTCACAGATATTACAAAGCTTTAATTCCATCTATCCCTCTGACATTTTGGAATTTTATTGTCAGGTATTTTAACTGTACACATATTTAGAATCCTACAGGATATTGTTATTTTCTAATATTTTAAACTGACAGTACTTATTTGGTTTTATTTACCTATTTAACTTTCTCATACTTTTCTTCCTTTATTATAATACTTTCATTTTCCTTCTGCTGAAGAACTCTCTTAAATATTTCTTTTTTTATAATTTTTTGATATTTATTTATTTTTTGAGAGACAGAGAGAAACAGCATGAGCAGGGGAGGGACAGAGAGAGAGGAAGTCACAGATTCCAAAGCAGTCTCCAGACTCTGAGCTGTCAGCACAGAGCCCGATGTGGGGCTCCAACTCACTAAGTGTGGGATCATGCCTTGAGCCAAAGTTGGACTATTAACTGACTGAATCACCCAGGTGCCCCAAGTATTTCTTTAAGAAGTTCTCTGCTTTCTGTTTGTCTAAACAAAATTTTGGAGGACAATTTCACTGGGTATAAAAGTCCAGACTGTCTGCCATTTTCTTTCTAAGGATGCCTCTATTTTCCTATAACTTCCATCACTTTTGTTGAAAAATGCTATCAGTTTTGGGTTTGCTCATTTGAAGTTTTTTTTTCTTTAAAGAGTTTTTTGTCTATCTAGAGATAAATTCATTGTTGCATTTTTTTCCCCATGCAGTTTGGTATGTCAACCTAGTGTCTCCGGCCTCTACTGTTTGTGATGATAAGTCATCATTCATATTGTTTTTCCCTATATGTAATATGTCATCTTCTCCTGCTTCTTTCAAGGTCACCTAAAATTATGCTTTATACAGAGGCAAAGTTACCATGCAGCTAATAAAATTTAAGCTTAGGGCCCCAAAGTGGCCTTCGAAGTGTCTTCACATGAGCATTTATGTTTGTAAAGTTGTCAAATAGTATTGTAAGTTTTAGTTGTTTTTCATAAAGAGGACCCTAAATTGTATGAGCCTTAGGCTTCACAAAACCTAGCTCTACCCCTGCTTTTTGCCTGGAATGAAACGTATATGTAGTTCTTTCTGTAGCAAACAACAAGTTTTTTATTATTTAATGGCTACAATAAACAAAGAGAGGGAGCGTTGCTTCTCAGGGAAATGGCCTGAGAAATAGACACATGGTATTTGTCAGCAGGCACTTCAGCAGACCTCATTTTCTGACTAAAATGTTAAGTTTGGTCCTCCCATACAAGACTAGTAGTTTTTATAGCTTCAGAAATAAGTGTAAGCTAAGCTTTCAATGTATTGGGCTCTGCCCTCTATTCAAGCATAACTTTTTCACCATGACCTACATAGTAATTGGCCCTGAAGAAATGATGAAGTCATTGTCACCTCAGCCTGGGTACACAGTTATGCAACCTGGGGTTTTGGATTCAGAGTCCTGGTGTAATTCAAAGCTAAATGAGAAAAATGGCACCTCTATAGAAGAGCAAGCAGAGGGAAATCCGAGCTATCATCTCGGCTGTCCCTCACAGTGGAATTTTAGGACTGCACACAAGTTCCAATTAATCTCAGTAACAATCCATTAAAAAATAATTTGATTTTACGAGGTATCTAGTTTAGGACAAACGTAGAGTTGAAATTCAAAAAAAGTTCTAATTTCTTAAAGCAAACACTAGAAATCCAGTTTCATGGAAAAAAAACATTCTTCATGAAGGGATACGAATCTCCCTCAATGATTAGAATGTAAAAACTCTATTTGTAACTTTATTGATATTACATTCAATTTTTCTCACTGGAACAGTTCAATTTGTAAAAAGAGGTTAAGCCATTTAATTACTAAAACAAATGCCCAGACCCTGTAAAAAATGTTCAGCTAAAATAATTTTTATTTCTTCCCAAATATTTCCCACCTAATTCAGTAGACCATTAAAAAATACTATATGTTTTTGTCAAGTCTTCCTACAATGAAAAAATTTAAAAATTTGACCAAAACTTAATTACTAGATACCAAAAAGGATTTGGTTTAATAGTTGGAACTGAGAAATTAAAACAATCAGATTTTATTTAGTTTGGTCTTATAACCAAGTATTGTTCTGGCTGGTAAAACTTGCTGCCTTCGGGGTTCAGGTTGTTAAAAGATAATAAATTTAAAATAAATAAAATTGTTTTACAATTTTTTTTTTCTAAAATCTTTTTAGGAAATCTGTTTCACATACTTCTCTGCTGCAAATTGTTATCACTTCTGTATTAAGTCCTGGATTCCTCTAATAGTAATGACCCAATTATTGGATCCTTCTAAAAGCTCATCAATTATGATTGAACCTCCTGAATCATGATTTATTTGTTTCATCCAAATAGTGCCTTTGCCAAGAATAGATTCAGCCAATTCTTCGGAAACAAATTACTTGTGTTGTAATAAGAGGCCTGTACAAATCACAGTATGTCATACTCCCCCACTATAGAAGAATCATACCCAGAACCAACCTATGGTTTCTTCTCTGACCACTGACTTCTGTGTCCCAATCTCAGAACCCAAGCTATGGAACTGAATCTGGCTCCTGATCACCTATAGGATAAAGAAATGCAAGGCCTTTTCTGAAGGCCTAGAAGGCCATAATGACTGGGCTTCTTATTACCTGTCATCCTTCCCACTCTCTTTTCTCATCAGAGTCAATGCACTCCAGCCATAACTAACTTATCTAATGTTCCCTGAACACACTACATGTTTTCATTCCTGTGCCTGGAAAGTTCTCCTGCCTTGTCCTCCTGGCCACCTCCCATTCTTTCTTCAAGTTAGTTCCTTGGGAAAACTTTCCTAACTTTCCCTACAAAGGAATGCATGCTGCTTCCCCTTTAGGTCACATTCTATCTTCTACACTTGCTTTAGTGGGGTTATTACTCTCCACATGCCTGTCTCCCTTCACTAAATTGTGACCTCCCTAAAGGCAGTGTATAGATTTTAATGCTTATAATCACACAGAATGGCACAGTGTTTGATGCAAATAGGTGTTCAAGTCCTTCATGCCTTCGTGTTTCTATTCACATGTTGCAAACTGTGAATCGGAGACTATGCTCTGAGTTGGCAATTCAAACTGAGCAAATAAGGCAAAGTCCCTGTGCTTGATGAGCTTACAATCTAGGAGAGAAACTGATGCTAAGCAAATGGCAATATTCATGAATATATTATTACAATCTGAAACAAATTAGTTCCTTGTTCCTCTGTGAGATCATGACCTGAGCTGAAGTTGGATGCTTAACCAACTGAGGCACTCAGGCGCCCCTGGAATTTTAATTCTAATAACATCTTCTAGTGCAGCACTGCCCAATAGAAATACATGAGCTGCACATGTAATTTAAAATTTTCTAGTAGCCACATTTAAATAAGTAAAAAAAATAAATAAAACAGGTACCATTAATTTTAATGATATAGTATACATAGCCTAATATACCAAAAACATTTTCATTACAACATGTAGTCAATATAAAAATGTTATTAATGAGATATTTTAACATTTTTTAATATGCTGAATCTTTGAAATCCAGTGAAAATTATACACTTACAGCACACCTCAATTTGGACAACCACATTCCAAGTGCTTGTAGCCACCGTGGCTAGTGGCTATCACGTTGGACAGTGTAACTGTAATGCCTTCACCCACTGGTTCCCGAACCTGACTACACATCACAAGTATACACAGAGACAGTAGTTAAAAGACTTTCTAGAAGTTCTCTCCATTTTGATTAAGTACCTCTACAGAAATACCCAGAAATATGTTTTTTATCAAGCACACCAGGTGATGCTGATGCAACAGTCCATGGACAAGTATGTGGGAATTGCTGCATTGCCTCAAACTTGGGACTATAATGAAACCTTTATGAATATAATGAAACATCTAGCATTCTGGAAAAAAAAATTGAGTAATATCATAGGTAGCCCAGTAAGAAGGGAGTTTGGGACACCTCTGAAATCATCTCAGAAAGTTACTATCATCCCTGTTTTTAAAGTTCAAACTGAGAAACCCAGCTCCTGAAAAGATAGCAAATTAATAACACTATTATCTCCTAGAGTTCCCAGGTCTAATCCTGAAGATGTTATATAAGTGAGAGGGTGCTAAGGAATCTTGGAGCCTCCTCAGAAACTCTGAGAAACCCGTAGAAGAGGAAAGTGAGTTGGGGCCCATTATGGTGGGGAAAGGAAGGCCTAGAGTCATAGATGGACATTAGTGGAGATGGAATAGAGGTATAATAGAGGGATAGTATCTGTGGTTGTGCCCTGTCCACCCACGTTACCCTAGGTGGATCACGGCCCACCCTGAGGGGCATGTTCTCCTCATGGATGGACAGATGGGTCCTCGTGGAGCCACCACTGTAACACCAAAAGCTTTCTCCCCTAAGGTTCATCCAGTCTCCTCCTTACTCGCCACCTGGAAAAAAAATCAGAAGAATCACAATCCAAGTCTCAGGCTTTTGAGCCTCCCTTTCAAGTATAAATTATAGTTGAAGTTGCTGATATTCCCAAGTGAATATGAGATCACAGGGGAAAATATTGCAGTATCTGAGGAATGTAATTCCAAAATTTCTTAGAAAATTGGACAATTTGTACTAGTAGAGCAGAATTAATGGATTTTTTTAAAGTAAGACATTTTAATGAGTAATCTCCAAAAAAATAAGGGAGAATATTAGCAATATGAAGCAATAATAAGCTGGAGAAACTGCTATATATATATAATATATATTTATGAAAAGTATAGTGATTGACAAAGATTGGATACCATCAAATAACAAATCAGCAAAGTAGAAATTAGTTACGGAACTCCCCAGAAAGCATAAAGAACCCTGATAACAAAAGCTGACAACATTACAAGAAAAGAGAGCTACAAATAAACATATATGAGCTCTCCTAAAAAAAAAATTAGCTAATTGAATCCAACTATATATATATATATATATACACACACACATATGTATGTATATATCTCTGTGTGTATATGTACATACATATATACCTATGTGTATGTGTATATGTGTATATATATGTATGATTATTTCATGTCTAATAAAAAATGAATTTAGTAAGGTTGCAAGATATGAAATCAATATAAAAAATTAATTGCATTTCTATAGGCTAGTGATGGAAAATCCAAGAATGAAATTAAATAACTTCTTTCAAAATCATTTCAGAAAGAATAAAATACTGGTGTGCCTGGCTGGCTCAGGCTATGATAGAGCATGTGACTCTTGATCTTAGGTCATGATTTCAAGCCCCACATTGAGTGTAGAGCTTACTTAAAAAAAAAAAAAAAAAAAGATAGAAAATGCTTAGGAATACATGAAGCAAAAGGCATGCAAAATTGTACACTGAAAACACATGGCATTGTTAAGTGAAATTAAAGACAATCTAAATAAATGAGTGACATTCTACTTTCATGGATTGTAATATACATTATTGTTAAAATGCTAATTGTCTCCAACTGACCTACATATTCTGTCCAATCCCTGTCAAAATCCCAGAAAATTCTTATGTAGAAATTGATAAACTCATCCTGAAATTTATATAGACATGCAAAAGACCAAGAATAGCCAACACATTTAAAAAAAAATATTTTGAGTGGGACACCTGGGTGGCTCAGTCGGTTAAGCATCCGACTTCGGCTCAGGTCATGATCTCATGGTTCATGAGTTTGAGCTCTGCGTCGGGCTCTGTGCTGACAGTTCAGAGCCTAGAGCCTGTTTCAGATTCTGTGTCTCCCTTTCTCTCTGACCTTCCCCTGTTCACACTGTCTCTCTTTCTCAGAAATAAATAAAACATTTTAAAAAGTTTAAAAAATATTTTGATTTAGTTGACACACAATTTTACATTAGTTTCAGGTGTATAACATGGTGATTCAATAGGTCTATCCTTCATGCTGTGCTTACCAACACAATTTTGAAAAAGAACCAATGTAGGAGGACTTAATTGCCCAATTTTAAAACTTATCAAAAAATTGCATTAGTCAAGGCAGGGTGTGGTATTGGTGCAAAGACAGGAATATAAATCAATGAAACAGAATAGAAAGTCCAGAAATAAATCCTTATATTTGTGGTCACTTATTTTTGACAAAATATCAAGGCATTTCAAGGGATAAGGATGGCCTATCCAACAAATGGTGCTTGGATAAGAAGAGAATTACTGGGGTGCCTGGGTGGCTCGGTTGAGCATCCAACTTCGGCTCAGATCATGATCTCACAGTTCGTGGGTTCAAGCCCCGTGTCGGGCTCTGTGCTGACCGCTCAGAGCCTGGAGCCTGCTTCAGATTCCGTGTTCGCAGAGAGGCACTATGCATCATCAAAAGAACAAATGAATGCCTCCTCGTTCCAAAGGCCTCTCCAAAGCCACTTTCTCCAGTTACCNTTCGAGCCCTATGTTGGGCTCTGTGCTGACAGCTAGCTCAGAGCCTGGAGCTTGTGTCTCCCTTTCTCTCTGTGTCTCCCTTTCTCTCTGACCCTCCCCTGCTCGCTCNTGCCTTTTAAAAAAGCTCAAAATGGACTATAGATCTAAATGTAAGAGCTAAAACTATAAAGGTTCTAAAAAATATAGGAGAAAATCTTTGGGATGTTGGGCTAGCCAAAAATTTATTAGGGTGACACAAAAAGCAAAATTCATTTTAAGAACTGATAAACTAGACTCTATTGAAAGGTAAAACTGTTGCTCTTTTAAAAGACACAATTAGGAAAATTAAAAACAAGTCACATTCTGGCAGAATACATTTGCAAACCATACAAGGACTCAGTATTAATTGTCTATTGCTGTGTAGCAACTGCCCTGAAACTTAGCAGTTTACTACATTAAATATTTATTATGTCACACAATTTTCTGAATGTGAAGACTCTGAGTGCAACTGTTGGCCAGACCTACAGCCATGTCAAGACTTGACCAAAACTAGAGACTGCACTTCCAAGCTCACTCACACGGCTGTTAGCAGGCCTCAGTTCCTTGTGGTTGTTGCTAGGGCTGCTGTCAGAAAATAAGGCAAACTATGGCTTAAATAACAGAAACTTACTTTTTAAAAAAATGTTTATTTTTGAGAGAGAGACAGACAGAGAATGAGTAAGGGAGGGGCAGAGAGAGAGAGAGAGAGGGAGAGAGAGGGAGACAGAATCTGAGGCAGTCTCCAGGCTCCGAGCTGTCAGCCCAGAACCTCACACTGAGCTCCACCCAAAAGCCGCGATATCATGACCCGAGCTTAAGCTGGACACTTAACCAACTGAGTCACCCAGGTGCCCCCAGAAACTTATTTGCTAACAGTTCTGCAGGCTGGCAGTCTAGGATCAAGTGCTGGCTGGTTTGGTTTCTTCTGAGGCCTCTCTCTTTGTAGACGACCTCCTTCTTGCCATGTCTTCATATGGTCTCTTCTCTGTGTCCACATATCCCTGATCTTTTTGTGTCCAAATATCCCCTTCCAGAAGTACACCAGTCAGACTGAACTAAGGCCCACCTAAATGACCTCAGTTTAACTCAGTCACCTTTTGAATGGCTCTATCTCCAAATATAGCCACACTCTGAGGTGCTATGGGTTAGGGTTTCAACATATGAATTTTGGAGGGACAGTTCACTTCCCTGTTACAGGAGCCCTCCTGGTAAGGCAATTAGAACACGATAGCTTGCTTTTCCCAGAGTAAGTGAACTGGGAGAGAGAGGAAGAGAGCAATTGCCTGAAACAGAAACCACAACCATTTTTCAAACCTAGTCTCAGGAGCAACACAATGTACTTCTGTGTGCTGTCGGTAATGCAGACCAATCCTGGATAATTTGGGAAAGTCTTATACATTGGTATGAATGGCAGGAGGTGGGGATCATTAAGGAACATCTTGGTAGGTAGCTTTCTTCCCAAGATTTTTATCCATAATATATGAAGAACTACTATAATTTGATAATAAAAAATAACTCAATTTAAAAGAGGCAAAAGATTTGAATAAATATTTCACTAAGCCAGATAGAGAAATGGCCAGTAAGCACATGAAAAAATGTTCAACATCATTAGTTATAAAAGAAATGCAAATTAAATTCATAGTGAGATACGACTATACACCCATAATCAAAATGACTGACAATAAATACCAAGTGTTGGCAAGGATGTAGAGAAACTGGAACCCTCATACATTGCCAGTAGGAATGTAAAATGGCATAGCTATTTGACCATGGTTTGACCATTTCTTAAAAATTAAACATAAGAGTGCCTGGATGGCTCAGTTGGTTAAGCATCCAACTCTTGATTTTGGCTCAGGTCATGATCTCAAGGTTCATGAGTTCAAGCCCCACATTAGGCTCTGCACTGAGAGCATGGAACCTGCTTGGGATTCTCTGCCTCCTTCTCTCTCAAAAATAAATAAATAAACTTTAAAAAAATTAAACATAAATTTACCATATGGCCTAGAAATTCCACTCCTAGGTATTTACTCAAGAGAAATGAGAATATGTATATATATGTATACACAGAGACTTGTATGGGAATGTGGAAACAATTTGCTTTCATTATACCAAACCTAGAAACAATTCAAATGCCCATCAACTGATGTATGAACAAAATGGGATATATCCATACAACAGAGTATTATTCAGCAATACAAAGAATAAACTACTGGGGAACTGGGGAACCTGGGTGGCTCAGTCAGTTGAGCATCTGACTTTGGCTCTGGTCATGATCTTGTGGTTTGACTTCAAGCCCCACTTTGGCTCACTGCTGTCAGTGCAGACCCCCCTTCAGATCCTCTTTCGCTCTCTCTCTGCCCCATCCATGCTTGCACTCTCTCAAAAATAAATAAAACATTTTTTAAAAAAGGAACAAATTACAATACATGCTACAACATGGATGAACCTCAAAAGTTTTATGCAAAATGAAAGCAGCCAGACTCAGAAGACCACATGTTGTATTATTTCATATGAAATTTCCAGTAAGGGCAAATCTATAGGGAGAAAAAGTACATCAATGGTTGCCTGGGGCTGGGGAAGGGAAACAGGAATCCACTGCAAATGGGAAAAGGGGAATTTGGGGTTGGGGGTTAGATGGAAATGTTCTACAACTGGATTTTGGTGATAGTTACACAACCCTATAAAATTCAAAGTTAAAATTATTGAGTTATATCTTTATAACAGGTGTACTTTTTATGTGAATTATACCTCAGAGAAGCTGTTAAAAAGATGCATACGATAAAACGATACTATGTATTTCACAAAGACATACATGTGTGTATATATAGGGAGCCATATGAAATGTATAAGAATGAGGGGGAGGGTAATGATAATAGAGATGTACAAATAGAGAAAATATTAAGGAGAGGATTGTCACACATGAGAAAAATATGCCAAGAACCAGGAATGTGATTATCTCAACTTTGTCCTCCATGATCTGAAAGAGAAAATAATTAAAACTATCATCTTCAGGACTTCCAAAATCACTAGTAGGATGAAGAAAATAAGACTCATATTTGTAGAATGCTTTACTGTTTACAAAGTTCTTGCACATACATTTTCTCATTTAATTCTCAAAAGAGCTCTGTGAAATAAGTATAGATAGCTCTATTTCATAAATAGATTCACAGAGACTTGGAGTGGTCACCTAGCTATTGGCAAAGGAGATTTAAATCCAGTGCTTTCCCCTACCTCCCTTTCTTGGCTGATCCAATCAGATTTTTTCCCCCCAGACATTTGCAATTAGACAATAGTGAGTCTCCATGATTTTATGCACTGAGGATATATAAACCTTGGAGTTGTGGAGTAGCTGTATTTTTTAACAAGTTACATGGAGAAGAGAGACAACTTGCCTTCAAAGAAAGAACGAAGCCAATTCAGTGACAGAGGCCACGTGGCCACAGAGGCACACGTTCACACCCTGGTAACCATGGAGATGTGCCACCCAGAGTGCCCAGATGTCAGCCCCAGCTGCAGAGAGGCTTCTTGCCCAAGATCATGCCCTTTCTGGGGCAGCCTGTATCAGATGACTAAGTGGGGCAAGATATAAAGTATGAGGCAGTTCTGCCTGAAGTGGGACACTCTACAGAGAGGTGCTTTCTCTGAGCTAACCATTGGGTTGACCAAGGCTTGTCATAACTGTATCACAATTTGAATGCTTCTTCTGGCCAATTTTGCATCCTCCCCTTTCTTTTCACAAGTATTGATTCCTAATAACTCCTATCAGCATTTGCTTCTGAAATGCCCAACCTGCAACACATCACAACACATACCCATACACAATAAAAGTCAGGCTTCCAGGCTTTCTGCTTCCTGCCTCTTGTGTGGACACAGCTGAACTTCTACTTCCTGGCCTTTATCTTAAGCTCTGACCAGAATGTTAATTTTCCGTTTCGGTGCTGCCACTAATAGCCATGTAATCTTGAGCAAATCATTTTATTTCTCTAGCTTTTTGTTTTCTTACCTGTCTTTTTTTTTTTTTAATTTTTATTTATTTCTAGGAGAGAGAGAGAGAGACAGCATGAGCAGGGGAGGGTCAGAGAGAGAGGGAGTGACAGACTCTGAAACAGGCTCCAGGTTCTGAGCTGGCAGTCAGCACAGAGCCTGAGGCGGGGCTCGAACCCACGAACTGCGAGATCATGACCTAAGCGAAAGTTGGACGCTTAACCGACTAAGCCACCCAGGCGCCCCTAATACATGCTTTTTTCATGGCACTTCAGTCACATCTGAGATGCTTTCCTAGAAAGCACTCCCAGGTTTCTGGCTGTCAAAATGAATTCCACTATGATTTTAGCAAAGGGCCAGTTCCCAAAGTGGTTAGGGGAGCTGCAAAGTGATGCTTGGTGCAGAGGGAGGAAACAGGAATGACCAGTGAAGAGCTGGACTGGTCCCTCTATTCCACTGAGGTGGCAAAGGGAGGAAAAGGAGTTTGAGGAGCGGGGTAGGAATTCAGTGACAGTTCCACATAACTTCTGCTTCCCTTTCTCTGTCCTGGTCCTGCCTCCATTGTTGTACACAAGGCCATGCTCTATACTCCAACAAGCCAAAGTTCCCTTCTTCAGGACCACTCAAGTGTCACTTTTCCTTCAAAACTACCATTCAACAATACCACTGCAATCTCTGATATTTCCACAAAAACTACAGTCCCACAGTGTTGATTGTTTAATTTAGGTAAATGGTTAGCTGAGATGCTATCTAGGAGCCTTACTGGTGTGATGATTTTTCCTCCAGTGACTATGAAAAAGACACACAGATTATAAGAAGAACAAATGTAGGGACAAAGGTTTTCAAATCTTACAAAGTCTTTATGCTTCTGGTGTCTGATCTGTAGTTCCAGAACTTTCTTTGTGTTCTTAAATGGAAATACAGGCGGTTTTATTCTCTTGAGAATCAACACTCTAGTTGCTCCCATCTCACAAATCTTGTCTTTGGCAAAAACCACATGAATTCTTTTGTCATTTCCCCTTTCCCCAGTAAAAATATGTAATCTAGTCTGAAAATCCAGTCAGGCTTTCTTTGACTCCATAGGCATCTAGCACCTCTAAGTATCTCCAAAAGAGACTCTCTCTATATAATTCCTTTGGGAGCTTCTTTCTCACTATCCATTAAGAATATTTTACTAAACTTTCCCAATATACTTCAGTGCTCCTTCCAGCACTAGTTAATCCCTGGTGCCCCAACTAGGTTTCAAAATTATCTCCCTCCCTCCCTCTGCTTACCCATTCAAAATTCTTATTCCCTGACCTACTTGCCAATGAGTAATGACAGCAAAATGCCCTGCACTGAGGAGGTAATACAAAGCAGCCTACAGCTGGGAAGCCATTTCTTTGAAGTCTCCTTAGCCAGCAAGAAAAATCTATCGTCTATGAAGTCTCCTTATACAGTGAGAAAAACACCCCGCAGACATGATGTGATGATTTGTAATGTACTTAATAGCGTATGTAATAATAATTTTGAAAAGTAACTGTGAGTTTTGTTTTAGGATTTTACTTTTAAATAATCTCTACACCCAGTGTGGGACTTGAGTTTACAGCTCTAAGATCAAGAGTCCCATGCTCCACTGACTGTGCCAGCTGGGCGCCCGTGTTTTTTTATTTTTGTGTGTATTTTTCAGATCTTCTGTTCTGGGGGATTGAACCTTTGCCCCAGTCTTTAAATAGGGAGATAGCTAGATCTAGATAGTCTTAAAGAAAATCCCGGAGGATGCTGGGATTGGGAAACTGGCTGCTGTGTGCTGTTACAGAATTGAAAGAATTAAAGTTAATTCCTTCTTTCCTATCTGAAATCTCTCAGGATACCCTGTAACAATAGCCACCACATACTGAGTTTATTTCAGTAACTACTAGCTTATTTCCATGCATGATTCCATTTAATCTTCACAATAACACTAAGATTTGTAATGCAGTCGTCTCCAGAGTACAGGTGAAGAATTAAGCTTGCAGAGGCGTGGCATTCGCTGTTTCTTGTATTTTCATACAAGATTAATCCTTAATACAAATCAGGGTGGGTCTTAACCATCCCAAACTGTCCTCAGCTCTCTATGGACAAGTGTGGTCTCTCACAGATGAGGGGGGCGGGGAAAGAGGGCGGGGGCTGCCTCCCCGGGGATGGGTTTGGCGAAGCCCCGCCTCCGAAGTGGGCTCACAGTGGGCGTGGCCTCACGCGGGTTCTCTCGAGGCCCTTGCCTGACTGCCGCAGAGCCGTAAAGGGCTCTAAGAGTCGTGAAGTGGAAAGGCGCGGAAGCGTTGCTTTACGACGATTCGGACGGAAGCGCCAGGCCGGCGTTTGCTACTTGCGACTTTCGGCTCCCACACGTGGGTGACTTTCGGTGTTCCGGCTCTGAATTCATTCCTTTTGGCGTGGACAAGCCACACTGAAGGACACAGTGGCAGCAGAGGCCACGGGCCGTGAGCTGATGGAAATTGCTGTTGAAAATGAAGGGACGTCGGGAGGAGGTCTGCAGAGTGGAGCGGAGGGGGCGCGGCTAAGGCTCGAGTTTGGTAGGGAGAGAGTCGGGGGCACTGCCAGGATGGAGGCCGGGGTTGTAGAGGCGGGGAACGGATTGACAGGAATGGAGAAGACAGAGGATAGAGAAGGAGATGAACACAGGGCAGAGGAAATGCGAGTGGACCTAACTGTTGTGAAGCAAGAAGTTGTGGACTGGTCAGAAATGGAAGAAGGGATGCTGGATGGCCGCTGGGTAACGCAGGAGGTAGAGGATGGACCTACGGTGAAAGAGGAGAAACCAGGCCTTTTGGAGGTGAAGCAGGAGATGGATAGTAGTTTTGTGGTAAAAGAAGAGAAGGTGAACGAAACCGAGGTAAAGGAAGAGAAAGTGAAGGTGAAGGAAGAGGTAATGGACTGGCTAGACGTGAAGGAAGAGAAGAAAGATAACTTGGAGATAAAAGAGGAGGTGTTTGTTGGTCAGAACATAAAAAAGGAGGAAATGATGGGTGAAATGTGTGTAAAAGAAGAGAAGTATTTTCCAAAAGAAGAAGTGATGGATGATGCAAAGATGAAAGACGAGCCTCAGATAAATCCCCCAGTGGGCTTCAAGCGGAAACTGGCCATGTCAAGGTAGGACAGGGAGAAATTCATTGGGGGAAATGCTATAGAGTCCTCCCGTCGTCTAGATTAAAGGAAATCTAGCAGCCAGATGTAGAGTAATAAAAAATAAATTGAAATTTTGGTCCCTGGAGTCTGCCTGTTGGTGGTGGGGGGAAGAGGGAATTGGGAAGGCAGGGTTTTGTCAGATGACAACAAATGCAATGAAACTGCTTCAGGCTGTTAGTGTCCAGTGGACAGTGGCCAAGTTAGGAAGTGAAAATTCTGGGGACCAGAAAACCCCTGGACCAGATTCTGGTTTGACTTAATATGTTCTCGACCCAGTACTCTTAAAGAGATGATAGAGATAAGGAAAAGTCTAATAAAACTAACAGTGACAAAGCGGAGAAGTTAAAATTAGATAAAAATGTACTTGCAGTCAGTCAGTCAGTTGTCTAATTTCTTTGTGGGTAGTATGAATACTTATTGCTTTTGGTTTGATTCCCTTATAGTGTGTGATCATGTGACAGCATAGGAAATAAAATTGGGAATGTTACTGTCTAGAACACAGTGGACCAAATAGAAGTGACTGTAGTTTGGTTTTTGGTATCCCAAGATCCTAGTAGAGCAATTAAAGATAGATGATGGGTAGTAGTATTTCTAGGTTATTTTAATGCTCATTCTAGGTTGGGTGTGGAGTTGAGAAGAAAAGATACAGCTGACACTCTGTAAATTTGACTTGGTATTATATTCTTTTTCTGGTGTGTGTGCCTTTAAGTATCTAAATTCATGGTATCGACTTCTGGTTATATGCGTACATGTGCAATTGTTAGCAGATTGCCAGGAATTACAAGTTAAAACATTAGCGAATGATACCATTCTCTGATTGCAGTAGAAAAAGGAGTCAAAAGTGAGATGATTTTTTTTTTATTTAATACATGTTTTCTTGAATTACTTGGTACTAGCAACATTGTAAATGTCATTTGGAGACCGTTTCCTAGAGGAGAATTTTCTAAGGATGTTTGACATCTATCAAGTCTTTTATCAAGTCACTGGCATATACTTTATTCACTGACTACATGTCTATAAATTGGTTGTGATGAGTAATTAACTCAGCACTAAAAGTTTATAAATAAATAAGTAGAATTGATATTAAGTTTCTTGTGGGCTTTTGTAGGTGTGAAACTTGTGGTACAGAAGAAGCAAAGTACAAATGTCCACGTTGTATGCGATATTCCTGCAGGTATGTATGTAATTTCCTACCTTACTACCTCTCTCTATACTCTTCTTACCTCAAAGTATGAAAGTGCCTCCTCTCTGTCTCTTCAGTTTGCCCTGTGTAAAGAAACACAAAGCAGAACTGACATGTAATGGAGTTCGAGATAAAACAGCGTATGTTTCCATACAGCAGTTTACCGAAATGAATCTCCTAAGTGGTAAGTCATCTTATGCATAGCAGGTTGATGATTCCTGGCCATTGGCATACGTCATTTGTTTATTTTTCTATTTTGAAATTTTTAGACTATCGATTTTTGGAAGATGTGGCAAGAACAGCAGACCACATTTCTAGAGATGCTTTCTTAAGAAGACCAACAAGCAATAAACATGTAAGCATTTCTTTTCATCCCTTACAGTTGCAATTCCTTTTACTCAGAAGCATTTTTAAACCTTATAAATGTATTAAGTGACTACCGTGACCCAGAGCTATTCCAGTTACTAGGGATACGTCAGTGACCAAAACAAAGTTCTTCCCCTCATGGAGGTTGTAGTATGTGGGAGAGACAAGAGATGAGGAGAGGAACAGCTATCATTTCAGATAAAGTACATGTGGAAGACAAAGCACAGGAGATTAAAGAAAATGAAAATGGTGCTTGTTGGGAGATTATGAGAGTATTTTCAATACAGTATTCAGGAGAAGCTTCTCAAGAGATGACATTTAAGCACTTTTTTTTTTGACAGATTATTTATTAATATGTCATTCTAAACATTACATAAATACAGCCTAGATACTAGAGTATCAAACATTGTTCCAGTAAGATGTTCAGGAGTACATTTAGGGTTCTTGAACCCTGTTCAAGAGAAACAGGCAGCCATATGGACCTTTGGAGGAAGACTCTGGGCAGTGACAAAAGCATAAGTAAAGACTGGCTTAGGGGTGAGATTGGTACATTTGAGGATTAAGATGGGGACGGGTGACTGAAACATAGTTGAGTGAGGAGGAGAATATTGAATATGAGGTTAGAGAAACTGGTAAGGGCTCCTAACACGGTCTAAGTGAAATAGAAGCCATGGCAGAATTTTGAGCACGTTTGCTTTTGCAAAGAGCACTCTTGCTGCTGTCTGAAAAATGAGCATTAGTGGGCAAAAGTAGAAGCTTGAAAGCAGGGAGTCCAGTTACAACATTATTACTGTGGTTCAGATGAGAAGTGATGGTGGCTTGCATGATATTGTTAAATTATGGGGAAATGATAGATTCTAATTTTGAAGGAAAAACTAACAGGATTTGGCTGTTGTAATGCACTTAATTTTCATACTCATTCATCCCTTTTTCATTCCTTAAGTAGTATGCAAAATTAAAGTTTGCATATTTGAAATATATTGCAACTACCATTCTAGAAATTCTTTAATGGGTTATTAAATCGTGTCATGGAATTATGTTCTTTTTTCAAAGGCCATTTTGGCCCTGGAGTTACATAATTTTAGTGCTTGTAAAATACTTTATTTTATTGGTATTACTGGTATAGACTTGACATTTCACATATTTGAAAGAAAAATATCATCAGCATTTTTTCTCAAGCTTAATTAAACATAATTAAAATTCTGCTTAGGAGTGCTTAGATGGCTCAGTTGGTTAAGTGTCTGACTCTTGGTTACTGCCCAGGTCATGGTCTCACCGTTGGTGAGTTTGAGTCCCACGTTGGGCTCCTTGGCTGGCAGTGTTGAGCCTGCTTGGGATTCTCTCCTCTCTGTCCAATCCCTGCTTACAGGCGCACGTGCACATATTATCTCAAAATAAGTGAACTTTAAAATAATAAAACATAAATTCTTCTTCAGAAATAAATTACTTTTTAAATTTTTTGTTTTTATTGTGGAATCTTGCATACATATAAAAAAATAATAAAATAGGAATACACTGTTTAATGAATAATCATAAACTCAACATCTATTAACTACGACCCAGGTCTAGAATTAGAACATTATCAACTTCTCAAAAATTCCCTGCCACTCCCTTGTGCCAATCCCTCATCCATTTCTTCGTCTGAATAGATTTCTAGTTTAGGACCATACTATAATTTCTGTATCCATTCTGTTGTTCATGCACTCTGGGTTTTCTGTAATAACAAAGCAAAACACCCTTAAAAACAGTACTACTATGAACACTTATTAATGAATTTTGGGTTGTGTGCACACATGTTATTTCTAGGGTTTACACCTGGAAGTGAAATTATTTTATTGTGGGGTATGCACATTTTCCAAAGTCGTTATACTAGTTTAGACTCCCAGGAGTGTATGTACCTGTTGTCACATTTTCTCCAGTACTTGATATGGTCAGAGTTATAAAATTTTTGTCAATCCGATGACTATGTAATTTTATCAGGCTTTTCATTTGCAGTTCTCTGATTTCTTATGAGATTGGACATCTTTCAAATATTTTATTGGCCATTTGGATTTCCTCTTGTGGAATTCCTATTCAAGTCTCTTGCTCATCTTTTTATTGGTCAACTTTTTTCTTTTACTGGTTTGTAGGAATTTCTTGTATTTCTTGGATACCTGTTGGTAGTTGATTGTATATGTTATGAATACCTTCTTCCATTCCCTGGTTTGTTTTTCACTCTCTATAGTATCTTTGATGAATAGATGTTGTTAATTTTTTAATATAGTCAGATTTATTGTATGTTTCCTTTATTGTTAGTAGTTTTATGTGTTTATAAAGAATCTCTTTCCTACTTTGAATTTATGAGTCTATTCTTCCATAATTATTTTCTAAAAGCTTTATGTAAAGCATTGCATCTCACATTTATGTCTGTAAACTACCTGGAATTAATTTTTGTGTATCATGTGGAGATCCCATTTAATTTTCCATATGGATAATCCATTTTCTGAGCACCATTTATTGTGCTTCTCTACTGCCCTGTAGGACCGCCTTTCTCATATATCAAGCATCCATATATGGTTGGGGCAGTTTCTGGCCTATCTATTCTATTCTGTTAGTTTACTTATCTGTCTAATACTACACTCTCTTAATTGCATTTTTTAAAATGTTTATTTATTTATTTTGAGAGAGACCGAGAGAAAAAGACGGAAAGAGCGAGCAGGGGAAGGGCAGAGAGAGCAGAAAAGAGAATCCCAAGGAGGCTCCTCCCTGTCAGCGCAGAGCCCGACATGGGGCTCGATCTCCCAAACCGTGAGATCATGACCTGATATGAAATCAGGAGTCAGAGGCCTAACCGTCTGAGCCACCAGGCACCCCTCTTAATTGTAGTTTTTTATTGCAACTTGTTATCTCATAGAGTAAATCCTATGACTGTTTATTTTCTAGAGTATGGCTGTACTTTAGTATGGGTATGGCTGTTAGTAATTCTATAAAAAGTGAAGAATCAGCCTGTTGATTCTACAGGCCTCTAAATTCCCCTGGAAATTTTGATAGGGGTTGCATTTATGTTATAGAGTAACTTGGGTAATTGGACTTCTTTATAGTATTAAATTTTGAAATCCTTCACTCTGTTGTATCTGCATTTACTTAATAGCTTTAATGTCTCTCTGATTTTCCCAGTAAAGATCTTACACATTTTTTGTTAGATTTATTCCTAGGCACTTTATTTTTTCTAGCTTTTTTAAATAGCATTTTCTTTTTCTGTTTTTTTTTTTTTTTAATCTCTTTGCTAGTATTTAGGAATGAGATTTTTATTATGTATTTTATGTTATTATAATCTACATTTATAGTATTAAAAGTTATCCCAGTGCCTTATCAATAGATTCTTTGAGATTTTTCAGTTATATACATTTGTGAAATTAGTACATTTATTAAACAGTTTGCCACAATTTGTTTTTATCTTTCTGTCCTTATTTTTCTCTTTCTCTTGCCTTACTGCCTTATGTTAGGACTATCCTTTCAGTGTTAAGTACTAATGTTGATAGCAGATATTTATGTTTTAAGTCCCAAGTCCACACAGTATGCAGTTAATCCCTCTGTCAATGAGTTGTGATAACACATGTGAAGTAGTATCTACGAGGCAAGCTCATTAGAGATCTACTGCTCAAGGTTTTTATGAGGGCCGCTCTGCCTAGCAGATGCCAAATTCCAGACTCCTATAAGAAAAGGAAATAAAACCATATTATTTATACCGACAATTCAGGCACAGTGAGCCATACTTAATATTTTAGGAAAAGCTTTATGTCAGTTTAGGGAGCCATTTATCAGTCATTCAAATTCCCAAACACTAGCCTAAAGATAACCATCTCAGCCCTGCTACGTTAACTCTTCTGTACATACTGTTTTACAACTCCTGATCATAGAGGGAAAACTTCCAAGATTGCACCGTGTTTTTTGCTCTTAGATTATGGAAATTCTAGTCCTAGTTTGTTATCAGATTTTGTCATGAATGGTATTTTATCAAATACTTTTTCTGTATTTGATTATTTCATTTGTTCTTTTAATCTATAATTTTCTAATAATATGAATAATAACATTTTAAGTGATTTTTTTCTTTTAAGCTAAACTTTCATGGTATGTTGTTATCATATCAAGGTTTTTATACTTTGCAGAATTTATTTGTATTATATGTGCGTGTATACCGTACCCATGCATTCATTTTGTATTTCTGTGCATTAGTGAGATTGACCTCTCATTGTCCATTTTGGTATTCTCAAGTTTCCATATCAGTATGATTCCAGGTTCATAAAATTATTTGGGAATGGTCCTGTTTTATTCTTAGATGCATTCACTAATTTTGTAATTACTTCTTCCTTGGGAGTTTGGTAGAATTTATTAAGGAACCAGTATTGTCTTAGAGTTTGGGCCACTGAGGTATATTCTTTACTATTTGTAGGACACTGCAGGTTTTCTGTGTCTTCTTGAGTTAGTGTTAGTAGATTACATTTTTCTAAGAATTTGTTCATTTGACGTAAATTTTCAAATTTATTTACCTAAAGTTCTTCATAAACCTCTCCTTTACATGTCTATAGGAGTTATAGTAATTTTGTTTGTAATATTGGGTTTTTTGTGTCTTTTTTCCCTAGATCAGTTGCTATTGTATGTTTTTTTCTATTTTGTTAATGTGTCCTCTTAACTTTTATTGTATCTTTTTTTATGTTAGCTTAATCACATTATGATCAGAGAACATACTCTTTTAAAAGTTCATTCCTTTAAAATATATCAGGACATGGGGCACTTGGGTGGCTCAATCATTTGAGCGTCCAACTTTGGCTCAGGTCATGATCTCACAGTTTGTGAGTTCAAGCCTTGCATCAGGCTCTGAACTGACAGCACAGAACCTAGACCCTCCTTCAGATTTTGTCTCCCTCTCTCTCTGCCCCTCTCCCACTTGTATTCTATCTCTCTCACTCTCAAAAATAAGTAGTAAAAAAATAAAATAAATAAAATATATCAGAACTTGGGGTGCCTGGGTATCTTAGTCTGTTAAGCTTCTGACTTCAGCTCAGGTCATAATCTAACAGGTTCATGGGTTCAAGCCCTGCGTCAGGCTCGCTCTCTCTCTCAAAAATAAATATAACATTTAAGAAATCGAATCAAATACATTAGGACTTGTGTTTATTGCCCAGCATATGGTCAAATTTTTAATGTTCTCTGCTTGAAAAGAAAAAATTCTGGGGCACCTGGGTGGCTGAGTCAGTTGAGTGTCCAACTTCTAATTTACTCTCAGGTCATAAGCCCTGGGTCGTGGAATCAAGCCTTTTTGTCAGGCTTTGAGCTGAGTGTGGAGCCTGCTTGGGATTGTCTACCCGTCTCTCCTTCCTCTGCTTGCACGCATGTATGTGTGCTCGCTCATGCACGCTCTTTCTCTCCCTCTCTCTTTCAAAATAAATAAATAAACATTAAAAAAATTCGCAATTGCTGAATATAGTACTTTAGGTCAAATTTATTAATTATGTTCAAATTATTTATAATGTTACCTTTTTTTCTCTTTTGGTCTGTTTTTGTCTATAATTTTCAAAGAGAAGTATGTTAACATTTACTAATAGATAAAATGAAAGAGATCTGTGAGTTTCCCTTGTGGTTCAGTTTGTTTTGCTTTGTATGCTTTAAGGCTAAATTATTAAATGCATACCTCTTGAAATACTTCTTGGTGTATTTAACCTTTGGCATTATGAGGTGACCCTCTCTGTCTCTAGCTTTTTTTGTGCTTTGACTAACATTTACAAAGCTCTATCAATTCTTTGGTTGGGTTTTGTGTGCTCTGTTTTTTTTCCTTAAGGCCTTTCTGTGTTCTTATGTTCTGAATATAGTTGGTTTCCAGTTTTTTCTCCCATCTGACAATCTATAACTTTTAACTGAATCATTAGCATCATTTACATTTTAATAAAATTACCTGTATCTTTGACTTTAAGTGTGTCACCTTATTTTTGCTATTTGTCCTAGTTTTTTTTTCCTTTTTTTGTCTTTTGGGTTGATTTTTATTTTTTTATCATTTGAATTTTTCTCTTTATCAGTTTACAAGTTATACACCCTTTTCCTGTCCTTTTGTTGGTTACACTATACATTACAATATGCATGTTTAGTTGACCGATATCTGACATTAAGCAGTACCTGAACCTTATCCCCTGACAGTGCAAAAGACCTTAGAGCAGGAGTTGGCAGTCTTTCTCTGAAGGGTCAAATAGGAAATACTTCTTCCAGGACATATGGTTTCTGTCACAACTACTCAGCTCTGCCATTGTTAGCAAGAAAGCAGTTATAAACAATACTTAAACAAATGGGTGGGGGCTACATTCCAACAAAATGTATTTATAAAGATAAGTGGCAGGCAGATATCAGTTTACCAGCAGTTAACCTAAATTCCATTTAACCCTATGCTGAGTTTTCTTACTGTTTCCAGTTCTTTAAATTGACTTTTTTAAAAAATCTCCATTCAGTAATTACTGTTCTATTCAGCCAGCGAGTGTTTATTTGGGTTTATCTTTATATTTCCCACTTTCCTTGCTCTTTAGTCCTTCTGTTATCATCTCAGACCCTACCTCTGAGAGATCACTTTTTTTCTGCCTCAAGCACATCCTTTTGAATATCCTTTAGAGAGGGTTTGCTGGTTGCCATCTCTTGGGGCACTCTATAGGTTTTTGTTTGAATTTTTATTCATTTCCCATTCTTTTTTTTTTTTTTTTAATTTTTCTTAATGTTTGTTTATTTTGAGAGAGAGACCGAGCAGTGGTAGGGGAGGGGCAGAGAGAAAGGAAGACATAGAATCTGAAACAGGCTCCAGGCTCTGAGCTAGCTGTCAGCACAGAGCCCAATGCGGGGCTTGAACCCATGAACCTGACCATGACCTGAGCCGAAGTTGGACGCTTAACCAACTAAGCCACCCAGGCACCCCTTCATTTCCCATTTCCCATTCTTTACTCTAAAAGGATTTTTCTGTATAGAATTCTGGGTTTAGAATTATTGTTCCAATGTCTTATGGCTTCCATTGTTATTGTTGCAAAGTTATCTGTTTTTAATCATCTTTGAAATCTTTTTTAATCTGGCTGTGTGTTTTTTATCTTTGCTGTTCTTTATTTGTACTATAATATGAGCATGCATGTTTCTTTTTATTCAACTTATTTGAGAAATGTTAGATTTCTTGAATCTGTGTTGTGTCTTTCATTAGTTCTGGGAAATTTTCAGCCCATTTCTTATTCCTTCTCTCTTCTTCTAAAACTACCGTAAATATAAGTTAAATCTTCTCCCTACCTATCCTTTAACTTCTTACATATCCTTTAACTTATCTGATTTTTTTCTTTTTTCCCCTGTAATGTATTTTGGATATGTTCTAGTTTTATTTAGTTCTTATAAAAATTTGCTGAGTCAGTTTTTATAGTTTCTCTTCACTGCAAGTATTTTCAAGCTGTTTTTTTTTAATTTATTTTTTTAAATTTTGCGTAGCTGTTCTACACTCTGTGTATGATCCTTTAGTGTCTGAATACATGGGGAATTCTCAGCTTCCTCTTTTTTTCTCTTTTGGTCCCTGCTTTCTAACCTTTGTTTTCTTGTATTCTTTATGCTTCCTTATTTTTTTATTGAGTACTACTTTTTTTTTTCTTAAATTATTTGTGAGAACTTTTTTGAAGAGTAGGACACAAGCCTTCTTTTATTCTGCCAGGTACCTGGGAATATTGCAAATCTGGGCCTATCTTAAGTCAAGTTGAGAGTTTAAGATTCCCTTGACCGCACAAGCAAGGCAGATCATTTCAAATCTGAGTAAGAACTGGCCCATGACCACAGCTTCTTACGAATAGTTTTTCCTTCCCCTCCCACCCCCCCATTCCCCCACTGTCATTCCAATGTAAATTTCCTAGCATGCTCTGGGGGTAGGGTTTATTTCTGGTTCACCCTTATCTGATTATTAATTAGGCATATTCTATGACTCAGCTTCATTTCATGAGTGGTTCCCAAAAAGGTTACAGGGTCATAACTCCTACCCTCTTACCAAGAAGGTTGTTGAAAGAAAAAGCCTGTATTTGCCAGAATGTAGAAAATTTACCAAAACTGGAAAATTTTCAGCTCATTTCTTATTAATGCTTTGCTTACCTCTCCTAGTTTTCACTTGTATTTTCTTGTTTTTTGTCAGCTCTCCAATGTTTTTAAGGTGATTTTGAAATGTATTTTATTACATATGTGTCTTTCCCCCATTCTCTGGGATTCTTAGATGTTTTAAATGGGAGAGTTGGTCCTTATAATCATTCCCATTACTGAAACCAAAGCCCTATAAGTTATAAAATTGCATGTAATTTCTTAAATTATTTCTCTCTTTATCCAATGATAGCTGACTCTTCCTTTCCCTTGGCTTATGATTTAATTCTCTGTTTGCATTGCAAAACCAAAAACTTGGATTTATACTTTGCCTTTTGAGTGATCAAGGAAGAAAATTCAATGATATTATATTTCCTTCACTACTTTCTGGAATTGCCTAGTTCTGCTCAGCCAACCCAGATGGGTAGTGGAGTAACACATGTCAGAGCCAGGATATTCACATATCCCATTTTGTATAGCCTACAGCAGTGGCTACTTTAAGTTACACCTTGTACAAGGCAATGCCATGGTTCCTCCCTTCAAAGAACTACCTGTATAGTAACAAAAACAGGCATGTATATAGCTGAATATGGTATAAAACCTCAGTAAGGGGTGCATGGGAGCCTCAGTTGGTTAAGCATCTGACTCTTAATACCGGCTCAGGTTGTGATCTTGTGGTCATGAGATCAAGCCCTGCAACAGGCTCTGTGTTGAGCTTGGAGCCTGCTTGGGATTCTCTCTCTCTCTCTGATCCTCCCCCACTCATGCAACTGTGCACCAGCTCTTTTTCTTAAAATAAACAAACATCAAAAGTTCAGTAAAAGAAAAGGAACTGTACAAGTAGCCCATATGAATTGCCAAATGACCTGTGTTTTTAAAAATCTCATTAAATCCTTCTTTTGGCTTACAGAGCATATGAATAGCAGGACAGCCTCCAGAATTAATCTATTCTGGGTTTTAATACAGGCTCTGACTGTATAATGTTGGCATCTCATTAACTTTCCTTCCTAGGTATAGGTCTCAAAGTATTATGAGGATTAAATGAGATGCTAATGTTTAGCATAGTTTGTGGAAACATAGTGCTCAATAAATCTTAATTATTATATTCTGAACACTTTTGTATTCACTTTTGAAATTTAAGGCATTTTAAAATTAATTTGTCTATTATGTTTGGTCGTTAGATGTATTTTATGAAAAATCGTGCCAGACGACAAGGTATTAATTTAAAGCTTCTCCCCAATGGATTCACGAAGAGGAAAGAAAATTCAACATTTTTTGATAAGAAGTAAGTTTCTAACTTCATTCTTAGTATATTAGGTATTCTGAATTGATCAGGAACATCTTTGAAGGTTTGGTTTGGTATAGAGCATTGCTGCCCAAGGTCTGTGAGCTTTTTGTCACTGGTCTGTGGCAAGATGGTTGTACAAATTGAAAATAAGCATTTAAAAATTTTAACTAATTTTATGTCATGTGAATAATAAAAATTTGGGCTTATGGGGGTGTGTGTGTGTGTGTGTGTGTGTGTCTGTGTCTGTGTGTCTGAGACCTGAGATACCATGGAAGTATTTCAGAGATTTCAGGGGCAAAATAATGAATCAAAGCAGGACCCTGCACAGTTTTGATTCCAGCGGTTTGGCTTTTATAATCCTTTCTACTTTGGCTTTCACTTGAAAGCCAATACTGAGGTAGAGGGAGTCTTGGAAAACATTTACTCTGTAGTAAATCTGAGTATAGATGATACAATAGAGATTAGTCTGCTGCTTTCTGAGAGTGTTAGGTCTTAAAGGTCCCATTAGTACAGAGGGGAACAGAATCCCAAAATATTATAAGTAGTCCACTAAATTATTAGATAATACTTTTCAAATGTCCATGTTGTGGATTTAGAGTAAAAAAATCCTGAATGAGTTCCTCTTTCTTCAGCCTCTCAGTAACTTAGTAACTGCAATTTAGTAACCTGAAGTTAATTTCTCTGGGCCTCATCTGCATGATATGGGGGTTGTACTAGGTATAACCCTAAGGTTTGCTTCCAGTTTTACCACTTCATAAATTGAAAAGGCAGAACCGTCAGAATTATCATTATTCTAATAAACTTTTCACCTTTTCAAAAGATATTATATTAGAAGATGATGTTCTCCATTTATTTTTTATGTTTTAAGAGAAATATTTATAAACGTGGTTTTGCTTTTTCCTGGGTAGCCTTCCAGAAATAAAGTAATGTTTTGCATTTATCAAATATGAGATGATTCCACTATGCATTTTCAAACTGACATATTTAGAAATTGACATAATTTGTTTGAAATTTAAGGTAACTGGTTTATGTCTTCTCAAATATAAACTATATTCCTGTGTTATGAAGGAAACCATTCAGAATGATTGATGAGAGCTTAGTTCTCAGCTCTAAAAAGCATGAACCCTCAAATGTAAAATTTTGGGGTCTCTAGGTACAAGAACATAGGTTAGATATTTTTTTCTCCAAAAATAAACATTCAGTATGTTTCCTGGATTTAGAATCCAAATTTATATTCAGTTATTTTGGAACACCTCAGATCTATGAAGTGGCAGATTAGACTCTTTTTGCATTAATGCCTTTTGCTCATGAATTTACAATGATTTGGGGTTGGTTTTTCTTATATGTTTTAGTGTTTTCCCATGAGGAGATTAGCATACTTAATAAAGCCTATTAACATACTTAGTAGGCTTTATTAATTTTTTAATATTTATTAAACATTTTTAATAATTGTCAAGTTACCTAACATACAGTGTATACAGAATAATAGTCTTGGCTTCAGGAGTAGATTTCTCTGGTTCATCACTTACCTACAACACCCAGTGCTCATCCCAACACGTGCCCTCCTCAGTGCCCATCACCCATTTTCCCTGCCCCACCGCTCATCCCCCATCAACCCTCAGTTTGTACTCTGTATTTAAGAGTCTCTTAGAGTTTGCCTCTCTCTTTGTAGCTTGTTTTTCCTTTCCTTCCTCTGTGGCCTTCTGTTAAGTTTCTGAAATTCTACATATGAGTGAAAACGTAGGGTATCTGTATTTTTCTGACTGATTCATTTCACTAAACATAATACCGTCCAGTTCTATCTATGTTGTTGCAAATGGCAAGATTTCATTCTTTTTCATCGCCGAGTAGTAGTTCATTATGTGTGGAATCACATCACACCTTCTTTATTCATCAGTTGATGGACATTTGGGTTCTTTCCATAGTTTGGCTGTTGTTGATAGCACTGCTATAAACGTCAGGGTACATGTGCATCTACGAATCAGCACGCCTGTATCCTTTGGATAAATTCCTAGCAGTGCTATTCTGGGTCGTAGGGTAATTCTGTTTTTAATTTTTTGAGGACCTCCATACTGTTTTCTGGAGTCACTGCACCAGTTTGCCTTCCCACCAACAGTGCAGGAGGGTTCCCCTTTAGATTCAACTTCTTTGCTGTTTTCACATATGTAAAATGGAGCTGATGATAGCTATTGTGTAAAGTTGTGACCATTAGTGTATTAATTTACCTAACTGGAGTGTAGAAAGAAATGAGTGTAGGTAGCAGTTGTAAAACTAATATATCCTCATCATAAAAAAAAAAGTTTGATGGAAAAATAGCACCTATAAATTCCACTGTGTGGAGATGACCACTGATAACATTTCATGTTTCTTCTAATCATGTTTTCTTCTTTTTCCATTAATAAAATACAACGTTAAGTACATTAGAGTATGCAAAATTACATGGGTCTTTTCAAGTTGAACATTACTAATATTTTTATGAATAAAAGGATACTTTTCTCTGCAGCTGCATTTGTTAATACAAACCTGCTGTATTTCTAAGTAGTATATTCCAGTTATCACTAGTATATTTTCTTTAATTATTACCATATTTGTGAACATTTAGCTTATTTCTGGTTTTTAATTATTAGAAATAATGCCGTAATTACATTAAATAATTCCTCCTTGAAGAAATTGTTTTGTGTAGTTACATGATTTTTTCTTTGCAGTCAATCCCTAGAAGTAGAATTACTGGATCAGACTACGTGCATTTAAAATTTTGAGAGGGGCCCCTGGGGCTCAGTCAGTTAAGGGTCCGACTTTGGCTCAGGTCATGATTTCATGGATTATGAGTTCAAGCCCCACATCAGGCACTCTGCTATGAGCACAGAGCCCACATCGGATCCTCTGTTTCCCTCTCTTTCTGCCCCTTTCCTACTTGCACATGCGTACTCTTTCTCAAAAATAAACATTAAAAAATAAAATGAAATTTTGAGAAAGACTTCAAATTACCCCTGCCCAAAACATACCACTTTGTATCTTCATCAGAAAAGTTTGAGAATGCCTATTGTAGTTATACTTGAACTTTAATTGAATACAAATTTTTCTTGCATGTCTAATTATTGGAAAGACTGAGCTCTTGAATTTTCTCTTTTAAGATGTCTCTGTTTACAGCTTATCTTATTCTGTTGCATACATAGGGAATATTTTTACCAGTCTGTTTATCCTTTAATTTGGTCTTACAGTCATTTTGATTCATTTTAAATAGTTGTAAAAAAAAAATTCTGTACAGTATAGAGGTAGGAAAATGGAGTGATTAAGAGCACAAAGTGGACCCAAGCTACCTAGGTTCAAATTTATGATTAGCCTTCTCCTAGCTATGTGATATTAAGCTCAACCACCTAACTTTTTTTTGTCTCAGTTTTCTCATCTAAAAGTGTGACTAGTAATAATAAACTGGGACTAAACTAATTTTCATTTCCATTTGTAATATGTGAAGAATACCTGTTTAAACATCTTGCTGCCACTGAGTTATCTCTTAAAAAAATGTTGCTAATTTGATTCAAATGACGTTTTTTAAGATTTCCTTTTATTTAATTGCTACTGAGATATGAAACATTTGACTACACGTTTCAGAGTGATATCTTAAAAGTTCAAGTATAAAATTTGACTTGCTGGAAGGAGGAGATACTAAATCTTTTCAAAGAATTTATTTTCCCTTTCCATGCCCCAGTAGTCTGTTTTTAAGAGACTCATTTTCAGTACTGTTTTTCAACTTTCAAAAGTGATTAATGCTTTGACTCAAATAAAGCTAAATTTGAATATTGCTTCTGCCATTTAGTACACAGTAGGTGACCTTAGGCAAGATTGAATTTACTGGATTGAGAGGATTAAACAAAATGATAACTAAAGTAGAACCTGGCACTGCTTGTCTTACCTGAAATCCTTGGGGATATGGTAAATTTACATATTATATTCATTTCTAGGAGGTCTGAGACAGCCTTACATAAACAATACAATGTCTACTGTGAAACCTGCAAATATTTACATTACAGAGGGTAAATAATGATTGTGAACTGGCTTGGGCGGGTTTTGCTGGCAAAGGAGTTAATGGAAAAACTTTAAATTTCACCTGTTTGGGAACTTTGTTACTGGTCACATGAGATTTCCGGCCTGTATACTAAAAGGACTATTACAACACCTACAGAATTAAACTGCCCATTTGCTTATTTAAGCAGCTCGAGTTACAGTTTAATAAAAAACTCAAATTGAACTTGTTTAAATTTAAACATTTCAATGTTAATTTCTGAACAGAGTGAAGAATTCTTTGTGGTGTTTTTGTAACTTTTCTATGAAGTCTGAAATTATTTCAAAATACAAAACTTAATAAAAGACATAAATAAATACCTTCATGCGAAGCGTGGCTAATGCTACGTTATTGTGCCTGAGTTACCTCTGTAGAACTATCTGCAGGTTATGTAGCAAGTGTAATAGGTACCTTAGAAGTATAGGTTCATTGCACACCCAGACATCCTTTATGGTAGAAATATTTGACCAGTATTCGAGCAGTATGAATCTCCTAAATCACATATGCAGAATTGTGTGATGTGTGAATTTTTATAAGGATAAGAAATGTAATTTTCATGTTATAGTCAAAGGTGGGATATAACACTAACCTATCTGTGAGGTCAAAAATGTATTTAATAGTGATGAATTTTAGAGAACTGATGAATTTGCAGGGATGTCAAATATTAAGAATAAGTTGAGGAGCACCTGAGTGGCTCAGTTGATTAAGCTTCTGACTTGATTTTAGCTCAGGTTATGAGCTCACAATGCGATCAAGCCCTGTGTCAGGCTCTGCTGACAGCATGACACCTGCTTGGGATTCTTCTTCTTCCTCCCTCTCTCCGCCCCTACTCTTACCCCATGCACATGCACTCCATCTGTCTCTCTGTCTCTCTCAAAAAAGTAAATAAACATTAAAAAAAAAATCTTAAGCTAAAGCAAGATTGATATTCGCTCTTAAAAAATATAAGAGCTTTACTCTGGAGCAGATCTCAGACCACTTCTTTAAAATAGTGATTCTTGGGGTGCCTGGGTGGCTCAGTCGGTTGAGTGTCCGACTTCAACTACNCCCCCGCCCCCCCCCCCCCCCGGTCTCTGACCCTCCCCAGCTCACGCTGTGTCTCTCAAAAATAAATAAAACATGTTAAAAAAAAAATTTAAAGTAATAAAAATAGTGATTTTTTCAGGGGTGCCTTAGTGGCTCAGTCGGTTAAGTGTCTGACTTCGGCTCAGGTCTTGATCTCACAGTTTGTGAGTTTGAGCCCTGCTTCAAGCCCTGATAGCTCCAAGCCTGGAGCTTGCTTCAGAGTCTGTGTCTCCCTCTCTCTTTGCCCCTCCCCTGCTTGCACTCAGTCTCTCTAAAAAATAAATAAGCATTAAAAAATAAAATAAATAGTGACTCAGAGGTAACTCCTTTACCTCCTCTCTTTGTGGGACATATAAACTTATGTTCACTTTCACCCATTGCTAATCAATTACTGCTGGAACAAATATGAAAGATCTATATGAAGAAAACCTAAACTGTACTGAATGACTTAATAGATTGGAACAAATGGAAAATGGTATCCTTAGGAGACTCACTATTATAGAAATAACATTTCTTAAATGAATGATCTTTATATTTGATGTGATCTTAATCAAAATATTAAATTTGTTTGGTTTTGATTTGGGAATTTTTTTTTTTTGAAAAGATGGAAAGAGTTTATGATAATATGTCTTAAGCTCATTTTGAAAAGTAAGCATAGAAGCACCAGGAAAAATGTGATAAAGAGTAATAAGACTGGACTCATTGAAATTTATGAAATTCTAGTAAAATTTTTTGATGTTGACATGGAAATCTATAGTTAGCTTAAATTATAGAAAGTAGATGTAAGGCTTTTTGGTACTCTAGCATCTGATGAAGGTGGCATTTCCAATTAATGAAGATAATTACTTAGTAAATGGGGTGATAATCATTTAGCTTGCCATTTGTCAGAGGAAAGCTGGGTTTTTAACTAGAACTTCAGGTAGATCAAGATCCTAAACTTGAAATGAAAAATACTAGTATTTTCATGATCTTAGAGAGGAAATACTTTATCCAAGGCCATAAAGGAAAAAAATAACTAAAGTTTACATAAAAATTTTTAAAAATTGTATGGTTAAAAAAGACCACAGTAAACTCAAAAGACTAACAGGACAAAAAAGAAAAATCTTTAACATGTGTGACAAAGAGTGTTTATGCATTGATACGAAAAAAGACTAGTACCTAATTAGGAAAAGGGGCAAAGGGGCAAAGGATAAGAATAGGTGGTCATGGAAAGACACATATTTACATGTGTCATAGAAAGATCTATGTATGTTATATATAATATGTGGCATATAAGTATTTATTGATAATAATCAAAAATAATGAAGGTGTGAGTTAGCCAGACCAGTTTGCTGTTCCACTATTGATGAGACTATACATTAGTGGTCATTTTAGAAGGCAATTTGGTAATATTTTTCAAAATGTTATACATGCCTACTCAAGGAAGTTGTACTACGGATGTATTAGTATAGTTTATAGAGATGTATATATATCTGTTGCAGCATTGTTTTTAATAGTGTAAAAACTGGCAACACCCTCAAGTTGTTGAGTCAAATTGATTCTTTTCACAAAACAGAATTCTAGGTAGCCATGAAACAAAAATAAATTAATTGTAGAAATATTGTCATGGAATGACATCTATGATATGTCCAATGAAAAACAAAGTTTAAACAATTGTCTGAAAGATAGGAAGCCCACTTTTCCTATTTATATAAAATTTGCATGCACTGAAACACACAGATCTTAAGAATACACTTGTTAAGTTTTGACAAATGCATAGATAGGCATACCATTTTGTTGCACTTCATTCACTTTATTGTGCTTTGCAGATACTGTTATTTACAAATTGAAGGTCTGTGGCAACCCTGCATCATGCAAGTCTATTTGTGCCATTTTCCCAACAGCATTTGCTTATTTCCTGTCTCTGTGTCACATTTTGGTAATTGTCACAGTATTGCAGACTTTTTCATTACTGTATTTGTCATGGTGACCTTTGTGATTAGTGATCTTTGATGTTTCTATTGTCATTGTTTTGGGGTGCCATAAACTGCACCCATGTGACAGTGAACTTAATTGATAAATGTTGTGTGGGTTCTCACTGGTCCACCACCTGGCCATCTCCCCATCTTTCTCCCTTTCTTCAGGTTTCCTATTCCCTGAGACACAACAATATTGAAATTAGGCCAATTTGTAACCCTATAGTAACCTCCTAAAGTGTGCAAGTGAAAGAAAGGGTCTCCTGGCTCATTTTAAGTCAAAAGCTAGAAATGATTAAGTTCAGTGAAGAAAGCATGTCAAAGTCAAGATGGGCTTAAAGTTAGGCCTCTTATGCCAAACAGCCAAGTTCTGAATGCAATGAAAAAGTTCTTGAAGGAAATTAAAAATGCTTTCTAGTGAACACACGAATGGTTAAGAAAGCAAAATGACTTATTGCTGATACGGACAAAGTGGTCTGGATAGAAGATAAACCAGGAACATTTCTGTAAGCCAAACCCTAATCCAGAGCAAGGCTCTAAATCTTTTTAATTCTATAAAGGCTGAGGAGATGAGGATGCTGCAGAAGAAAATTTTGAAGCTAAGAGGGGTTGGTTTTTGAAATTAAGGAAAGCTTTCTCTGTAACATAAAAGTGCAAAGTAAAGTAGCAAGTGCTGCTCTAGAAGCTGTAGTAAGTTATCCAGAAAATCTAGCTAATATAATTTAAAAAGGTGATTACACTAAACAACAGATTTTCAATGTAGACAAAACAGCAGTATTGGAGGAAAATGCCATAGACTTTCATAGCTAGAGTGGATGCCAATGCCTGGCTTCAAAGCTTCAGGGACAGGCTATCTTATTAGGGACTAATGCAGCTGGAGAGTTTAAGTTGAAGGCAAGGCCCATTTACCATTCCAAAAGTCCTAGCATAATGCTAAATCTACTCTGCTTATGCTCTATTAATGGAAAAACAAAGCCTGGATAACAGTATATCTGTTTACAGCATGGTTTCAAGAGTGTTTTAAACCCACTGTTGAGACCTCCTATTCAGAAAAAAAGATTTCTTTCCAAAATATTGCTGCTCACTGACAATGCAGCTGATTATCCAAGAGCTCTGGTGGAGATGTACAATAAGATGAATGTTGTTTTTATGCCTGTTAACACAACATCCATTCTGTAGCCCATGAATCAGAGTCATTTCGACTTTCATGTCTTACTATTTAAGAAATACGTTTCAGAAGTCTGTGGCTGCCATGTATAGTGATTCCTCTGATGGATCTGGACAGAGTCTGTTGAAAACCTCTTGGAAAAGATTCACCATTCTAGAGGCCATTAAAAAACATTTATGATTTATGGGGAAAAGTTAGAATATCAGCATTTACAGGAGTTTGGAAGAAATTGATTCCAACCCTCATGGATGACTTTAAGGGGTTCAAGACTTCAGTGGAGACAGTAACTGCAGATGTAGTAGAAATAGCAAGAGAACTAGAATTAGAAGTGGAGCCTGAAGGGGCGCCGGGGTGGCTCAGTCCGGTGAACGTCCGACTTCAGCTCAGGTCATGATCTCACGGTATGTTGAGTTTGAGCCCCGCATTGGGCTCTGTGCTGACAGCTCAGAGCCTGGAGCCTGCTTCAGATTCTTTGTTTCCCTCTTTCTCTGCCCCTCCCTATTTGCACTCTATCTCTGTCTCAAAAGTAAACATTAAAAAAAAGGAAAGAAAGAAGTGGAGCCTGAAAATGTGACTGAATGCCTGCAGTCTCAGTAAAACTTCTGTGGATGAGGAGCTGCTTCTTGTGAATGAGCAAAGAAAGTGATTTCTTAAGATAGAATCTACTACTGGTATAGGTGTTGTGAAGATTAAAATGACAAAGGATTTAGAATGTTATATAAACTTTGCTAATAAAGCAGTAGTTGAGTTTAAGAGGATTGACATCAGTTTTGAAAGAAGTTTTGTGGGTAAAGTTCTGTCAAACAGCATCACATGCTACAGAGAAATCATTGGTTGTTGTCTTTTNCCAAAGTCAGATGCTTAACCAACTGAGCCACCCAGGCGCCCCATTGTTGTCTTATTTTAAAAATTGCCACAGTGACCCCAGTCTTTAGCAGTTGCCACCCTGATCAGTCAGCAGCCATCAATAATGAAATAAGACCCTCCCCCAGCAAAAAGATTATGACTCATTGAAGGCTCAGATGATGGTTAGCATTATTTTTTAGACATAATGCTATTGCACACTTAACAGACTACCATATAGTGTAAAAATAAGTTTTTATGTACTGGGAAACCAAAACTTCATTTGGCTGGCTTTGTTGCAATATTTACTTTTATTATGGTGGTCTCAAACTGAATCCATGATTATTTCTGAGGTATGCCTGTATCTGTATAACACAGTCCCTATGAATATATAGAATATTACCATCACCCCAGCAAGGTCTTTCCTTGTTAGCTCCTCTCCTCCCCACAGACAACTTGTTCTTTTTCCCTTGAAGATGAGTTTTGCCTGATTTAAAATTCCATATATGGAATCATATAGCTCACCCTCATGATAGTTTAGCTGAATATGAAATATCTGGACATTTCAGTAATTCTGTTTAGTTATTCCACTGTATTCTTACCTTTTTTGCCACTGTTGAGAGCACTGTTTTTTATATAGTCTTTATTTTTTTCTTTCAGTTGACTTTCAGATCTTCACTTTTGTCTTTGGAGTACTGCAGTTTCACTGTGATCTAGGTCTTCATGTGATTTGTTTTTTATTTATTTTTTAATTTCTTATATTTTTTAAATGTATAATTTATTTATTTTGAGAGAGAGGTGGGGAAGGGCAGAGAGAGAGGGAGAGAGAATCTCAAGCAGGCTCTGCACTGACAGAGGTATGTGGGGTATGATCCTATGACCCTGGGATCATGACCTAAGCCAAAATCAAGAGTCAGACACTTAACCATCTGAGCCACCCAGGTGCCCCTCATGGTTTTTGTTGTTGTTGTTGTTGTTGTTGTTTTTAAGTTTATTTATCTTTGGGATTTGTGCTTTTTGAATATGACAGTTCTGGAAATTCTAAGGTATTATTTTAATTTCTTATTTGTTTGTCTTTGCTACATTCAGGGTAGTTTATTCAGGTAGTTTATTGCAAGCTACTCTCCACAGCTATGTCTAATCTATCTTTAGCTCATGCACTGAGTATTTGTTTCGATTTTATTTTTCATTTTTAGAAAGTCTGTTTCTGTTGGTGGGAATGTAAACTGGTGCAGCCCCTCTGGAAAACAGTGTGGAGGTTCCTCAGGAAACNAAGAAGGGGGGAAATGGTGGGGGAAAGGGAGAGAGGCAAACCATGAGAGACTCTTGAATGCTGAGAACAAACTGAGGACTGATGGATGTGGGGGGCGAGGGGGGTGATGGGCATGGAGGGGGGCACTTGTGAGGATGAGCACTTGGCGTTATGTGGAAACCAACTTGACAATAAACTATTTGTAAAAAATAAAAATAAAAAAAATAAAGTTCCAAGCCAAGTTAAAAAAAAAAAAAGTAAGTCTGTTTCTTTTTGCAGTCTATCTGGTCTTTTAGATAGACCTGTATTCCTTTCTCATGTTTAAGTTCCCCTTTGTTTAATAATTTAGAACATTTATTATCTGTGCAAATAATTCAAGTATCAGAAGTTCTTGGAAGTCTGTTACTGCTGTCTGCTGTTTCTGCTGACTTTTGATTATGGTGGCTGGTTTCCTTTTTTTATCTAAAATGTAGCCGTGAACTCAAGTTGATACGAAGCTGGTATGTGTTTACTTATGCCAAGATACTCCATGCCACCAATTCAGGACCCTCTTTAATTTCTTTGTCTTAAGTTTAAGTTTCCCAGACTGTACTTGTAGGAATAATTTGAACCCCAACCAATTTGTGGAAACTGTAGTTTCTCATTTTCAATTGAGATCTTTCCCTCTATTCCCTTTACCTTTCTCCCTAGAGCCCAAACTGAGGTCGACAAGTTTCCTAGTTGTCTTCCTTTGATAATATGCAGGATTTTTCTGGTTTACCCTTTCACGGGTTTTATGCTATGATTCCAGTTTGAGGTCTCCAGCTTATGTGGGCCCAAGATTTGTCTTCTATCACCCCGTGGCTATTGACAAACGTCTCTGTTACCAAGATTGGCAAAGGCTTTTGAAGCAGGTGTAGCTTCAGCATTCCACCATAATCTTTAGTTTTTACTTCCTTTTGGTTCCTAAAGATATCTTTTACTTGCTGATGAGCTCAGTCTGTATTTTATTTCTCTGGGATTTCTTAATGTATGCTATTGAGATTTTCAGATTATATTTTCTAAAATGTCCTAGTTGTTAAAATAAGTACTGGTCCCAGTACAAAGGTAAAGTCAGTAGTGGAAAAGAGGTGAATCAGGAAGATGTAGCAATTCTACTTCTAAAAATTTATGTGATAGATGAAACCATAGAAAATGAAATATGTACAAGGATATTCAAGCAGTGTTGCTTATAATAGTAAAAGAGTAATATGAATCTTAATAATTCATCAATAGTGGACTATTTAAAGAAATTATGGTATGTATTTACAATGGAAAAAGAACAAGTAGGTCTGAATGTTCTAATATGGAATGATTGTCAGAAATAGTGAGTAAAGTTATAAACTGGTAACAGTGGTTATCTTAGGGAAGGAAATTGGGTAGAAAGGGATAGGGATGGGAATTATGTGCTGTTTTGTACCTTTTGAATTTTAGACCATTGCCATGTAATGTTTATTTTAAGAATAAATAAATTTTTTAAAATTATAACTTTAAAAGGTATTGATATGGGCAGGACCATTATACATTTTGAGTTGTAAATAGAATCTTTGAATAGTATTCTGGTGCTATCATACAAAAAAACATATATTTTTATCCACAGTTGCTACTCTTTTTCAATAGTATTTTAGTGTTTTGCTCCAGGAAGCCATGGATATCAAACCTATAGATGTATTGGTTGTGCCTGGATTAAGTAGCATGTCTCATTTGGCTACATGAGTCCCTCATTTTATTTTTCTGACTGTTTGGATCTGAGAATTTGGCACTGAGGTCGAGAATGCATTTTGACTTATCAATTGGAAGAAAGACTTGGACTGAGAGGTCCCTTCCCCAAAAGTATTTTTAGCTAAATTCCAGGCTTGGGCTCTTTTGTGTGGGCTAATCACCCATTCCCCAGAAAGGGACCCAACTTTTGACCTTCCTTGACCTCTAAGCAACCCAGTCCTTCTTACCATTCCTTTACAACTGTCAGCTTACAACTGAATTTTTAACTCCCTTTTGCCTCAAGTTCTTTAGTTGTCTATCTGTGAGTATCTCTTGGACTTAGAGTATGAAGATAGAATTGTTCCCATTATTTAACAACAGTGTGAATTAATAATTGAGCTCTAATCCTGTTTTAGAAGTCAGCCACTAGATGTCTCTCTTGTAAAGAAATAACCATGTACAGCTGACAAAATTGCTTTTTTCTTTGGATAACATTACAGCATTTTAATTATATTGCAATAATGTACCCATCTACCTCTGTATTAATGTCAGTAGCACTTTTTTCTTTAGGCAGTTATGTGCTGATACACTTCATAAAGCACACTATTTTGTTTGTATGATACCCTGTAAGTAGTAGGATTATAGTTCACTGCAAACTGACTTTAGAAAAGAGCTAAGGAAAATGAAATGATGGGTTTAGCAGTTGTGGTCATGGGGGAACAAGTGGATTTTGCAGTGATCTTTGAGGGATTACATAATAGGGGCTCAGTACAAACTTACTCACTAATTGAAAATGTTTTGCTCTGTGGTTTCTCTGCCATTAACAGCTTTGGATATAGTTGGGGGAAGAGTTTCAGAGCAACAGCATGGACTTGGAAAAAACAGTGTGAATGAGTAGAAACTTATTGGTTCCACCAAACAGGCATTTCCAGGCATTCTACTGTAGCCATGTAGAGAATGGTAAGGAAGTTTCTGTGACATAGCATCACAGAAGTTGTAGGTTTCAGTAACAGCAGTTAGCCAGCATTAATGGAAATAGGAAACAGTCTTGATCACCTTGGGGTTCCTAGGCTGGTTCAGTTAGGGGAGTCCTTGCCTAATTACCAGATCTGCTTCTTCATGATCTGCTTCTAGCGCGTGTCCCTTTCTACTTCCTTCAGTGTGGTATTTATCAACTGTATCTCCCGTGCAGGCCCACTTTGTCTTGTCCTGGACTATTGAGGAACTTTTTAGTGCTTTCCCAACCTCAGTGTCTCCTTACCTCTGTCATTTGATACACTGTTGCCCGATACCTCTTTATAAAATGTGTTTTTACTGGGGTGGTCACTTGCTCAAAAACAAGGAGTTCAGAATGGTCTTGAGGTGAGAATGTCAGATGCAAAAGGATAAAGTAGTAAATTTAAGACAGTGTATATAGTTTGGTGTGTCTAGAAACTACGGTGAGAGTTGGTAAGTGATAGGGGATGAGGCTGGAGAGAGCCCCACTGGGACTGAGCCTTGCAGGACCTTATATGTCGTGTCAGGGAGTTTAGACAGAGTCACACCGTGAGCAGAACATTTTCCTATTCATACGAGGGATCCATGTTAAATATGGACCAGCCTAGTCTGTTCCCACCTGATTTCCTCGCGTATTCAATGGAGTGTACCCAGGCGGGTTACCATGCTTAATCCCAGAATGTTTTCCTCATCTATTATTTTCTAGCCATCTGTGAAAATACACGATAGCTCATCCTCTCCATTATTTCTTTTTTGCTGCAGTTCCTATGGTACATATTTTCTTCACAGTTAATACAAAACACATGCCACATTTAGTGCTGGCATTCAGTTTATGGTATGCACATATATCTACTCTCCTTTCTGCATTCTAGTGTTTCTTAGTAGGGGCTCTTTTGGCATTTTGAACAGGACAGTTTTTTTCTTACGTGGGGCTTTCCTATGCATTGCAGGGAGGCTGGCATTTCTGTTCTCTGCCCGCTAAATGCCTAAAGTGCTTCCCAGTCTTGGAACAGTCAGACTGCCCAGCCACTTCCAAATGTCCCCACCGCCCAGGTTGGTACCACTCCCAGTTGAGAACTGCTTTATTAAGTGCTCAAATATTTATCAGTTATTTGAAGGAAAATGTACTTTTTATTTCACCTGCTATATCCATTTTCTTAATATACTGTCTACTAAAGCCAGTACCACATACTTAACCTGTTTCCTATTATTATTTTGTAGCGGTGAAACTAATTTTTAAAAGAGCAAAATGTAATATATAACTGGAACTTTTCAAAGTATTTTCATAATGATGTGAGACATAGAAAATTATGGTTTTGATTCTCCCCAATTCCAGTAATTTTAATCCATGCTAAGTAACTACACAGATCCTTTTATTCAGTCTTCCAAAAACACTTATAATGGTACCAATACTAATAAAATAGATGGATTATTTTTATGAGGAATAGTTTTATTTATTCTTGAGATTTTAAAATTGTTCTTGAAATATATTTTAAAAGATTAAATGCCCGTGAGTGGAGAATTATATAGATACTTACTCATTTGTTTTTTCCTTCAAGAGTTTCAAATTTTGGTAGATTTTCTTTCTGCTTTAAATTAAAATAAGCTTTTATAACTGATGGTGGAACAAAATGTTTTTTTTCCTGAAATTCCTTTAGATATTATATGCTGCTTCCGAATTTTGTAATAGTTTACAGTTTACAGACTAGTTTTTTCTGTTGCTCAGAAATGAAAGATGAAACGTAGAAAGAAGAAAACTTTTAATTATTTATGTCATTTAGGATGCTTTATGTTGCTTGAAATAAAATACCCTCTTCAAACTGGTTTGAACTATAAAAAGGTAGATTATTGGCTGTCATAATTCAGTGTCCAGAGGTTGGATGGACTTGAGGGTTAATAGATAAAATGACTCAGTTACATCATTAACGACCCAGTTTTTTGCTGATTCTCCATTGTATCTTCAGTGGTGTCAGCTGAATCCTCATGGTCATAGAATGCTCCTAGTAACAGTCTGAGTTGCAGTAAATATCCAGGAGTGCCTCTCCCCCAGCATTACTGAACAGGAAACCTGAAATTCACCACAATTGGGCCATCTAAGTCATTGGCCCAATCCTGAGTCACTGTGTCAAGGAAAATATAAGATAGTGATTTTCTTCAGCTGACCAGTAAGTGGATGCCCCTAGAAGTAAGGAATGGGTTCTATTCATCAAAGTATGGTTATGGATTAGGAGGTAGATGGTGGTAAGAGATTGCCAGTGAGGCAATTAAAATGTCCACTATAACTCACAATAATTATTTCAAAATATGAAGGCAAATGCCTTTATTTAAAATAAAACATAACATATATTTGAATTGATGCTACGTAAAAATACATGGTTTGTTGTTGAACTTTCAGTTCTGGTAAGATCATAATAGAATAGTCTATTAGAACGTAAACTTGAGGTATTGTACTGTCTGGGTTCAAATCCCAGGTCTGCCATTTCCCAGCTAAATAATGACCTTGGAAGAGGGACTTTTCTTTTCTCTACCTTAGGGTTTTCGTGTAAAATTAAGTAAATGCATTCATTCAGAGTTAAAAGAATTAAATGAATTAATACTTGTAAAACATCTAGAACAATGTCTGACATATTAAAAGCACTTAATAAACTACTGTTATTACTATTACTTTATCACTTGCTAGTGCTATCTGGTGAAAGGATCTACTGATAGATTTTATAACCTATAGACTTTACTAATTAGTGGTGTAGTATTCTGAAGATTAGGCATGTGGAAATTCTAGCTTTACTTACTCCCATGGAATTGCCTATATTTAAAAATCAGAAGTAAAAGGGCACGTGGGTGGTTCAGTTGGTTAGGTGTCCAAATTCAGCTGAGGTCATGATCTCACAGTTGGTGAGTTTGAGCCCCATGCCGGGCTCTGTGATGACATCTCAGAGGAGCCTGCTTCGGATTCTGTGTCTTTCTCTCTCTGTCCCCTCCCTGACTTGTGCTCTGTCACTCTCTCAAAAATAAATAAACAATAAAAAAATTTTAAATGAATAAATAAAAATCAGAAGTAAAAATTTTAGGCATATTTGAACTGACATGACACATCACTGTGCTTCTTAAAAGCAGTGAGGAAATACTTCCCTTAATAATTAGAAGCAAAGGCAGAAAAGTTAATGTCTTAAGTATACTATGGAATATACTATAGAAATATTTACTAGCAGAGTTACGTAGTAGGATGATGAGTCTTCCTCTGAGCCCTTCATTTCATCCTTTTTTAAAAACTTTTGTTGTTGCGGAGCCCCAGGGTGGCTCAGTCTATTAAGCATCTAACTTCGGTTGAGGTCATGATCTTGTAGTTTGTTAGTGAGTTCGAGCCCCATGTCAGGTTCTGTACTTACAGTGCAGAGCCTGGAGCCTGCTTCTAGTTGTCGTCTTCTCTCTGCCCCTCCTCCACTCATGCTCATGTTCTCTCTCTCTCTCTCTCTTTCTCTCTCTCTCGCTCACTCGCTCTCGCTCTCTCTCGCTCTCTCTTGCTCTCTCTCTCAAAAATAAACAAACATTAGGGGCGCCTGGGTGGCTCAGTCAGTTAAGCGTCTGACTTCGGCTCAGGTCATGATCTCACGGTTTGTGGGTTCTAGCCCTGCGTTGGGCTCTGCTGACAGCTTGAAACCTGGAGCCTGCTTCGGATTCTGTGTCTCCCTCTCTCTCTGCCCCCTCCCCTATTCATGCTCTGTTTCTCTGTCTCAATAATAAATAAACATCAAAAAATATTTTTTAAATAAATAATAAAACAAAACACCTTTGTTGTTGGTATATTAACCACATAATAAAAATCCATGATGTTTAGCAGAGGCTTCAAGGCTCTTTACGATCTAGTATGAACCCATTTGTCTGGATCCATTTGTCTTTCCTCAGTTTAAGGTGAATTTGGTTAGGAACTCATGGCAAAATATTCTCAGTTAAAGGCTCTGTGACTATTTTTGTTCTAAGCTTCATAATTTAGGACATTGAATTGAATGTTGAAGTATAACAATGGCAATTACCGTAACTAACTTTTTTGATATGTTCTGAGCTCTTGACATGTTATTTACTCATTTAATCCTCTGATATAAGTACTATCGTTACCCTCATTTTACTGTGAGAAACCTGAGGCACAGAGATTTGTCTCTTGTTCAAGATTACATCAAATTATAAATTGTTAAGAATAGGATTCAAGCAGAGTCCACTTAACCTTTCCCCTGCCCCACCTCTCATTCTTACAGTATATTGGGTATTCTTCCTCTGTATAGTATACGTGAAGAACAAGGTGCTTTCATGTCAAAACGCTGTATTCCTCTCACAGTGATAGGGAAGGAAAACATCGTGCCCAGGATTGGTGGTTGACCTACTGCCTGAAACAGAAGCTTCTTTGGGCTCATTCCAAATGCCTAGTGAGCCCTTAGGAGTGCTCTTTGTGTAAATATTGGGTAAGTAATAAAGTAAGAGAGTGGGATGAAAAGAGTAATAGATTAAGAGAGTGGGATGAAAATTGGTGACTTTTTTCAGAACAAAAATAATCAAGCTCATTTAAATTTTATATACTTAGTTCTTAGAATTCAGCCTTCATATGTAACTCTTAGCTATAGAATATTTCTTGAGGAAGATAGGTTTGAAGCTGTCATAATGATTAGATAAGTAACCCTAGTTCTAGTTGGGTAATAATTTCTGAAATAAAAAGGAAACCTCTTGAAAGAACACTTCCAATAATGAATATTTTTAGGTTTAGAAAGAATGTTAAAATTAGTCCCTTCCTTTCTATGATTACCATCCTGCATTTTCCAATGACAACATTTTTGACTTTACTGACTGTAAAAAAAAAAAGCAAATTGTTATGTCAGAGATTTGTTTAATACAGGCGTATAAAGTAAGAATTAAGTCCCTTCATAATGGCAAGAAATAACCATAATTAAAAGTTTGGGGCATGTCCTTCATACTTGTAAATACATGTATGAATATATATTTTAAACATAAATGCCATCATTCAACACATAGATTTTTCTATCTCAGTGCATAGAGTTCTGTGTCATTTTCATTCATTATGTAGATTTACTAATCAGTTTTTTATAATATCCATTTAGATTTTTTTTTCCTCTTATAAAGAGTAGCACAGTGGACAGGAGCATATGTCATTACCTGTCCAGTTATTTCCTTGGAATAAATTCCTGGAAATAAAACTGTTGAGGCAAAAATATGTTTATTTTTTCATTATGAATATGTATTTATTGTCTTTATGAACTTGAATTGCCAGAAGCTCACACCAGTTTATATTCCTATCAACAATGGAAAGTGTTCATTTCACCATGCTTCCCTAATATTTCTGATTTTAACAGTGTCTTTGTAAATCTGATAAGTGAAAATATTTCATTTCTGTTTGCATTTCTTTGGTTATAAATGAGCTTGAAAGTCTTACTATATCAAGAGGTCAGTGCCATTTAAAAGGATCGGATGCCTTTGTTTTCTCCCCTTCTTCCTTGGAATTGTGGTAGCACTCCAGAGATGAAAATTAGCCACTTTAAGTCATGGAGGTCAGAAGAATAATTGAGGATATGGGTATAGAACTTACCTCCCCTCATAAGTTTGTGTTATCATCCACATATTACTTTCTTGAAACTGGGAGAGAATGATCCTAAATTCTAATAAACATTAGCTCTTAAGTAAGTGCCCCGTATTAACCTGTTAAAACCAAGTATAAAATAACATTTATTTTCCTTTCTTAATGCATGTGTTTCTCAACTTTTTTTTTTAATGCCTCCCAACGCGCCCTTTTAGACATTTTCCTTCTAATTGCTCCTCCATGGTATTTTGATACTGTAGATATATTGTGTTTTTGTTTATGTACAGTGGCCCTTTGGAGAGCCACAAACCATTGTAATGTTTAAGATTTTTTTTTAACCCTCCCAAGAACAAATTTTTACCCTTTTTGGGGTGGTGCTGCTCCCATTAAGAATGCATGATTGAGGGGGTAGGAGAAAAAGCTTTGCTATGCATGAGTAATTGCTTTCGTTTCATGGGACTCAGGTCACTGTTATCTTACTTTTTCAGGTGGTCTATAGGGGAACATTAGATTTAGTAATTGCCACCATTACTTCACCAGTCTGTTATCAAACAGTGCCATGAGGTGCCTAAGTTCCCTAGAATATTCAGGTACAGTGACATAGTTAAAGGTATTTTGTTTAATTTAGGGAACAGTAGTCTTAATATAGTAAGAATAATAGTAAATGTTTAAACCTCTATCTCAGTGATTCTCATTCAGTGGTGATTTTTGCCTCCCAGAGGACATTTGCAATAATTGAAAACATCTTTGGGTGTCACAACCGAAGGAGTGAGTATTGCTAGTGGCATCTCCTTTGTCAAGGCCTGGAGTCCTGATAAATGTCCTACACAGAAACGTGCCTCCCCTGCCCCCATTACCTTACCCACCATAACAAAGAATTATCTGGTCCAAAATGTCAGTACTGCCTAGGTTACGAAACCCTGGTTTATCCCATAATTCTACTCCTTACATTGTGTCTTCATAAAATAGTCCAAAATACAAAAATAATTGTATGGTGGGGGTGGGGGTATGCATGCATAAAGATACTCACTGAAGCATTACTAGCTTTTTCCCTTTATAAAGTATGTTCTTTTATAAAACTTATTAATACAAACAAAAACCATACAAAATTATCCATAATGCGCCTCAGAAATAATGTTGAAATTTTGGTGTATGTGTATTTTTGTAAGTGGGGCATGTATCGCTATATATAATTATGAAAAGTGGAAAACAAACTTATTTCTTTGAAGAACAAACTGATGGTTCCCAGAGGGGAGGTGGTTGGGGTGGGGAGAGGGGTGAAATAGATGATAGTGCTTATCATGACGAGCACTGAGTCATAAATAGATTTAATGAATCACTATATTGTACACCTGAAATTAATAGAACATTGTATGTCAACTACAGTAGAATTAAAATTAAAAACTTAATTCCTTGAGAGTTAGGAAGAGATTTGATTGCCCAGTCAGGACTTCATTAGTTTCAACAACACTGAAGAATTGGCAGCTACTTTAGAGATTAATTAACTCACCCATTTCAGGAATTCTTTATACAATACCCTTCAACCTCTCTTTGTGCATTTGTTCACTTAAATCTTCTGTCCTGAATTACTGTTTGCAAATGCCTTTTAACCATAGAGTTAAAAAGTACAGGTTTTCAATGAAGCTAATTTCATTCTATGTGCCAGTTGAGGGTAAATGATAGACCCATTTCTAGGGATAGTGTTATTTTTTCTTTACTGTACTTTAATATGGAAGAACAAATGGTAAAATATTGGAAGCAATCATGATGTCTATCAGTAGAGAATGAATAAAAAGATTTTGGCATTTTTCACAAAATGAAAGACTGTGTAGTAACTTAAATTAATGAACTAACTGCATGTATTATAAATAAACCTAAAGCATAATGTAAATGAAAAGCAAGGCATAGGATATTAGAGTATTGTAACTTTGAAGTAAATGTTAATATTACACAAAATACTATAGTGTTTATAGGTGTATGCATATATGTGTGTATGTGTATATATGTATATATAATATAAAACCATGGATGGTAAGAATATACACATAACCTCAGGATAGTACCTACCTCTGATGATGAATGGGAAGGGAATGACATCAAGGAACAGCAACAAGTTGGATCATCAACTATATCAATAACCTTTTATATCTTTTTTAAATATTATTTAAAAATTTTTTTAATGTTTTATTTATTTTTGAGAGAGAGATAGAGACAGCATGAGCAGAGGAGAGTCAGAGGGAATCACAGAATCTGAAGCAGGCTTCAGGCTCTGAGCTGGCAGTCAGCACAGAGCCCGACACGGGGCTCGAACCCACGAACCGTGAGATCATGACCTGAGCTGAAGTTGGACACTTAACCGAATGAGCCACCCAGGCGCCCCAATAACCTTTCATTTCTTAAAAGAAAAAGAATTTCAAACAAATATGCCAGTTTGCAAGTTGGTTAAATCTTGAGTATGGGTACATTGTTCTTTATACTCTCCTTTTCTTTGTTTTTGAAATATTGCAAAATCACATCTTTTAAAAAGTAAATGTACTTTTCAAATTTGTTCATGTTTGAACTGAGGCCAAATAATTTAGCAATGTGTATATAATAAAATAGTAGTGAATGACTTCCTTACAACCACAACTAGTTAACTATAGCAAAACAATTTCCAAGAGCTTTTCTCTCTTTGTTTTTGGAATGTTAAGTACTTTCTGATGGTATTTAGGGTCTACTGAGTGTTAAGGAAGATAAATGGTTCTTGAAATTACTCAAGCAATGATTGGGGTAATTTAATATGATTTAGAATTCCACAAGATGACAGGTTCATAATCTTTTCCCCCCTGTAACTTAACATGGAAAAAACAAATATGTTTAGAAAGAAACCATATTATATATCAGGATTTGAAAAACAGTTTATTTCTTACTAAGAAATATAGGATCTCTGAGTCTCACCCTTTTTTTTTTTTAATGTTTATTTTGAAAGAGAAAGAGCACACACAAGCAGGGGAGGGGCAGAGAGAAAGAGAGGGAGTGAGAGAGAGAATCACATTACAGGGCCTCGATCCTACAAACAGTGAGATCCTGACCCACGCTGAAATTAGGAGTCAGTTGTTAAACTGACTGAGCCACCCTCGTGCTGCCTCTGAGCCTCTTGATGCTCTGACTCTTTCACTGATAATGAACGTTGCAAGGGTGTTTTGTTTTGGAAGAATTGTTTATTTAAAACCATTAACTTGCATTTGCATTCAGATTTTTTTAAGGTTTCTTCCTCTGAGATTTTAGACATCTGGTCTTTAAATTAGTAAAGGGTGCTTTATGCCTTTGTTCTATCAAAAAAATACATATTAACATGAATGTTTCTTATATGGTAAGTGGCACTCTCAACATAAGCATAATCAAGCATATTTTTTCTAGCTAATGCCAAAAACTGTCTTGTTACTAAAGAAAACTTGCATAAGCAGTTCTGTGATAACTTACCCTAAGGTTTTTACTTGATTTTATGGTTATTGTCTTCTGACAGAAATTTGACTAAATGATATGAATGTTTGGTGGGAGATATTTTACTAGACTGTATTAAAATAAAACTATTTGAGATTTTGGAGCCAGGCTGCTAAGGGGTAGATTAAAGTGATGCTGGCCATTTGCTTGGGCATGCTGCTGGCCATTAACTTGCCAGTGGGTTGTTAGAAATTTCTCCTAAATAAAGAAAACCTGTAAAAACCATCATATGGTGAAAACATTTAAATTTCTGTATTGGATTCAATACTTTGACCCATTAACTTTTTAAAAGAAGGAATGGTATATAATATTACCAGACTTAGATATGTTAAATAGAATATGGTTATTCTAAAATTAGACATTTAGTGAATTATTACTGTTGATCATGTATCAAACCAAAGTTTAGACCTGGAAGCGAAGGGAATCTAGCTCAGATGCGTTCTGCTTAGCAACCAACTTGTTGTCTACTGTTTTGCTACTGAAGGCACGTACTCATGGCTAAGAAGTGTATCTGCAGCCAGCTGGTCACAACCGGACAACACTTCATTCACCTAATTTCCAGACTAGTCAGGAAAAGACATCAGCTCATCATTTTTGGTCACGAGCAGATTTATTTGTAAACATCAAGTAGTAGCACACTGATCTCAAAAGCCCATGAGCTGTGAGGAATTGCCTTCTAATTCAGGAATGTAAAATCCTTGTAATTCAGAACTGCTGCACTTAATTTTGTTTTCCTTTTAAAGATCCTTGCAAATATATTGTTTAAAAAACATAGACTCTAAAACTCTAGAGAAAAGAGTAGAAAAGATACATTAAATTCTAAGAATACTTTTCAAATTATTATCTGAAAATGAAAGTTCAGGAGGTTTGGTTTGTGTGCAGACTTTTATTATCTACCTTGATCCTCAGATGATTATTTTCTGATTTAGAAAACAACAGTTTTGTTGGCATGTGAAGCTCCAGTTTCCTCAGAGTCAAGCTGTGTACATAGAAAAAAGGTACAGTACTACCACTGTTTATTAAGAACTCCTTTGTTTTTATTGTGTTTTTGTATTTAAAATAAACTGTTAAATGTGATATCAGCAAATGAATGTCAGTAGCAGAATGGATAACTCAGTTGTTGGTATCTTGATTCAGTGAAATGCTCAATACTATTGAAAATGAAGGAGCTACAGCTACATCAACATGGTTGAATCTTAGAAATAATGTTGAATGAGAAGAGCAAATGAAGGAAGAATGCGTAGAGTGTGATTCTATGTCTAAGTATGAAACAGTGTAGTCTTTAAGAATAACTGCAGAGGTGGTAAAACTCTAAGGGAAATGATGAGCACAGAATCATGATGGTGTTTCCTTCAGCAGGGGATGTAGACATAGGAGAAAAATGCAAGGAGACACAAGAGGGCTGAAAACTTTGTTTCTTAGGTTGAATGGTTGTAGAACAAATGAAAATGACCCAGAATTCTACTATGCAAAGATTAACTGCTATTAACATTATGGTGTATCCCTCAAAAATACATTATCTTGGACATATGTATATGGGTGTATCCTCAAAATTGGAATTAATTTGCATAAACAACTTTTCCTACGTTTTTCATATTTGTACATTTTTAAGTGCCATTTAAACATTTTAAAGGCTGTGTACTATTTGGTTCCTTAGGAAAATTGTCCAGTTGCTTTCTAAGTAATATATTGAGCATATATATCCACATTTTGCATCACGTGTCCTCTCTGTAACTGTCCTATGGATTTTAGTGAAGAATTTCCTTATTTGAAGTTGTGTACCAGACTAAAATCAGGGAAAGAACTTCAGTTTTATCAGTAGAGTTATGTAGCACATTGGTATATATGAAAAAGTATAAATGATTGAGGAAAGGTACACATTCAAAGTGTCTTAATTTTCTTTGTGTAGCTTTATAGTTCAAAATACTGTGCATACTTACAGGAAAGTTGAAAAAACTTGAAATATGTTGTTTCCAGGGAGAGTAGTATCAATTTTTTTTACCCTGGTCTTAAGATTTAGAATAAATAAATCTGAACATGCACTGAAATTAGCATCATCAGAAACATTTTTTCAAATTTTTCATTTCTGCAGCTTTCAAATATATTTCATCCTGAATTTATTCATTCCATCTTTGAGCACAGGTGTGTGGTAAAAGAGGCTTCATGTTTTTATAATTGATTTATAGGGAGCTTCTCAAAATACTGCTTTTTAGGACTTTATTAAGTGTGTCCAAGAAGCCTTTTTGAGCTTTTTTCGTAAGAAATTTTTGCTTAAAATGATGTTATATTTTGCCAAGAGTAAGACAAAAGGTCTGTGTTCAGTTATTTAAACAAAAAAGTCATAAGATTTAGCAATTCTAAGTTAACACCTTTAGTAGAAAATTACAAATAATAAATTAAGTCTTGTTTTTGTTTTTGTTTTGTTTTTATTGGGAAGAGTACCAGATGATAAAACTATTAATGAAATCCTAAAACCTTACATTGATCCTGAAAAAGCTGATCCTGTAATTCGTCAAAGGTATGTTTCAAAAATCTTGTAATTTTATGAAGTTATTAAAAATGTTGAAGTATTGATTATGTGAATATGTGAAGCCATGACACTATTAGAATGTGACATGCCAGTGCAGTTTACTTTCTGTGTCATTCCTTAGTATTTATTCAGGCTTTTTTAGTCACAGATGATGCTTTTGGATAGTCACAAAAATAGTTCTTAACACTTAGTATGTACTGTTTTCTAGATACTAGTTGAAGCAGATAATAAAAAATGTGTAAGTTAATTTAATCCTCACAATAACCCTTTAAGGCACATTACTGCTAATATGCCCATTTCACAGATGGAGAAACTAAACCTCAAAGTGGTTAAATGACTTCATACTGCAAATAAGCAGGGATGCTGGAATTTAAACCCAGCCGGTCTAGAGTCAGAGTCTGCACTCTTAACCCTTATTAAATCACACCTCTTGAAAATTGAATCAAACTCTGAAATTAAGAGTTTCCAAGTAACTCTTATAATAAAAGACAGGAGAAATCTGTTTCAGCCACATCTTCATAAAAATAATTAAGATACATCTGCCTCGTCTCCAGAAATGCAGCATAGACACAAATGGTTATATCTGGGCTAGAATAGCCAGCTCTGTCCCTTTTTAGCTGTGTGATCAGGAATAAGTTACCTAATTTACGGACCTTAATTTTCTCCACTCGATAAGGTTATTTGAAAGTAAAAAACAAAAAAAAACATATGTATAAAGTTACTAGTATAAAGTTACTAGTACAGGGTCTAACACACAGTAGCCAGCACTAAAAAAAGGAAACTCTTATTAGAGTGTAAATTAGTTTTCCTGAGCAGGAACCCAGTTGACTTTCTTTTCTCCAGATGATTCCTGCTTGGGATACCTGCTTGGTTTGGTTCCAGAGTAACCTAGTGTTTAAATTTTAGACTGAGTGGATTTTAAAATGTCTGACCCAATTCTAATTAAATCTCATCTTTTGGTGCCAAGAAAAGGTTTTGCCCAGGCTGAACCAGAATCATGTCCCATATCAAGCAGTGTCTTTGAAACATATATAATAGTGTATTTCTTTACTTCTTTTTATTGATAATCCAGTTGTCCTCATTGGTCATATGTTTGGAGTGAGACAAAGCACCTGTCACTAAATTGGATACATTTTTTAAAAATAAATAAAAATAACAAGATTAACTTAATTTACTAAAATAGATATTTTTTAAATTAACATATTGTACAGAGACAAGAAAGGTAATATTTTAAAATTCAGATCCTTGGTTAGAAACTATCTTTAACCCCTTTTCTGTGCTTGGATAGTTGAATTTTAAATATTATTACCTACTCATAAATGTTTAATCTTCTGTAGATACTGTCTTGAAATATATTAAAAATCAGTTTTTCTTCCTTCAATATGACATTTTTATTTCAGGTTGAAAGCCTACATTCGCTCTCAGACTGGGGTCCAAGTTTTAATGAAGGTTGAATATATGCAGCAAAATTTAGTAAGGTAAAATTGTTTCCCTCCCATTTCTTTAAATATTTTCAAATTCTATAATTAAGTAGCTTGATTAGCTTAAGTAGCTAGTTACTATACTAATATCACTTTCAAATTAAAATTTTAAAATAATCAGACTTATAAGATAAATTCAATTGAAAATTACTTTGGTTAGGGGTGCTTAGATGGCTTATTCAGTTAAGCCTCCAACTCAACTCAGGTCATGATCTCATGGTTTATGGGTTCAGGCCTGACGTTGGACTCTGTGCTGACAGCTCGGAATCTGGAGTCTGCGTCAGATTCTGTATCTCCCACTCTCTCTCTCTGCCCCTCCCCCGCACTCTCTTTCTCTCCTTCTCTCTCTCAAAAATAAACAAACGTTAAAAAAAAATTATTTTGGGGTGCCTGGGTGGCTCAGTTGGTTAAACGTCTGACTTCAGCTCAGGTCATGATCTCACAGTTCGTGGATTTGAGCCCCACGTTGGGCTCTGTGCTGACAGCCATCTCAGAGCCTGGAGCCTGCTTCAGATTCTGTATCTCACTCTCTTTCTGATCCTCCCCTGCTCATGCTGTCTCTCTCTCTCTCTCAGAAATAAATAAAACATTAAAAATTTTTTAAATAAAAAAATAAAGAAAAAATTATTTTGGTTAAAATATTTAAAAATAGCATTGTGTACAACTAAGAGATTCTTAAATCCTATTTCAACTTACTTGAAGAAATGTTCTCTATGACAGTTCTAGTGTTCAAGTTTTTGCCTTTGGGAATACAAAAACTTATGTGATCAGCTGAGCATTGCATATATTGCAATGGAAAGAACACTGCAGAGATATGTAAGGAGAGCTGGGTTCTAACAAACCATATTATTTAAGAATTTTTTTTTTTTTAGACTTTATTTTGAGAGAGAGAAAAAGAGAATGAGTACAAGCAGGGGAGGGGCAGAGAGAGAATCCCAAGCAGGGTTCACGCCATCAGCATAGAGTTGTACGTGGAGGACTCATGATTTCACCTGAGCCACAATCAAGAGTCTGTTAGCCGCTTAACTGATTGACCTACCCAGGTGCCTCTTCCCTACACAGCTTAATTTAGTATATTTATATGCAGTTCGTGCTTTAACTCCCTTCCTTCCCCCAAAAGATTTAGGGTCTCAAATGAGAGAAGGATGGAAAGTTTTGTGGGTTTTGCAAGGATAGCTATCTGGAGTTACAACATCCATGTTAACCAAAATCGGTATTTTTGAAATTGGTAATCAAACATGTAATTAATGAGAAACACTGATGTAAAAGGTGCATTCTTTCAGTTTTGCTTAGCAAAATCTTAAAGTCAGTTTCATACAAATTCATATTTAAATAAAACCATTTGCATTGTTCCCTTGGAATTTACCTCCAGTCAATCATTAAATAACTTTTCCTTTTATTATCTGTTACCTCTTTCAAATTCAGTTCCTTTCTTAACATTTACCATATTTTACTTAATTCATGTAAACATTACTTACGTTTCATACCTTGGTGCGTTCTTATTGAGTATACTATGGCTTCAGTCTCATAAGCCTGTTAAGAAAACATCTCTGGGGGTTTCTATGAAAAATGAAATCACTGTTTGGATAGTTGTCTCATCTCATCTTCTCTAGGCTGTGGAACTAATACATACTCTCCCAAGTCTCCTGACAGCCTGGTGACGTGTCCATCATCCTAACACTTCTCCATCACTCTGAGCATTTGCCACCTCCTTGTCATAGACTGGCAGTGTGGGGATAACACTTCGGAGGGATTATGGAAGGGAGAGAGTAAAATTGCTATCCATCAAAATGATTGCCTTATCATTTCCTTTGTTGTACTTATCTGACCTTAAATAATTATAAATAGTCACCATTGGCCACTCTTTTAATGACTTCATGAATGGAATTATTTGTTTTCTTAATTAATAAGCATGTATTTGAAACACCATATTGTTTTATAGAGACTTAATAAAAATATTTATTTTGGTGTGTTTGGGCATCAGCTTGACCATGGTCACCTTACTTACCTAATCTGTGAGCCAAAGCTAAGGAAAACAACCCAAATCATTTTGGTACATCTGCTAAGAACAAAAGGTTTGGGGTTTTCTTTTTCTTTTGTTTTAGTTTATTATGATTGTTGTTCTGTTTCTTTGTTGTTTCCATTAATATTTCCTCCATTACCTGAAAGAGAAGATTTGCTATATTTCCATCTTAAGTCAAGGCAAACGGGAGTGGCCAGTGAATTAATGTGCCAGCTCACTAAGCCAGTCAAACTTGACTCTTTGACACAGTATCTTCTTCCAGAATTCAAGGAAGCCAAGATTGTATGTGTTAAAAGGTAGAATACTGAGCATTTTAAAGTTTATAATACAGGACAGACTGCTTGGGCCTAGATAGCATTCATTTTTAACTTGGAAATGTATACTTTTTTTTAAAATCAGAAGTTTAATTTTTTTTAATGTTTTTTATTTATTTGTGTGTGTGAGAGAGAGAGACAGCATGAGCAGGGGAGGGTCAGAGAGAGGGGGAGATACAGAATCTGAAGCAGGCTCCAGGTTCTGAGCTTGCTGTCAGCACAGAGCCCGACATGGGGCTTGAACCCACGAACTGTGAGATCATGACCTGAGCCAAAGTCGGTGCTCAACCGACTGAGCCACCCAGGCGCCCTGGAAATGTATACTTGAAATGCTTGAAGAGGCAAGGAGCATGAAGATCTCTAGATGGAGATCTCAGCATATCCTAGAAGGCCAGGGCTTTCCAGGAGTAGGGCAGAAATGCCTATAGCATGACATGATCCAGAGGGAAATAGTTGGGAAAACCATTTCACGCAGTTGCATTAGAAAGAAATCAGGATGCACAGAGACGAGAGCACAGGAAAATATCAGTCAAATTGGTAAGGTTTATTTTAACACAGAGGGTAAACCTGAACCCAAGGAAAAGTCAAAGAAGTGCACTGAATTGAAGGTCAGATGACCTAATTCTAGGCATTCAATTTCTCAGTGCTTCATTTTCCTTTATGGTCCTTTATTTTATCTTATTTTATACCTTTTTTAGGAACCCAAGGAGGACCAGAGTTGGGCCTTGGGTTAACCTTAGTCCTCAAAGGGAAAGGAATGATAGATTAATAAAGTAAAAGGGGAGTGTTAACTTCAAGGAATACCTAGAATAAGCTGTTTTGATAGTAAAACTAAGCTCATCTGAATAACATGAAAAGTATTTTTATTTTATGTTATCTATATAAAAAACTTAACATTTCAGATTTCCCCATTTGAGTTATTTATTTGAACTCAGTGATCTATGAAAACATCAAAGAAGGGGGGGAGGTTACGGATTAAAAAATTGCCTCTCTGAGGGCGCCTGGGTGGCTTAGTCGGTTAAGCGTCCAACTTCGGCTCAGGTCATGATCTCACAGTTTGAGAGATCTCCACAGATCTCTGCACGTGGAGCCTGCTTAAGATGCTCTCCCTGCCCCTTCCCTGTTCACGCTCTTTCTCAAAATAAATAAACATTAAAAAAAAAAAGATTTTCTTTCCTTCTGCCCCCTTCCTCTGCTTGTTCTCTCTCAAATTAAAAACCAAAGTGTTTTTCAGATAATGTATTCATAGATAGGCTGAGCATGTAAATTTGATTGTATAATTGCACTTATATCATTAAAGGAAAGTACATTCAGAGAACATCTAAGTAAGATTATTATAGGTTTTTAAATGTTAGACTTCTAATATAAGCATGCTACAATAGGATTTTATTATTTCCCTAAAAAGTACTTACAAGACAGAAGCCTGTTGTTTCCTGTGGCTATTGATTTTAAATGTATCCTACGACTTACAGCATTCCAGTGACTCCAGAGTTAAGTCTTTTTAACCAAATACTTGATGTTGCCAGTTTCCACTGGTTGTGTTTTACATTCTTGGAGGATTTATAACAGTTGTCTCATGATAATATACCTGATGAGCTAGAGCAATCTTAAATGTTTCCCAGTTTTTAGCTTTGCCATACATGACTTTTATTCTTATATTTAGGGGATTATAGAATGCAAGTCTAACCCTAAGGAATTTACTGCTGATGTATTTGGGAGTTTTCTTTCCAGAAATCACAGTGTTTGAATTTGTGTTTTCTTATAAAAGCTAACATGGCTTCTTAAAGTAAATTCATGTATTCATTCCCTTGCAAACACTCTGTGATACTCACTGTGGTCCAGGTGTTATTCTAGACATTAGGGTGATGGCAGTAAGGAGAGCCAATCCTGGCCCCGGGGAGCTTACATTCCCTGTGGAAGAGAATTCATGTAAGGTGCTTGTGTTACTTGCAAGGACTCTTTTTCTCCTCTTAGTCAGCCCAGAAAGTAAATGAGTGGTTTGGATACAGAAAAGCCTATGTTGGTAATGTCAAGTAATTAAGGGGCAGCCATTGTATTGCTGCTCACTTATGCTATTATTGACTGAAGGATTTAGAATACTCTGAAGTTTGATACTGTTCATTCAATTGTAATTTTCCAAATCTGTTTTCTGTATTTTACTTATTAATGGAGAAACTTATTTTCCATAGCTACATTTTCTTTATGTTTACTTTGCTGCTTTGATGTTTATATAAGGTTCTAGTTTTGATAAAGGTGTGGTTTAAGCTGTTATGGGACAGTTTTTTCCAAATTTACTCAGAAACCATTAATTAAGCACATTTAATCTTCTAGGCATATAAATAAAAGTTGAGGTTGATATAGGAATGAATTGGGTACAGTTCTATTGTAGTGGGGAATACTGTAGTATTCCTGGCATGGATCGGCTTCTGGAGTGATGGAGGTATAGGGCCTGGAGAGGCTTAGGGCACACTGAGTTTCAAGTAGAAATGGCATCGTTTACTGGAACATTATTTGCAAAAAGAATGGTGTTTTTATATTGTTCATTTCTTATTAGGATCCCTTCAGAGTGAGATTATATCATATTCCAGTAAGAAATAGCAATATTATCCTTTCAGAATACATAGTCTGTGGAGAAGTAGACCTGATTTTACTTTAAGAGGTTCCAGACTAGACTTTGTAGACCAAAAGTCTCACCATTGCAAACACTGAGTTTATTAGATCATTGCTTCTCAGACTTAGCCCAAATTATGAGATGTTCCAAAATAACCTTTCTGTTTTTATCCAGAAAAAGAAGGAAATCTGTTTAAAACAAAAAGTTTTATACAGCTGGCAGTTGACTATATGTTATGCAGTACTTTTTAAAAAAATAACAGCTCGTTTCAGCCATTTTGTAGTTCTTACACTTGTGGGAAGTAGCCTAAGTTCAATATTAGCTATAATCCCAACAGGCTGCTCATTAGCCACATGGAAGCAGATACTCAGTCATGGTAGTATATATTTCTTTTAACATAAATTGGATATTGAAAGAATATGAGATTTGAGGAGCTTATATGCTTAAGGTGTTATCAACTGTTCTTTCTGTACAGTGACTCCCACATCTAGATATATTTTCAATCTTTCTCCCAAACTCCAAATCCTGGTGTGACTCTGTCTTCACTTACATATCTCATTAAATCTTGAACTGTTTAGACCTCGTCATCCCACATCTGTTTTTTCCTGAGGGGTGTGTGTGTGTGTGTGTGTGTGTTTTCAATATATATTAAATGGCTTGATTATGTTCCTGGCATCTAGGAAGCAGTCAGCAAATGTTGATACTTACTCCTTGTTATTGGCACTGTCGCTCTTGTAGTATATGAGACATAAGACCTTAGAGCCTTTTTACTTCTCCCATGCCACCCGGTTTTACATGGTTACCTCCATAACGAGTCTTCTCTGTGTTCTCTCCTCTCCATTGTTCTGGATAGACTATTGTTATCAGTATCTGCAGTGGAGCCTATCCTTTCCCACCAATTAGCTATGATTTCCTTATCATTTGAACCTTAAAAAAATATGTTGTACTTCTCATAGTTTCCTGCAATCAGGTTTTTCTCCCCAGTACAATTTCTCCTATTCAATGATAAACTCTTTTGAAGACAATGACTACATTAGGCATCTTCATGTTTATATTTCCTGCAGTGCTGAGTCAGTGACTCCCATAGTATGAATTCAGTGTTAAGTTTTTAAATAAGTAGTATACTAATTCACTTATATATATGTGTGTGTGCTTGCTATTTGCTAGATGTTGCTACGACTTTAATACCCAAAAGGAGAACTGAGACAGCTTTTTCTGAAATGGCCAGAGAGTAAATGTTTTTGGCATGGTGGGCCATAAGGTTACAATTGTCAACTCTGCTGTTATAGCCCATAAGCAGCTATAGATAATATATCAGTGAATGGTATGACTTGTGTTCCTGTAAGACTTTGTTCACAAAAAACAGACAGTGGGCTGGATTTGGCCTGCTGACTATAATTTTCCAATCTCTGCTCTAAAGGATTTTTTTATTGGTCATTTATGACTATCACTTAGTCAGTTGAGGGCTTCAGTTCTCAAATTGTAAAATGAGAGCAACAGAAAAGTAGATTATAATAACTCCCAGTATAATTTAAAGTTCCTTCAGAAAAAGTGGCACCTGCTCAGAAGACAGACTTTTTGATAAATGAACTTGACCTAAAGTATCCTTGAGCCCCTTCCATGTGCCGGCATAGTACGATACACAGGCCTCTAAAAGACTAGCCCTCGTGGTGCCTGGGTGGCTCAGTCGGTTGAGCGTCCAATTTTGGCTCAGGTCATGATCTCACAGCTCGTGGGTTTGAGCCCCGCATCGGGCTCTGTGCTGACAGCCAGCTCAGATCCTGGAGCTTGCTTCGGATCCTGTGTCTCCCTCTCTCTCTGACCCTCCCCTGCTCACGCTGTCTCTCTCTCTCTCTCTCTCTCTCTCTCTCTCTCTCTCTCTCTCTCTCTCTCTCTCTCTCTCTCTCTCTCTCTCTCTCTCTCTCTCTCTCTCTCTCTCTCTCTCTCTCAGAAATAAATAAAATATTAAAAATAAAAAATAAAATAAAAGCCTAGCCCTCAAGGAGCTCACAGTCTAGGAGAGAAGGTAGAATGTGGTAAATGCTACAGTAGATCTGCAGAGTAGGTACCTGAGAAGGCATGAGCATTTTGCATAGACACTCCAGACTTGTCTTATTTTTATGGAAGCACACACCAGTTGCCATCACTCTACTACCAAAGATTGGCACATAAAGTCGAGAGTTTAGACTATAAATCCAAGCCAAGCTAAAGTATTATTTAAGTTTTGACCTAATGAACATCACAGAAGATTGTTACTCTTCTTGGGGACACTACCCTATTGTACATGCACAGATTCTGTTGTTTCATACTGTACTGGTTGTATTTAATAATTTTTGAAACACTTTTTTTTCTTTTTCTTTTTCTTTTCCTTTTTCTTTTTTTCTGAAAAGAAACTGCAAAAGTATGAGCTCTTTTTCTTGGATGATTTTATTTCCAGGCTGAGAGGGTGTTTTTTTAAATAAAAACTAAGACTTCTTTACTTTCGTTGGATCTATAACATTAAATGTTTTAAAAATCATTTGCAGTGAAATTAAAGAGGGAAGATATTTTTTTGTATGTCATTTTGATTTTGCCTTTGTGAAGGCCTCAAGCGAGACCCACCTGACCTCTTTTTGGCTTTTACCAACACGCAGTTCCCAGGAAGCAAAGACCGTTTCTACCTTAGAGCAGACCTGATGTCCAGTTCATGTAGCTCGCTCAGATTCTGACTTCCTGGATTCTCAACTCTGCCTACAGGATGCCACCTTGCACCCTTAGTTGATTCTAAGACCTGGTCTCTTGCCCACATCTCCTCATAGCATTGCCATATCCCTCCTTGGTTTTCACCTGGCCGTATTAGCCAGTTATCCCTCCTTACCATAAACATTTCCCCAGCTGAACATTTAACCTGTATTTCTTCTTTTCTCAGAACAGTGCTTCACACATTTCAGTGTTCATCATAATCTTTTAGGACAGTTGTTGGAATTTGGATTTCCAGCCTACCCTCATAGGCTCTGGTTTAGGCAGTCTCACACAGGACCCAGAAACCGGCAGGTGTTTTGTTTTGTTTTGTTTTGCTTTTTACAGTGTCTGCCTCTTTTAAGTTATCCCTGTGATCATACTTTGAGAAGCACTGGCCAGGGTGTAAACTCCATGAGGACATTTTTGGTTCCCATACAGTGTCTAGCGTATTTTTTGTATAATAGCGTTTGGAATGTTTATTCAGTTGAATTGTTGAAGCTGTATAAAGAAATAAGTAATTTGATATTAAGATGGATTTATTGAAATCAGATTCTGACATCTTTAAAGATATTAACCTGTACTTTTGTCTAATTGAACTAGAAGTAGAAAATTAAATTATCTTATTTCCAGTTTATAGAATTGAAAAATGTACTTTGAAGATATTCCACATAAGAGATTTATAATATACAGTTAAAAGTCCAGATTTTTAAAAATCTGTTAGAAAACTGAAGATCTTGGAAGTTAACATTATTTGGAGAATAATGGTACAGAATTAAATGCATTGTCTCAGAGAACATTAAAGGAATTCCAGCATGTCTAGGAACAGCATCAGCTGCTTTCAGACTTTCTATGAAAATTGCAGGCTCCATTGCTGCCTTTTAGTTAGATCCCTTGAAAGGAACTGTGATGAAGCAAGGTTAGTAAATAACAGCAGGGGGCTCTCTATATGGGATTACTTAAACTTTCTCCTTTTCCTTTTCAAATTCGATTCTATTAATGAGTACTGCAGAGACAAATGGGGTAAATTACTTAATCTAAGAACCAGTAGTAAACAAACAAAGGTAGTAGAAGATGCCATCTTCTGTGCTTGCCCATCACATCAAGAGATGTGTTTCCAATACAGTTTTACTTCAAATGTTGTATACTTGTGTTTCAATTTTATACTAATAATTGTCAAAAATTACTTAATCCAGAAGAAATTTTAACATTTAAAGCATTAAAGTCACAGGTGATAAAATTAAATTTTAGCTTACATAAACATTTTTGTCACAGAAGAGAATGAATGGGTAATCAGTAAAAGATTTTTAAATACAAATGTATTATTCGGGATGAAATTCTTTGGAGAACTAGAGTGGAAATACAAGTTCAAGAAGAAACCATGTAAGATTTCTGTCTGTTAAGGAAGAGCTTATTCATATACCTTTTAAATGGATGACATATCAAATTGCTATGGTATTTAGATTTGAGTCAATTTACTTGAGTGATGGGCATTTTTGGTTCCCATTTTCATTTTAAATCATCAGTATTTACACCGCACAATAAATTCCATTCTTTGCATCTATTTAAACTTTTGAGTAAAGATTTTAAATGAAATTTTAGATGTCTACTTAAAAATATACAATAGGGGCACCTGGGTGGCTCAGTCGGTTAAGTGTCTGACTTTGGCTCAGGTCATGATCTCATGGTTCGTGGGTTCGAACCCCATGTAAGGCTTTGTGCTGACAACTAGCTCAGAGCCTGGAGCCTGCTTCGGATTCTGTGTTTCCCTCTCTCTCTGACCCTCCCCTGTTCACGCTGCCTCTCTCTCTCAGAAATAAGTAAAACATTTTTAAAAGTTTTAAAAAAATACAATAGTATTGTTTTCCAAAACTATTTTAGGTCATATATGAGCAAAAAAGTGTGAAAATCCTGAATAAGTTTTCCCAAACACGAAAAAGTGTTTGCTGTAAGGGTGAGTTAAAAACAAGGTTAAATCTAGAGGCAAAAAGGTATCTTTAGGAAACACAGTATTACTAACAACCTCTTAATGAGTGCCTCCTACTGTTTTTAGTGTTTTGATAACCATTTTATATACATTATAATTATGTTATACAGGCATTGTACATTTTACACATAATTTTAAAGAGAGCCCTACTTGCAACTTTGTAACCACCAAATGGTGGTACCTAGGTCCAGACCTAGGCCTGCTTGTCTCCAATGCATTAGTCTGTTCTCTGCAGTATAGCACATGCCATAAATGGACATAATTTATGTTCTTAGATTATGTAGAACCCAACCTCAGTTCCTTTTTATACCATTCTGGGATTGTTGATTATTTTTCATAGAGTCATGATCAAGATAAGTATGTGCTCAAAATGGTTTTAACCTTTGGCCACATTTTGGATATAGACCCTAGGAAAAAAGGAAGCAAGAGATCATTTGAAGACTAGAAAAGTTTAGAATCGACTGAAGAATGTCCATACATAATAAATGAAGTATGTAGAGTACTAAATATTTTCATTAGAGAAGATATGTCTGGTGGGTTTTGTGTGGCATTCTGTTTGAAGCAGTTTTATGGTTTAGCTGTAGGAAAACTGAAGCTTAGCTAGTTGGCACAGCTGCATTAGTGTTTACAGGGCAGACACCAGCACAACGATTCAAGTTTCAGTAGCTGTGACTCTGAGAATTTCAATTTAAGAGGTTGTACTGAAGAGTAGATCCAAAGTGATTATGACCGTCAGATTCTTAGTACATTGTAAGTCTACAGTTTCCATAGTAATCTCATTTCAAATATATACTGAAGAATTATGGGAATTATGGGAAATATGAAGTGAAAATTTCCTCTAAAAGCTATGGAAATATAATTCTCAATTTAATGTTAATATACTAAATTTATATACCTAGTTAATATGGTAATTGGTAACCAACTTTATATACTCTTCAGAGAGAATAATGACCTGATTAGTTGAAATTTCTAGGTGATTGCAGATATTTCATATTAGCTAGAGAACTTCAACCTCCTCTCTAACCAGACCTCTCTCTCTTTTTTAAAAATTTTTTAAAATTTATTTTCTTTTGGGAAAGAGATTGAAAGCGAGTCAGGGAGAAGGGCAGCAGGAGAGAGAGAATCTCAAGCAGGTTCTATGCTCAGTGCAGAGCCCAGTGTGGGTCTTGATCCCATGACCCTGGGATCATGACCTGAACCAAAATCAAGAGTTGGACACTCAACCGATTGAGCCACCCAGGTGCCCCTTATGTTTTAGAAGTACCAAAACTGTGAATCCTATTTATATTCTTGTATCTATTCTCCACTCAGTCCTCTGGACACCAGCTTATTTCTGACTCTACCTTGTACATGTACTTTCTTCCTAGGAAGCCTTCATCCTTTACCTTGAGTGAATACCTAATAGTTCACTGTTTTCCCAGTGCTTTGAACAGTATCTGGTACATGGCAGACCCTCAGTAAATAGGTACTGAGTGACAAATAAGTGAACAAGCAAATAGTACAGTGAAGGAACTCAAGATCTGCTTTATGCGTTTCTTTGAGTGACCCTCAGTAAGATTCTTCATTTCCCAGGGCTTCATTGCCCTGAGCTGAAAGACAAAAAAAAGGGGGGGGCGGGA